>NW_019154091.1:32264975-32359998 GCF_002288905.1 Enhydra lutris kenyoni | reverse complement strand
GGGATTGGGAGGGAGACAAACCATAAATGACTCTTAATCTCACAAAACAAACTGAGGGTTAATGGGGGGAGGGGGGTTGGGGGGGTGGGATTATGGACATTGGGGAGGGTATGTGCTATGATGAGTGCTGTGAAGTATGTAAACCTGGCGATTCACAGACCTGTACCCCTGGGGATAAAAATATATGTTTATAAAAAATAAAATTAAAAAAAAAATAAAAATAAAGTGATACAAAAGCCCAGGCAAAGACGTCATATCACTTTCTTAGAAAAATGAGAGGCACAAATATCCTTAGGGCATCAATTAGTGAGATGCTACACTCTCAAAATAAGAAACATCTAAACCAAAGTTCTTGTGGCAATGTACACTTATTTCTCTTTGTACTATCATATTAAAGATTAATAATAAAGTGTATTAAAATGGCCACACAATAAAAGCATGCGGTATCCTAATAATGCTTCAAGTACTTAGGTGAGAACCTAAGTTTGTTTCTTGTTTGGCTTGTTTCTCCTTTTACAGAGCTGTCCGTCTCCTTGGCCTTTCCATCTGCTTCCTTTCACTTTATTTCCCTCTTCATATTTTCCCTGGATCCAACTGAGTTACCTGACATGTGGTTCTTTGTCTTGCAGAGCCGCAAAGCTAAAAAGCCACTGTCAATGCCTTCTGTGTTGGGACACCCATGTTACAACTTCAGCTACTGGCCAACTCAGCACGTCCTGTTCCTCAGAGATCTCCCTTCTTCCCGCTACTTTTGCTTCTGCACCCTCATCCTTTTTGATATAGCTTTAAAAGCTGCCTTTATTTTCACATTCTTCATTGCTGTGGAAGTTCCCAGCCTGATAAAGGTAACTTTACTTTTAGAGTCCTTAGGATTTGGCATGATTTATTCATAGCTGCAACCTAGATGGTAGATGGTTCTTTCTTGATTCTTATGCTCAGGAAGTGTTTAAATGGCTGTCTTGAAATGGGATTAGTGGGGAAAACAACTGGGATATACATTATTGTATCATATTTGTGTCTTTATGTACATGTATTTTATCCTTGCCTCTATTTTCTTTCCCCGTTACATCCTCCTGGCTGAGAGTGAAAAAATAGCATGGATTAAAATGCTATTTCTGGAAATTTATTTCTGACTGGCATTAAGTAAGCCAAGAACATGGCATCTTAAAAGATTGTTAATGAGTAACAGACACAGTCTTTATGTTGCCAGTGATACAGCAGTTGGTCTACATTAATCAACAATTGGCAACTTAGTGGATTATATTGCTGAATTGTTTGGAGGGAGGCTTCCTGAATCTTAATAATCAATTTATTTTATTTATTTACATTTTTATCTAAATATAATTGATATACACTATCTTATTAGTCCACTTGATGCCCAAAACTGTTTCCACAAATAATTTTTCAAATACACAGGAAGAAATAGTAGTAGAAAAGATACCATAAGCAAGAGTCGGTCAAAAAAACCAGAAAAGAGAAACATAATCAGGAACCCCAGATATTGGAATTATCAGACATAGATCCTAAAACAACGCTTGGTATATTCAAGGAGATAAAGGAAGAGCATATAACTAGGGAAAACAGAAACCATAAATTTTGGTAAAATAGGAAAAGAAATTCTAGAATTAAAAAGTACGACAGTAGAAATTTTAAACTTAGTGGACAGGTTTAGTAGCAAATTAAATAGCCTAAGAGAAGATAGGTAAGAAGAAATTATCCACGAAGTGCCAAAAAAAAAAGGAAAATGTGGAATAGAAAGCGAGAGACAAAGGACGCGTGAGAAGGTGTTTTTAACCTATTCTTAAGTGGAAGAGAAAAGACAGAAACATGCTAGAGGCAACTTAGGGATAATGACTTAGAATTGTCCAAAACTGAAGAAAGACATCAATCCACAATAAGAAGTCGCGTGAATGCCAAGTAGGATAAGTAAAAAGACTCCCAAATCTAGATGGTGAAATTGCAGAAAACCAAAGATAAACAACAGCCAGTGAGAGAAAAACAGATTGTCTTCAGAGTAGCAACAACTGGACTAACAGCTGGTCTCTAAACAGCAACCATGGAAGCTGGAAGAAAGTAAAATAACTTTAGTATCGTGCAGAACAGAGATACCAACTCAGAATGCCTGTCCTTTGAAAATATCCTACAGAAAGAAGGTAAAATAAAGGAATTTTCAGACAAGCAGAAACTCAGAAAATGTGTCACAAACCAATCTAAACTAAAGCACATTTTAAAGTTATTTGGGGGGGGCAGAAGAAAAATGGTAAAATTGATAAAATTAACAACTGCGTAATTTAAAATCCAATAATTGCATTAAACATAAATAAACTAAATGTTCCAGTCAAAAGAAAAGGATTCCCAGAATGAATTATAAATAACACCACACTCAAATATAGGCAGTATATAAGAAACATACAAACATACCTAAAACAAGAAGATACTAAAGAGCTGAAAGTAACAGGAGGAAGAAGATCTATATGCAAGCATTAGCTAAAAGAAAGCTGGTATAGCCATATTAAAAAGGAACAGATTACTAAACAAAAGTCACTTTAAAGTGACTTAAAGTTCCATTCACCAGAAAGAGGTGAGGATTTCTATTTGTACACATTTATAACATGTTTAAAATGAACACAACTATAGAAAAAAATAGACCAATTCACAACCACAGTGAGAATTTTTTTAAAGATTTTATTTTTTTATTAGAGAGAGAGAGCGCGCACACACAAGCTGGGGGAGCTACAGGCAGAAGGAGAGGGAGAAGCAGGCTCCCCCATGAGCAGGGAGCCTGATGCGGGGCTCAATTCCAGGACTCCGGGATCATGACCTGAGCTGAAGGCAGACACTGAAATGACTGCACCACCCAGGCACCACAGTGAGAATTTTTTTTAAACACAGTCTCTCTATAACATCTAGAACAAGCAGACAAAATCTTTGAAATACTGAAAATTCTGAAACACAATTGGCAAAAGCTTAACTTATTGGACATATTTAGAACACTGGCCTCAAAACTGTGTAGAACATTTTCTTTTCAAGAACACATAGAGCATCACACAAAATTGACTATATACTTGGCATTGGAAGACTGAAATTATAGTTAGTGCTGTGACCTCAATACAGTTATGCTGAAAAATCAGTAACCAAGAGATAAACATAAAATTCTCATGTATTTAGAGACTTAAAAATATATTTATAAATAGCTGGTGAGTCAAAGAAAAAATTATAATAAAATAAAAAAATATTCTGAACCAAGTGATAACAAAATATTACCCACCAAACCTTGTGCAATGCAGTTAAAGCAGTAACACACAAAAGCAAATGGCCTAAAATGCATTTATCAGGAATAAAAAACAAAGCCCAACAAGAAAGAGGCTAACCATCCTTTTCAAGTAGTCAGAAAAAGAATAGTTAAATAAATCCAAAGCAAGTAAGACAAGAGTAAATAAATAAATAGAAAATAGATATAGAACAGAAACAACAAGAAGGCAAGAAGTTAGTTCTTTGGTAAGATTAATCCAAGGAAAAGGGTAAAAGTACTAGTAATTGATATCAAGAATGACACATCGAATATTGCTATAGAACCTTCAGTTGTGGGAAAGGTAATAAGGATATTGTAAATAACATAATGCCAAAAGTTGAAAATTTGGATCAAATGGACATATTTCTTTAAAAGTAAAACTTAACAAAACTAACACAAGAATAATTAGAAAACCGAAATACTTCTAATACTATTAAAATAGTAATTCTAAAACTTCCCATAAAGATAACTCCAGTTCTTAGCTAACTTTACCAATTAAAAACAAACCAACCAATGGACAGAAGTACTATTGTCAAGAACATCTACTAGACAGCTTCAAGGAATGTTAACTGTTGTTCTAAAAGATGACAAAACTGTCAAAGGGACAAGATAGTAAAGATAAGTGATGCTAGCCATCAGGTAGTCCCTCTAAGTTTATTCTTTTAACAGATGTCATCAGCTACATTTCCTCAACTGCCGGTTGACAATGGAGTCTCTCAGAACATTTGATGGTGGGGAGTGAGAGGGCAGAGAGGAAAATTGCTGCTTTGGACTTAACTTTATCAGAGGAACACCTCTGTGAAATAGAAATGAAAGAACCCTTGTCTTTGAGGGCAGAGCCTGGCCTGGAGGTGGCGGGTGGGCATTGCCAGGGGGCAGGCAGGAGAACCATTGGTGGGGGTCTCCCAGTCGTGAATGGCCTCAAGTTTAGACTTTGGATATTCTGTCCAAATGAGGATATCCACAGGCATGGTAAAGTGTGTGCCCACACGGGCACATTTGTGCTGAAAGTGCTAATTTGTAAAATGTTAACATATAAAAAGTACTGAAATTTTCATAGCCCTATTTTGGCATTAATTCATTTTTTTTTAAAAGACTTCAAAAAAATAATAATAAAAGAGAAAACCAGGGCCTAATAGGTGGGGGAGGTGGGTCTCAGTTACACTCACCTAAGTGAGCCACAATCACAAGGGTGTGAAAACCCCTGATTATCCTACGGAATTTTTCCTGTGTCGCTTTCCTGTGTCTTCATGATGGTTGTCATCTACCAGCTGCCTAAGAGAGAAGTCTGGGAATCATGCAGACTCCTTTCTGATTGCTGGACTTCCCCTCATTCCCTCACAGATCCACTGTTTCTCTGTCCTGGAAGAAACCACTTCTTCACATTTACCTGCAATACTTCCCACCCAGACCCTGGATGGTGATCTCACTTCCTGCCCAACTCAGAAGTCACCCCGCTACAAAGCCATGCTGCCGCCCACATCGCCCCCACAGGCTGATGCCACAGACCACACTCTGAACTTCTAATTGTCATTGTACTGACTCAAAAAAGCTACACATTCTTTTAGGATTTGGATACACCATGCCACAAAGCCCTCCAGGAAAGTAAGACCAATATTCATATCCTCCAAGAGTCTGTGAGAGGGCCTGGTTTCCCAAATTGTTGACAACACTGGTTATTATCATTAAAAACAGTAACAACAACAGCAATTTAAAGAGAGTCATTAATAAATTGTGTTTTGTTTTAATCTCTGTATCTTAGACAACTAGCAATATGGAACCTATTTTTTTTTTCTCTCCACTTTTTATTGAAAACAGTTTTTCTGAAAGGTTCAGCTTTTTCTTACTGACAGCTCCTTACAGAGTTAGGTCATTAAAATGATGTTTGTTGTATAGATTGCAAATACTTTTTTCCAGTTTGATGCATTACTTATCTCTATCTGTGTGATGGTTATCTTACTCATTTATCGGTTTGCTTGTTTATTGTCTGTCTTCTTCCACTGGAATGTAAGTTCATGATATTGAAAACTTCATTGATCATAGTCACTGCTCTATTCCTAACACCTGCTACAGGGCATGGCACACAGTAGATGACCAATAAATATTCGTCAAGTGAATGTCCATTATGCGCCAGGCCCAGTGGTGGTAAAAGAAACAGCCCCTGATTTCACAACACTCATTCCAGGGGCTGACTCAAAGCGTATTCTTAGAATCATGAAATTATAGGCTTCCAGAGCTTGTAGGATGCTACACAAAGGGGACTGAGACAGAGAGAAGCAACTTCTAAGATGGTCCTCCATGATCCCTGCCCCTGCTATTCATATTCTTGTGAAATTCCCTATTGTTGAGTATAAGCTAGACCTAGTGACTGGCTTCTAACGATAGAACACAATAGAAACGATGGGATGCCACTTATATGAGGTTACAGAAAGACTGTGACTTCTCTTTTGCTCACTCTCTCTTACTTGCTATCTCCCCAGAGCCTTTGCTCTGAGGAGACGCAAACCGCCATGTTGTGAACTGCCCTATGGAGAGGGTCACCAGGCAAGGACCTGAGGGAGCAAAGCCAGGGAAGGGGGAGGGGGCACTGAACCCTCAGTCCACCAGCCCAAGGAACTGAATCCTGTCATCAACCACATGAGTGAGTTTAGAAGCAGATCACTTCCCAGTCAAGCCTTCAGTGACAGCACAGCTCTGGCCAATACCCAGATGTAACCTCACCACAGATCTTGAACCAGATATACCCAATTAGGCTTCACCCTCATTTTTGAGCCACCAAGACTGTGAGACAGTATTTTTTGTGTTAAGCCTCTAAGTTTAGGGTTAATTTTGTTAATCAGCAAAGGTAACCAATACAGAGACCTAAAGAGTTCACACGGAACTTTCCCAATCTTACACCCACAGTAAGGTAGTGGTGAGCTGTATCTAGAATTCACATTCCTTACTTCCACAATTTCCCATGCAGTTATCTCCTTTGTAATAGGAATGGAAAGGGAAGCAAAGCAGTAAAAGTAGGAAAGACCCTTAGGAATGGATGTTATCTCACCCTTTCTCCCTTTTTCAAGCACATTAAAGAGAAAGCATCAGTCTCACTAAACAGTGGTGGCCATCTTGCTACAACTTCAGGATACAAGTTCAGAATATTCTTAGAGATTTTCAGCGATGAATGAAGAAGAGAGCACACATTTTTCCCACTACTCCTCCCTTAGATTTCCCCATGTCACACCTCTGACATTCTCCTGGAGGTTGTCATCTGAGAAACAACTGCAGAAGGGTGGGGAGGGCATAAGAGGCACCGGGAGTGGTGAGGTGAATGCAGAAGAAGAGGGGGGCAGAAGAGCCATTTTTAAATTTCTTTTTATGCATCCATATAGTTCTTAGTGCAGCACCAATGAGCTAGGCACCTTGTAAATGATGAAGGGCTAATTACTTGGGCTCAAAGAAGCACACAGAAGGACTCATCTACTTTTAGAATTACCAGGAAGACAAAATGAAAACTGCTTCTCTGTGAGTTCTGGCTTTCAACCATATGGGAACACACATTGCTAGAAGGGGCCTGACCAGTGATGCAACCAAAAATGTACGTGCCAACGAGAATGTCTCATCAGGACAGAGCGAAGGGATGTTGGCAGAGGTATTCAGCAAAGCTCAGGCATCTCACCAGTACAATGAGCACCTGAAAGTTACTGTGACTATTGAAGAACAGTCTGAATAATCACAACATTCTGTCACACCAAAATTGGACTCTCTACTGAGTACCAATATTTTTTGGTGGCAGCCATGTTTCCAGCTGGAAAAACAAAACCAAACCTTGATTTTTATTTATTTTTTTAGGTTATTCTCCAGATACTGGTGGCTATTTAACGAAGCGCTGACCAATGAGACGAAAGATGAAATCTATGGTAGGGCTTTTAAGAAAAACATAATTAAAAAAGGAATACACTTAAATGGCATTTGCTTTGTTCTTCATCCTCTCCCTTTTCCCTTTTTGCTCATCTGGAATGCAGTTACAATGACAGCAGATGCAGCAACCATTTTGTGAACATAGGAAAAATCTACTTGCAAAGGGTAGTGGAGACAGTCAAGAGAAGAAATCAGATTCCCTGGTAAAATCCTTACATTACAGCATTGGCACTGGGCTGCTGCCTCTAGACTTCATGTTATGAAGGAAAAGTAATTGTTTTACTTAATCCATGATTATAAAGATTTTCTGCTGCTCACAATTAAATGCCATCATAGTTGATTTATCTACCCTATAAAATACATAATCAAATATATGTAAAGTTAATAACAGTAAAAGTTATGTGTTGAGTTGCAGGTGTCTAATGGTTATGGGGCTCACCCTCTAGTTAAGTCATCAGCTTATATCTATAGCCTCATACCACATGAAGTTCAAATTTGTGTTATAGCAAAATGGTAAATTTCTTCATGCAGCTGATTTTTGTAGTCACTTTTGTTCAATCCTCTGATGCAAAGAGTCTGATTTTACTTGAGTAGATATAATATGTTCTACAACTCAGCAAACACAGGAGGAACTTAACTCCATGGTCAGAATTTCTCCAAATGGTTTATTAACATTATAAAACACTAAGCTCCAGAACACATGTATTTTTTTTTTTTAAAGAAGATAACATCACCAAAGCCAGTTGAAAGTAGAAAGGGAAAGCAGAACACATGTGTTTTACCAAAAAACTCTTCTAATTCAGGATATACAGTGTGCTTTACAGATTTAGTTAACTATCCCATTCATTATATTGATAAGGAAAGAATGGGGAAAATATCATTTGAAAGGGATGTCAACCAAAGTGGCTGCTTGATAATCCTTTTGAACCTTGGGAGACCCTTGCACAGCTCTTGGACTGTATATTGGCTGCGGCATCCCCAGAAACTGAAATCTTTATTTATCATAGTCTTCTGGGGAAGATATTTCAGTATTTCTCAAAGCTTCTTCCGTAATATACCAGACCTGAGAAAATTTTTTGAACAAAGGGTATATAGTTGGCAGATACCTCCTTGATGATCCTTAAAATATTCACAGTAAATGAATATTTTATTAAAGGCATTGCTCAGTGCTCAGGAAGACACCTGCTACGTTTTTTAGCTCAACGTAAGTGTGTAGTGCCCCTTTCTTGCATAATGCTCACTTTTGTAAATCATTTTGAAATACTGGCTTAGAATACCATTAGAATCACAGTTTTCATGATTCAAATTTTCTTCTTTGATTTTTTTTTTTAAAGATTTCTTTTAGCCTTAAGTTGCTTTGCTCACGTATCAGGAGAGCTTAAGAGACAACATTAGAGCAGCACTGACCGCTTTGCAAATTCAGTCACATCAAATAACTTCATTTCCTCTTCCTTAACTGAGATTGTTCACTGAGAATTTCCAAGACTCCTTCTATTGCAGAAAATCCTTTGAGTCTCTTCTGAGTAGAGGTGTTTTGTCTGTTTAATGATATCTTTTTGAGTGCTATCTTCCAATTAGTTGGACAAATACCACTCTTGCCTATCTCTATCCTGAAGGGGGACTGCACTGGAGTAATAAGTCACCTCTGCATCCCTGCAGAACTATTTGACTCTCTTCCTGTCCAGAGTTGATGAGGGTTATACTTAACACATTCGAGTTCTATTAGCAGGGTCTACAGGACTCTGAAAAATGTCTGGCATGGGGCAGGATGAAGGGTAGAGATCAATTTCTTCTCAACTTCTACTGTAAACAGATCGAGCAGAAAAGGACACAGACTTCTCCACAAATAATGTAAATAATCCTACAGCCTACAGAAAGCCAGCCTAAATAGACCGTTGTTAACGTGGCAGATCAGAGTTAGTGATGTCCTAAAGCTTCTGAAATTGCATAAGTACCTGTTTCATAGAACAGGGTATGTAGGAGAGCCTTTTTAACTAAATGTCTTGGGTTGGTCTTTCACTTAAGCCACATTTTTAGGCAGACTGCTTTTATTTTATTAATTTTGCAAACATTTACCAAGCACAAACCTTTTGTAAAGCACCATGTCAAAAATTCTGATAGTGTGGGAGATGTGTTTTCCAACTTGACCACCAAATTAACTTCCATCCCACATGCCCTTCTTAAAATGACTTTAACACTCCTGTTGGGAATGTGGTCTCTATTCCCTCCTCCACAAAATTTCGTGGGCTTTTGTGACCAATGGAGAATGGTGGAAGTAACACAATTAAGCTCCCAAAACTAGGTCATAATAGGTGAGACACCTTCTACCTTTCTCACTGGAATTCTCTCATAAAACTTTCAACTGCCATGGAAGCACTTTCTGGCCTGAGGCTGTCAGGAGCCCAAACTAGCTCACGTGGAAGGACCACAATGAGAAGTCTTGAGAGGACATGAATTTTGATAGCTGCCCAGCCTGTCCCCAGCTGTTCCAGTCCCTACTTTCACTGTCTCGGCTCTGGCCGCCATCTGACTACAGCTGCATGTCACACCCTAAGCCAGAGTTGCCCCATCCAGCCCTCCCCAAAATCCTGACTCACAGAGAGCATGAAACACAATGTAACGACTGTCTTAAGCCACTAAGTGTGGGGCTGAAATTTTTACACAGCAACAGACACAGGAACAGAGATGTACAAAGAGAATAGTTCATGGTCTTTGGGCTTCCAGGAGATTGAAATACAGGTGGAAAGACCAAATGAACATATAAGAAGAACCAAAGAGTGGAAGGTCAGAGGCAGACCAAAAAGGCTAGCAAGGGGCTAAATATGGAAATAGATTGACTCAGGTTTTCAAACTGTACTGAGAAGCCACTTTCAAATATCAGACCCATGGCCTGCTGTTGTTGAGACTGCCAACAGGGTTTGAAGACCAAAGAGCTGTTAAGGAATGGGGCAATTTTTAAACCCAACTTCTGATTTATAGTTGGTGGTAGAAATTCTTATAACTCTGAAGTAACGTGAATTCGCATTCCTATTTTTATCAGAATATAATAATAAGCATTTGCATGCATTATCTTATTTGATCATCAGAAAACCCCAATAGGTTATCAATTGATCCTGCTTTATAATTCTACTGGATCATTTGTTTTAAAATTTTAAGAAATGTCTGGCTCAAATTAAGCAATTGAACATAACGCATGCTTATTCTGGGCAGAGAAGCAATATGGTAAACAAAATGGCAAAGAAAAACAATAGGACCTAATTCATGTCATAAAGTAATTTAAAACCTCATTGGGCATCTGTAACATAGAGTCACACACGCATATACACACAAATAGTTAACAACAGTAAAGAAGAAATGTGAGGTGCACAATGTTAAGTACAAATGAAATACAGAGTTTAATGTATTTGTCTGCCTTAAAGTAGTCTTTCACCTCAGGCGACCCTTGTACTAAATGCTATTTATGATTCTGACCCAGTCCTGATAATAAAAAATCCAAGCTCAAGTAGGTTGAGTCTTCCATCCTGTATGCCCTGGCCTTTGCCCTAAAGATGATAATGAAACAGAAGCATTTCCTGGATTACGTATTTTGCCTAGAAGGTCTTCAAATCACTAGGGTACCATTTCTCAAAATGTACTTCATAGAACTTTGTTCCCATAAGATGTCTTCACACACACACACACACACACACACACACACACACACACACACAGAATTTTAGAGTGAAATAAGTTCTTCATTCTATATCCTTTCAATGCACACTAACGTATTAAAGGTTCTGAGAAGTCCTGCAGGTAAGAAGCCTACATAATTTTGATTAATCAAAGTTTCCCATACTTCTTTGAACACAGAAACTTCCCTCCCTTCCTCTCCTTTCTTTCTTTTTTCGCTTTGGTCATTTTTTTTTCATGCAATACTTATTAAAACATTTTAGGCACTGCTACTTTAGGGACAAAGAGTGATAAAGTGAGTGAGCTTCACCCCCTCTTTTGTGTCTTCCTAACTACATGGCCCTTAGGTAACTTATTAGCTTTTCTGAATTATTCATCTGTAAAAGATAATTCTGTAATAAATTCTACCTCACATAGTTATTGTGAAGTGATAGATAATGGTTTTTGTTTCCCTTTCCTTGGAGAATTAATTTTCTTCTTAAACGTGAGACCAGAACAGAGCTCTCAGGCTTGCTGCAGTGCAGATCCTTGCCCTAATGTTGGACCAATCACACTCTGCTCCTATACACAAACACTGGATCCAAGATGAAATAAAATTTGGCCAAAATGTTCTCCTTGCTAGAGACTCTGGCTTGGCCCCTGACAATCATGGACTGGATTAGATTTGCAGAAGCACACAGTGACTAAACCCTTAGCATCTACATCAGACTACCGGGTTCCAATTCTGTTCCCACCATATACTAGCTGCATAGCCTGGGGAAGTTACTTAACTCTGCACACCAGTTTTTCCATCTACAGAATGGGGACAATAGTAGTAGCTACCTCCTAGGATTGTTATATTCAATAATTAATATTTTGAACAGTGTCTAGAATATGACATGATGTTAGTTATTATTATAGCTTTATAAATACAGAGGCAGATATAAAATTGAATACCTGGTCACACTTTAGATCTAAAATAGCCAAATAGTTGGGACAAAATATTTTTGGTACTGTATTGTGCGTTCTTTTTGGAATTACGGTAGTTTTCCACCTTGCTAGCTTGAACCTGGCCTCAGAAATAATACCATCACTATGAGCTTCTTCATGAATTACTGTAACTTCTTTGTCATGCTCTTCAGGCTCTCAAGCCTTGGGAGGTTCAAAGAAATCAGATAAATGTTTCCATATTACTCGGACAGACTCCATTAACCCTAATGGAACAAGGTGATGTCTTTTTAATGCATAATGATTGGGTTTAATAAGAGGAAATTTGGCTCAGTGTGGTTATCAGCATGGATATGCAGGCATAAAAAGTTGGTGGGCACCATGAAAAAATTTCACAAGGTTGAAATGAGGGCAAAGCTCAGCATGTGGGGTGAGCTGGAAGAATGCTCTTAGCACAGTGGTTATTAATATCTGCTAAAGAACCTGACCTTTGTTGCTATAAACAAGACCAGATAATTACACGTTCCTTCTAAGAGCAACTTTGAGAAAATTGAGGCATTTGTCAAAAGGAACAGGGAAGTAATTTGTACTAAAATGAAACACAGAGCTTTAGTGTTAATATCTGACAGCTTTGGCCCTTGTCATGAAAGATTCGTGACTTTAGGTAATGATTATAATTAGCATTCTTGTCCATGAGAGCTCGTATTCTCTCATTTTCTGGAAGAGAAGGCTGGAAGGAACGTGATATGTACAAATAGTCTTTGGGAAGGGCATATTTCCCCCACCCCTTTTTTTCTGGACGAGTTTGCTGTTGTTCTCCTTACCTCAATAATTTATCCAACATGGAAAGAACTTTGGGGTCACAGAGTCACAGGCAAATAAGGTGGCCATCCTCAAGCACTGGAGTCGCTTTTTCCACCGCTGACTCACACAGGCAGGTGAACAAACAAACAAACCTTCAAGGAGGCGGCAAGCCCAGTTTGTTTATAGTTACAGTGTCCCTGCGGTGCCTGGCTGCCCCTGTCTGCTCCTGAAGGTAAGATGTGTTTTCGGGGAGGCAGTTCAGCAGAATCACCAAAGTTTAAAGGAATTCTTTTAATCCAAAGTTTGCTCTTTCCCCCAACCCTCTGAGTTGCACACCCAAACACACGGCGACTGATGTGAATATGTGCTGTAAATAATCAAAATGCGCAAAAACGATGACTCATTTCCAAGTCAAATTTCATTTTCATTCTTCAGTGTTAAATCCTGTTTCATCTTTTGCTCCATTCTCACCCTCTCAGGGTAAATGAAAGTTGGCACCGTATCAATGACAGAACTGTGACTTTCATCCAGGTCATGCGGTCAGCAGGGGGTTATCTTTGCTAATAGCACTGACATTATTATAGAAACATACCTGAGTGGCTTGAGCTCCAATGCATTGCTGTTCAACAGCCCGAGCCGAGCCCCTCTGAGCCCTCTCTCTGCCAGGAAACACATTTTGTGCTGCACAGGTGATATGAAGGGGTAGAGGAGGGAATTCCTAACTGGGATGAAATAAAAAAGTTAAAAAGCATGCTAAGTTTTAAGTAGTGTATTGAGGCCCTGAAGGAGACATGTCTCTAAGTCATGCACCTGAATTGGCAAATGAACTATCCTGAAAATAATTACTATTAGAGTATATGGTTGAGAGTCAGTACTTCAGTCCAAATTTTCCGTGAAATTTGAGCTGGGTTCAATAGGCAGGTAAGTGGCAGCTTTTAGATTAGGCAGAACTGGGACAAACTCGGGCAGTGGGCAAGCACCTGGTATTTCATAAAGAAAGTAAAACAGAAGTTTAGTGAGAAAGTGGAAAGGGATAAAATGGAAAAGGCGGCTGTCAGATTGTGGAGACATTCACATTTGTAACAAAAGCATTTGGATGTCTAATTTCTAGGTAATGCAGAGCCATTGAAAGCTTATTAACAAGCAACAGTGAGGGCCAGAGAGTTTGCAATCAAACCTAGTGTAAGAATGAAACAGAGGATTTTCAATTATTCAATTTAATCATGGACGGGAATTTGATTGGTCCCAAGCATGGAGGCTCAAGGCAAATTTGCCAGGCTTCCAACCTGGCAGGCACAGGAGAGGAGCAGCTGCGACAGAGTGGCTGTTCTGTGGTCTGGGTGCCCACAGACCTGACTTCTAGTTACTTCTCACCTATAGGCTTGCTGTTTGGCTTTGGGCGGTTAACTCCTTCCTCTCTCCCTCCCCCCATTTCTCTGTTTCTTCCTTCTCCCCCACCCCCACCTTGGTCTTTCTTTTGGAAGAGACCATGATCCAGTGTAGCCCATGAGAGTTGCAAATGAAGGGAGAAATTCTTACCCTTTCTAGGGCTCACTAAAACAGTTTCTCCCCTTCTCAAAAGAGGGACAGTCAAACCAGGCACTGCGCTTGTCACCCTGGATAAAGCCTTTCAGTGAGAACCCAACTGATACAGAACTAAGCAGAGTAAAATATTTGATAATGAGGTAAGTCTCCTTTGGTACCAAAAGAGAGGTAAGGAGAAGTGAGTAGGCGTTAGTGAGAGGTTAAGAGAAGAAAAATACCCAAAAATGGGAGGAGAAAGTAAAAGAGAACATATGTAGGGGAATGTTTTAAGTGTTTATTCATTTAAATAAGTATTTATTCATTTATTAACTAGAGAACAGATTTTTTTTTCAGCCAAGTGCTCTTAGAAAGTCACCATGAGTAATAGACCAGCCATATTCCTTTTTCAGCTATCACCATGAAAGGGAAAATTTGAAAGCTAGCTATCTATTTTGGGGCCTTGCAAGAAAATCTCATTTTGTTACTCAGAATCAGTTGCTGGGGAAAAAATTACATAAAATTACATTATAATTATATATAAAAATTATATATATATACACATACATATACATATATATATAGAGAGAGAGAGTGTGTGTGTGTGTGTGTGTGTGTGTGTGTGTGTAGTAGCAAGACCTTTCCCTTCTGTTGTTATTTAAATATAGCCCTGTTCTCTGGGCTGACTGAGGAAGAAGTTATAAGCAGGCAGTGAGCACAGACTAATGCCTTAATTGGTTATTAATACATGGTCACTGCTATTCTTAGAGATTACTGGTGTTTGGATAGCTACCTCAAAAATAGAGTCCGGATTTCATGGCTGTGTTCTATCACACATAAAACCAGGGACAGTTGATGGGTAATAAGTTGGACCATGGTGCCATTTCTGGAAATCCCTAGTTACATTTGTTATTACTTTTAAAAGTCATGCTGGAAAATCTCCTGGTAACCCAATTCATTTTGAATATTCATAATTCATCCATTAAGAAACTGCCTTGACTGTAACTCACTGTCAGAACTGATAACCTCTTCATGCAGTTCACAAAGTAATGGTGGTAGGGTTAGAAATAAACTAGTTAAACATGGTTAGAAAATAAATCTAAACATGTCTTTATCAAATTTGGGAGGACTTTAGGTGTTGTTAAAGAATAGAAAGTATATACTTTAAAGACCTGAAATGGACAATCCTTTCCTAATTCCATATAATATTTGTTAATTGATGAACTTTGATGAACTATCAAACTGCAAGTTCACTGACCACATAATTAATAGGAGTATTTAATATTCATTATGGATGAACTAAGACCCTGGGGAGCTATTCAGTCCCATTTATGGAAGAATAAAATAGTCACCATGCAGGAGATCAATACATGATGAGTTGTGAGTGTGGTATTTACAACCTGAGAACCAAGTGACTCTGCCACTGCACAGTCTCCTACTCTGAACTAGGAGCCCCCTGGTTACTTGTCGACTGCCCACTTGCTGAGTGCTCATGTGGGAAAAATTCAAGCGATGGAAATCATTTGCTTCTGTGGAGTTTCCCTAGTGATACCTGGTTGAACTTCCTCCTCTAGGTGGATGGCGTGGGATGTAACAGAGGTAACCAGGACCAACGACCATGAAAGATTTGGAATTAAAAACGAACACCTGGGTTGGAATTTAGCCACCCTTTCCCAAACACAGCTGGGCCCAAAATAACAGCTGAAAAGAGCTCCTTCCTCAATTTGGCCCCAACTCTGCCCAGATGGAGGACTCCTCTGTTTCCACCAGAAAGAGCCAGGAGGAAAAACTTCATCCATCTGAAAATGCTTGGGAGAATTCAGGGTCAGGGGAGACAAAAAGAAAGAAACCTCATGGTCAGTCTCACTGATAAGGATGTAAGTGTAAAGATGGAAAATCGCATCTATTAGAGATCACCACCTCCGCGTCCCATGGGGTACGAGATACTTGCTAAGAAACAATCCAGACTCCACCCTGAACCCACAAATGCCATGAATGTCTGAACAACTGCCCTGGGAGAGAATTTCTCTATGAAGCTAAAGAAAAACTACTGTGCCTCAATTCTGATAATGAAGACAATGGGGTTTTAAATGATATAATTGATCAAATTTGTATTGTTATTCAGAAGATAAACTGCTTCCTTCCTTGCTTGCTTATTTATTTATTTAGCCACAACTGGCATGGTATTTAGTAATTTGGTTGAGAATATGGAGTAACCAGTGGTAATTTATTATCCATTTTATTAAGATAGGATGTTCAAGATGTGTGATGTATCTGTTCAGTTATTCAGAAATGAGCTCAATGGTGAGGAGTAGAGCCAAGGAAACAAACAAAGAAGCCATCTAAGTGGTATGTGAGCAACAGAAACACATGTCACAAATCCCACCCCCTTCCCGGCTCTGAGCTCCCTGGAGAGGGTCTGAGGGCACCCCTCAGTATCTTTACTTTTACATTCGATATAATTCTAATAGCAAATTGGAAGCAGGTGACTTCGAAGAGAGGAAACGGATCCTGTTAGAGTCCTACAACTGGATGCTGCCAGAAGTGACCGAGAGCCAACAGTGATAAGGGAAACTGATAAACCTGAATGGCAGGGAAAATAACTCATCAACACTTTATCAGTATGAGGAAAAGAAAACAGTTGAGCAAAATACAAGATTTGGTGTTTACATTACTAATGCTCTGATACTAAGGAAATATGAGATCTGTGCAAGGAAGACAAGTGATGTGTTTTAGAAAGTGTTCTTACAGAAAAGGATAAATCATTTTCAGTTCAATCATTTTGAAAATTCATTCATGGGCAACACTGATTACTCAGATTGGTCTGCATGGATAAAAAATGATCAGTGGAAAACCACAGTTAAAGGAATAGATATGGTAGCCAGAATGCCTGGGTTCAAATCCCAACATAACACCTACCATGTGTGAAATGTTGGGCAACTCGACCTCTCTGAATGGGTGGCAGTAAGGATTTAATGAGCTCATGGTGTAAAGCACTAGAACAGGGCCTGTCACGTAATAAGCAGTAGGTAAGTCTTCTCTGGAAAGAAAGTCACATTTACTGAGCACCTACTGTGTGCCAGGTAGTAGGTATAAGCTGTCATCTTTCTCATTTTATTCTATAAGCTGTTACTACATGAAGTGAAATACCAGAATTTAGTCTTAAATATTCCTCAAACCCAAAGTAACTGATGATAAAGAATGAGCAACTCTAAGACAAGTCGGTATGGTCTATTACACCTAACATTCAATTAGCTCATTTTCTGCTATAGTAAACTTTTGTTTCTTAAAATTTTATATCCATTTAGTTTAGCTACTTTTCTCTCCGTGAAGTGACCTCTTATCTTAATTTTGCATGTATATTCATCACCTTTTCTGCAATGACTTCAGCTTTGTTACCATTTTAGACCTGAAGGATCCAGTTATCTGATAATATGAGAAGAGGCATTAAATTCATCCGAGGGTACGCACTGCAATGATTTGCAAGGTAAAAAACAGTGTTCTAACAAGCTCTGGTTCCTAATAATGTCAAGAAGAAATATGCAATCATTTCTAGGTAAAAGTTTTGGAAATCTGCCTTTTGAAATAGGCCTACAAAAATCAACGAGGTATAGAATAAAGTGCTGTAAACAGAAATGTGACATTTTTTGAGTATCAGAAGGATTATTTTCAACATCTACAAAGTGCCTGACCCGTCGGTACTCTTTAAAGCTATCAAGGAACGATGGAGAAAGTGTCACTGATTAGAGGAGAAAAAGGAAGCATGATGACTGAATGTAATGTTGTGTCCTGGACTGGATCCTGGAACAGAAAAAGTCATTAATAAAAAGCAGATGCAATTTAAATAAGGACTGGAGTTTCATTAATAGTAATGTATAAATGATAACTTCTTAGTTTTGATAATTGTATTATCACCACTATAAAGACATCGGTAATGGGGAAAATGGGTGAAGGGTACACAGGAACTCTCTGTGCTATCTTTATAATTTTTCTGTAAGTTGAAAATCATTCCAAAGTAATATCTTTACTTAAAAAATACTTTCATACATAATACTTTTCATACATTTCATACATTTCATACATAACACTTTTACTTAAAAAATACAGGGCACCTGGGTGTCTTCAGTCTGTTAATCCTCTCCCTTTGGCTTAGGTCATGATCCCAGATTCCTAGGATCTAGCCCAGCATCAAGGTCCCTGCTCAGCTGGATATCTGTTTCTCCCTCTACCCCTCCCTGTGATCTCTCTCTTTTTTTCTCTCTCTCACATACTCTCTTTCAAATAAATAGATAAAAATCTTTAAAAAAATACTTTCATAATAGGCAAAATAATGGAAAGAGCCCAGATGTCCTTAGACAAATGAATGAATAAAGAAGATGTGGTATATATATAATGGAGTATTATTCAGCCATCAAAAAGAATGAAATCTTGCCATTTACAACAACGTGGATGGAACTAGAGGGTATAATGCTATTATAATGCAAAGTGAAATAAGTCAGAGAAAGACAAATACCGTATGATTTCACTCATGTGGAACTTAAGAAACAAAACAAATAAACATAGAGGAAGGGAAGGAAAAAAGATAAAAACAGAGAGGAAAGCAAATCATAAGACACTTAACTACAGGGAACAAACTGGGGGTTGCTGGAGGGTAGAGGGATGGAGGGATGGTGTAACTGGCTAATGGGCATTAAGGAGGGTATGTGATGTAATGAGCACTTGGTGTTGTATGCAACTGATGAATCGCTTAATTCCTCCACTGAAACTAATAATATAGCATACGTTAACTAAATTAAATTTAAATAAAAATTTAAAAAAATATTTCCAGATTCCTGAGAACCTGGGCAGCGGGAACAACTTGGATCTCAATATCAGAAGGTTGGATTTGAATCTTGCTTCCACCACCATCTCACAGGGTGACTTGAGGCAAGTTGGTTGAATATTTTGAGCCTCGGTGTACACATTCATAAAATAGGGAGGAAAATTCCTACTTCACACAGCATTATTGAAAGAGCAAATGAGAACTCATAAACCCATATAAAAGGTGACCACAAATGCAAATATTTCACAGAGCCTCTTTGAATTGCAGCTTCAGTCCAACCTTAAAACTATTTAGTGAATTGACACATACCTTTTTATTTTACTTTTAAAAAATGATCCATAGATGATCTGTGATGCCTTTAATACAAAAAAAAATTAAGAGCCAGATATTAATCTCATTAGAGAGTTTATATTTTCACATATTTTTCTTTTCAAAAATGGCATTTAGCCTGTTGGGTTTGGGAAAAATCTGTTGCACTGATTCTGGTGTGAGTTTCCCTGAGTGTGTATAGACTTGGACGAGAAAGAGCTCAATAGAAATCCATGGATTTGATGTGTTACTTTGTGGTTATCCGATCCTAACTGATGATGAGCCAGAATCAGGTACAAGGAAAGCATCACTGGAGAAGATTTGACAAAATCCTTGGCCGAGAAAGCAAGCAGTCAGGAGAACTCTGGTGAAACTTCCCTTCCATTCTCAGGGAGGCATGGCTGACAAGTGGTTAGGAATTAAGAGTGAAGGTTTTTCAACCAGACTCCCTGGACTTCGGAGTCAAGCCCTGACTCTTACCTTTTAGAATGTGGGCAGGTGACTTAAACTCTCTGTGTCTTGTTTGGAGAGAACTGATAAGAATGTGATCCTATTTGTGTTTCCAAAAACTCCTCTGGAATCAGCATAAAAGATCAATGAGAGCAGAGCCAGACCCAAGGCACCCGTGGCGGTCAGGAAATCAGACCAATGTTGAAAAGAGATGACGAGGTGTCTGGTGTGGGAAACATGAGGAGGTAGGCTGGAGGAGACCTGGATACTGGGAGAAAGAGGGGGGGATCAGGGAGAGAAAGAAATGTAGACAGACTCTAAGGTTTCTGGAAAGGGGGTTTGGTCTACTCACCAAGATCGGGAATCACAGAAAAGGGAGGGATGTATACATATCTTTTGGGACATGGTATAGGTTTGCATTTTGGGACGTTCATGAGGACACATCTAACTGGCATAGGAGCTTGTGTTTTATCTCATGTATACTCTAAGAGAACAGGGGGTTAGAGAGAGAAAGTTCAAGATGATGCCTAAGAATGCTATTTCTACTTCTTACTAGCTATGTGACTAAAGCAGTGAATTGCTTCACTGCTTCCATGTCTTCATTTTTTACACCATCATCCTCCTCTTCCTCCTCAACACTATTGTTCAGAGTTGCTATAAGAATTAATGCATGGGGCACCTGGGTGGCTCAGTGAGTTAAAGCTCTGCCTTTGGCTCAGGTCATGATCCCAGGGTCCTGGGATCGAGCCCTGTGTCGGGCTCCCTGCTCAGCAGGGTGCCTGCTTCCTCCTCTCTCTCTGCCTGCCTCTCTGCCTACTTGTGATCTCTGTCAAATAAAAATAAAATCTTTAAAAAAAAAAAAAGAATTAATGCATAGAAGGAATTAGCCCTGCTGCTACTCACTCATTGTGAATCAATCCTCAATCCAGCTAATTACTATTACCTGTAATAATTTGCAGCTAAAATAGCGATACGTAACTTCCCTAAAGGGATATAATGAAAGTACTCCAAGGTGGTATTTGAACCTAGAACTGCCTCTTTGCATTTCGCATGGGGATTTGAAGAGTGAGCTGTACCCACACTGATCTCAGTGGGCTGCAGTTTCCAAAGCTGCACAAGGTCAAGGCAAGTGACAACACTTCACCTTTCCCCCCAGTTTTTTCCATTTGAAAACTCCAGGGTCAATGATGACCTTTAGCCAGAGGATCTCAGGAAAGTAAAAAACACAGTGAAGACTTTCAAAAGCACTTGGGAGTTGAGGAAGTTTAAACATCAAGTGTAAGCTTTCATTTTCTTCAATGAAGAGAAGAAGGCACTACAGTGGGTACAGGCAAGGGGTGGAAGTGTGAGTTGGGCAAGGGTAGAAACGAGCAGGAAGTAGGACTAACGGGAGAGCTGGCAAAAAATGGAGGCCCCAGGCCTGAAGGAAGCAGGCTGGGATATGACCAGAGTCAAAAAACATCCCCTCTTCCACTGAGGGCTGAAAAGGAAGAGGGGACAAAGACAGGCACAAGGATGCGAAAATAGGGCTTTTAAGGGAATAAAGTCTATGAACCCCTAATTTCTCAGCAAAGTCAAAGGTGAGATTAAATGGTTTGATGGAGAGGGGAAAGGGCAGGGTGGAAATGTTGAGAGCATTGCTGAAGGTCTGAAATAACCACTGGAGGGACCCGAGAGGAAGCTGACCAGAAGCCACACAGGATGTGAAGATTCAAAGACCACGCATGTAGAGGCCTCAGTCTACCTTGTAATAGGGTTTTCTCCTGTACTGATGAGCAACTATCTAAGAAATCAGCAGACAAGTCTATATTCTCATTGTATTTTGATATTTCTAAAATATATCCATGACTTAAAAAGTTTTAAGATCCTTAAACTAAAATCTATGCACTTTATAAGATGATCCCTCATGTACACAATGGAGCACTTTTCTGATGAAAGGGCAACACTGGCACAAATTCTTTACAGGAGTGAAATCTAGAAGATTCTCTATCATGTATCTTTGGGCTCTAACAATCCTCCTTCTTCATCCAAATTAAAATGCAGCTGAATCCATAATTATGTCCCTGTCCAAAATACTGTTCCTTTATTAAGAGAATTAATTGAGTTATCTCAGAAGAGAATATTGATTACATTGAGATTTGACTAATAAAAAATTCTTGCCAGAACTTGTCTAAAGTGAGGTCCAGAACTAGGTCACTGTCACTCATAAGAAAGCCCTCAGAAACCAAGATAAGAAAGAGGGAGAAAAGGTATTGGGTAGATTAAGGGGAAACAATCTGTAGGGGGGAAAAGAAACCATGAAAGAAAGTCTGTGCAACTGACAGAGTCATTGAAATAGATGACTGAATGAAAAAAATTAAGGGGTTGGGGGGCAGAGTGTTGCTTGTGGCTTCGACTTGGGCTCTGTGCCTCTAAGTGGTTCCCTGCATGGGCCTTGCGACCACTCACCAGCACACTGAGTCTCTTTCTTTGATTCTCCATTCATACCAGTTTCTCTCATTTTCACTGCATTTTAGCTAGAGTAAATGACATCTCCAGGTCTGCTCATTAATCCACACAGCCCCATAAAGGCTGGAAGCATCTTTGAGGTGTTTGCATTTAAATGGGCTAGACACAGGATGGGTTCCCCTGCTTCTGATCCCAGAGGACTGAAGGAAGAAGAGGCTGGATCATATTTTCCCCTTCTTTTTTAATTTAGCAAACCTGCTTGGCGACCAGCAAGGAGCTGACAGATTGCATACTGTCATCATTTAATCTTAAGACTAAAATTCAATTTTCCTTTCTCAGAATCAGAATTGGGAACAGGGGGGAATAAACCACTCCGAAGGCACAAGGTGACCCGTCTCAGTGGGGTGACCTAGTGCACAAGCCAGCTAATGATGCCTGTCTGTCAGCTGGGCCCCGGGAGCCAGAGACCGAGGGAGAGGAGACCAGCCCTGACAGATGGCGGTGGCTTTGCTGATTATAAAGCTTAGTTGGACCAAGGCTCTATTTCATTCCCAGCACCAAGGTCCCGTCTGAACATGGGCTGTTTACTTAAAACATATTCATTCCTGTTTCTGTTCATCAGATTCCTAGGATAAAAATGAACACAAGCAGCTGTTGGATTTTTGCTGCTAACTATTCAATTCTGCTTTGTGTTAAGGAAACTCATAATCCATTTTACCCCATAATTATTCTTTATGAGCGAGAAGTCAAGTCAGAAGTGGCAAAAGAGAGTGGACGCTAGGGAAAAAAATTCAAATAGGCACTGCCTTTGGTTAATGCCCTTTCCCTGCATTCATTTCCCTGAAATTCAGACCTTTGTATTATCCCACTAAAAAAAGAAGCAGCACCAAATTTAGCAAGCTGATGTTTTCAAGCACAAAAGAATGTCAAGCCAGGAGCTCTGCTCTTGCTCTGCCTTCTGCCTAAGAGATCGCAGCTTTCGTTCTAGGAGTAATGAAGAAGCAGCTTCAGGTTATTATGCCTCCAAAGTCATGGAACTTCATACCCAGTCACATATAAACATTTAGGACGAGGAGTGCTATGACAGAAGGGTCCTGAGGAAGAAAAGCAGCGCTTGAAAAAGATCATAACCCTCTGCCACCACCCGAAACCTCGGGGAGGAAAAATGTTATTCCAGGCGGCAGCTGTGAATTACAACATGCCCAAGACCTTGCACGGGCCCCTTCAGGCCAGGTCTCATGCTATTTGGAAAAGTGACAGGGGTTATATTTTCACACCCAGCTGTTGCTTTATGACTTCGTAGGCAAGAAGATGTAGAGGTTTCTCTAGCTCCCCAATGCTGACTTATTTAGAACTCCTGTGGGAAGGAGATCAGGGCTGCACACAGTGGCTGAGGGAGGAAGGGTGATGTGGCAGGTGTTCTTAGCAGATACACATTCTGGAATAAGTTGCGTGAGGTAGGGTATGAGACATAGTCTCATTATCCGAGGCGAGGCTATGTAATCCTGTTGGCCAGCTGTCTTGGGAGCCTCACAAGGCTGCTCCTTTTTGGCACAGCCTTAGGAAAACAGCACCTCCATTTTTAATGAATGCAGCAGGAAAGGCATGGGTAGAGACAGGAGGAAACTGCTCTCTGACTTCTTTTCCTGATTATCATCTGGGACAGGCTTTGGTAAATGACAAATGCTCAATAAAACAGTGTGGCTGAGAGAAGAAAGCCTGCATAGGAAATTTGTATTTTATTCTCGAGTCTGCCACCAACTGGGTGACTTCAAAAGAGTGACTTGATCACTCTGGACTTCAATTTTTGCAAGGAGAGAATTGGAATAGATAATGTCCACTGTGCCCTGAGGTCAGTTCGCCTTTTCTGATTCTTTGATTTATCAATAGTAAGGTTTGCAACTAGCACATCAGGAGTTAATAATCCATCTCTGAGCACTATAGATTCATTCAAGAATTAATGGGTCAGGAATCTGTAATTCTGATGACCTGTCCTGTTTGGGGAATAACAAACTAGTTCTTCAACTATAATGGGATGGTTTCAGATTTCCAGGGAGCAAGTGTACACCCTTCCCCCAGTGCAAGGGCAGCTAGAGAGCCAGGATAGTGGAAATTCTACTTTTCTTTCTGCATCAATAACATGGCTGGGACTTAGCCAACACCATCCAGTAGAACATTCCACCATGATGGAAATGTTCAACATCTGCACTGTTCAGTACAGTAGCCAATTCTCATATGTGTTTACTGATCACTTAAATTGCAGCTGATGTGACTAAGAAACTGAATTTTAAATTTCTTTCATTTTAATTATTTTAAATTTAAATAGTCACATGTGGCTGCTAGCCACCAGAATGAACAGCACAAATCCTACCACATTCTACAGTAGAAAACTCAAAAGTGGTGTGCTGTGGGGAAAGGAAAAAGCAGGCCTTATTCTACTCTCATTTCCACATCTGTGGGTAGTACGGAGCAAGGGACAAGACTCTGTGACTCCATTTCCTTTTCTCTTCAATTAAGATGGTAATAGCTACTTCACAGTATTGCTCCGAAGGTTTACTTACATTGGATACCTGAACCGCCTTTGAGAACCATAATATCTATCCAAATGCAAGGTATAAAAGGGATAGTTCACTATTGAAAGAGGATCTTGTTTTAGAGCAAAACACAATGATGTCTGGGAACATGTGACTAAATTTGAGAAGAAGGTTATAATACCAGATGGGAGAGGTTGAAAATAAAGTGGAAAAGCCAAAAAGTAAGTGTCGAAGAATGTGGAACAGAAGGAAGAAGACAGAGATGATGAATTTGGGAAAGTCAAGATGAATGCTATAAGGGCAGTAGTGAGAAGGCAGAGGTAGACCCGGCTTTGGGAAAGACACTTCCGGGTTGAGAACTATTCCTGGTGACAGGAGCAAAGACCGATATGCCCATTCCGAGCTGCAGGGAACTGGAAAATCATTGATTGCAATTAGGGTACATTTTCTCCACTTACATGACTGCCTCAGAGAAAAAAGTCTGGAGGGATTTGAGTAGCAGCCACATAGGCCGAGAGAGTTGATGCAGAAGAATATGTTCAACAGTTATGTTCAGGGCAGGAGGGAGTGGACAACACTGGATTGTTTGGAATGAACCCATAAACCTCTCTATATTTAAAGCAAATCTGAAATAAAAGCATATACTCTAGTAGAGACCAAGAAAGAACTATTTGATAGAGTCGCTGCAACTCTACTGCAATCATAAAATGCATAGCACATTGCCATGAAGACAGTTCCACTGGAAAAGGGTGATGTTGGACTTGGCTTGGCACCATGGCCCCCCTGCTCATGGGTGGGAGACAATAGGAGTTAAACAAACATCCTAGAGTCCCCTAGCACTTACAAAAGTGCTCAGAGTGTCAATTGGGCATCCATCTCATTGACTTTTTTCTGTCTTTTTAATCTCAGTCCCTAATAAGCATTACTGTACAACTCCAAGCACTACCATGTTATCACGGTGACCTTGAACTGGAAACAAACTCTCTAAACCACACTACCCTCATCTCGAGAATGTAACAGTACTTGCCTCAGAGGAGTACATAAAGTACTTATGTGCAAACTAGGTCAGTCTCTGAACACCCAGAAACTGCTCAAATATGTGAGTAATTTTTATTAAATACTAGATTATATGTCTCAAACTTCCAAACATATTGCTGAAAAAAAAATAGCCTTTCACTGGATCAAATTATACATTATAACCAGAAACATGGCTTTCTATGAATCAATACTTTTCATTTTATTTTTGTAAACAGTTGATTAAATATTGCTTTCATTCATTCATTCATTTAATCAAATTCTTTTTCCCCCATTCTGAAAATGAGGGGTCTTTCTTTTTTTCAAAGTTTTATTTATCTTTAGGGGGTGATGGGCTGAGGGAGAGGGAAAGAATCTCAAGCAGACTCCATGCTGGGTGCAGGGGTTACATGGGTCTGAATCTCACAGCAACCTATGCCCGCCCCCCCATCCCGCAAGATCATGACCAGAGCCAAAACCAGGAGCCAGAAGCTTGACCAACTGCGCCACTCAGGTGCTCCAAGGAGGTCATATTTGAATGGAGTGAGGAAGTTGAGCCACATGAATGTCCTGGGGCAGACAAAACTGGCCCTCCCTCTGGGAAGGCAGTGTCCCTGAAGCTGAGTGGACAGGAGAAACAATAGAGGAAGGAATCCAGATGTAGAAAAGCCAGGAGCCAGGTCATACTAAACATTGGTTTCCAGAGGAAGGCCTGTGAGTTTGTTTCTAGGTGCAATCAGAAGCTGCTGGAGGGATCTGAGCAGGGAAATGACACAATCAGATTTACATTTTAAAAGAGGCTTTCAAGCAGTTGTTTAGAGAATAGACTCCAAGAGGTAGAGAGTAAGAACAGAGACACCAACCAGGAGGTCAGTGCAGCCGCACAGCTGAGAGACAGTAGAGGCTCTGACACGCAGTGGAGTTGGTAAGGAGGGATGAGATCACAGGTATATTTTGATGACAAGATTTCCTAATAACTGAATATGGGGCTTGAAAGAAAGAGAAGATCAAGGATGACTCCAAGGATATTGGCCTGAGTCACCTTTGCCTGGGGGTGGGGGACAGGGGCGGGAGGAGAAGTGGGCTTGATGGGGATCGGGAGAGCATGAAGCAAGAACTCTGCGTTTGGCATTTTTATTTTAGATGCTTATTAAAAGTTCAAGTGGAAATTGCAAGAGCCATCGATTGTATGTACTCTCTTAGAAACTTAAAGACTTTGTAGTGGGAGGATTTAAAGGGCAGGCAAAAAGTGTTCCTAGAAGCTGGGATCAGCAGAGCTGAGGGCTGTGCCTTAAGTGTGTTGTTGCACAGGGCTCAGTAAAAAAAAGGACAGCAAAGCCTCCAAGACTATTTGCCAAAAAACCAGCTAGACAGTGAACAAGGCAGAGAATATATGTGGCAAAAATTTGTCTTATCCCTTTGTCTTATCCCTTTAATGTGAGAATTTGAGAGCAGTGTGTTAGAGAGAGTTCTGATGACTGATAAATTGATGGGGAAATAAACTAAGCATCAGATATCCTGAAGGCAAGAATGGAGAGAGATCTGTTTGAAAACAAATACCCCCTTGCTGTTTTATTGCAAGAAAACAAACTAGACATTCACAGCATGCAGGCTACAGGATTATTTTTCATTTAACACCAAGAAGTACTTCTTGAATTTTTTAAAGCTTTCTTGCTACAAGGCCCAAAGATGGCTATTAAAACTGGGTGTCTTTTGAGAAGGATTTAGTGTATTTCAGTATTTGTTCATTTCTCAATCCAGCAGTTAAGTCTTCAAGACAGATCTGTATTTCAGAGTATGACTTCAGTGGTTTTCAACTGCTAGGAGCTTATTTATCTGGAATGCCAGAGCTACAATTTTTCTTATTCCCTTCCTTTCAGTGATCAGCTTCGCCAAACCTTAACCAGGAGAGCTGACAAATGCCTCCACTGAAAGGATGAGTTTAACAGTGAGATCTATACAACATATAAATATCCAACAGGACACCAGAAGTTCTTAACTAGGTTTATCACCATATATAGATGTCCACATTATTCAAGTAAGAGAATGCTACAGAATCAGAATTTCTCTGATGCATCACCTAGAAGGGTAGGGTGGGTTTAAGCTTCTCTTTAGTCATTGTGTAGTTGGGGAGATAATTCCTGAATCTTAACGCTTTATGTTAACCTAAAGATATTGTTCCAGTCAATCAAAAAATATGTTCTGACCATGTGTATTGGGTGAAGCATTAGTTGACATTTCTTTGGAGAACAAAAGAAGATTTGTAGAACTCCTCTGTATACTTCTGTGGCGCATCTAAACAGTAAACTGTGTGTACTTGTGTAATTACATCTTTAGGTGGAAACTGGCATTCTCTCTAAACATTAGAATAATACATGTCCTAATACCACAGGAAAATAGACTGTGAGTGATTATGCCAAAGCAATCTATGGTCCTTTCAGGAATATGATTAAATGCTTAGACTTTCTTCTTTTCTTCTTGCCCATCATGTTTATATTTCCAAAATATTTAGCCCCAAAGTAATGGAAAATTAGTGTATTTTTAGCTTCCATAATTCATTTCATTCATTAGCCCTCAATGTCTTGACCTTTTAATTTCCAAAGGTTCTTCTGAGATTGATAAGTTCTGTTCCTCTCATTACTCTGCTAGGAAACTTAAGAACAAACCATACAGCCTCCTTATGTAATACCTGATGCACAAAGGAATTTTCTGCCAGTCATCCTTGAAAACCTTGATCAGTCCACTTCCCAAAGGCAAAAAAAATTGTAGTCGATTTTCCACAGTGGTTGCTGCAACAACTTATACTCTCAATAACCACAGAAGACCCCAAAAGCCAAAGCAAACTTGAGAAAGGAAAACAAAGCTGGAGGTACCACAATTCCAAATTTCAATATATACTACAAAGCCATAGTAATCAAAACACTATGGTACTGGCACAAAAACAGACAACATAGATCAATAGAAGAGAATAGAGAGCCCCCAAATAAAGCCCTGATTATATGGTCAATTAATCTATCATAAAGGAGATAAGAATATATAATGGGGAAAAAACAGGTCCCTTCAATAAATGGTTCTGGGAAAACTGGACAGCTACATGCAAAAAATGAAATTGGACCATGTTTTAACACCATATACAAAAATAAATTCAAAATAGATTACAGACCTAAATGAAGGAACTGAAACTGAAAATCCTAAAAGAGAGCACAGGCAGTAATTTCCTCTGATTCTGTGATCTTCCAGTGTGATTACATACGAGTACACTTCCCTCTTTTATATATGCATGGCCTGTATTTGGGTGTATCATAGTTTGTTTCGCAATTCTAAAAATAATGGATATTGTTCCTGCTCTTTTCATTATTTAAAATGATCATGTCATGAATCTCCCTGTATAAGCCTCCCTGTGCACACATGTAAATACTTCTCAGGATAAATGTGTGTAGCTCACATGTGCACAGATACATACACATATAAAGACATAGTTCTTCAATCCATCAGGAATTTATTTTTGTGAATGGATTATCAGTTATCTCAACACCATTACTGAGCTGTTCATCCCCTCCACAAGGAGTTGAAATCCTACTGTTTTTCTAACAGAATCATATGTAACTATATGCACCCATCTGGACCATCTAGTCTGTTCCATGGTTCTATTTACCTAATTTTAAGCCACAATTACATTATTTTCATTGTAATACTTCATAATATCCTATTTTGAAAATCATCTTAGCTGTTTTTGCACAAACACTTTTCTATGGCAAATGTTGTGGGAATTTTGATTGGGAATGCATTGTATTTGAAGATACTTTGAGAACTTTCATCTTTACAATATCGAGTCTACATTTGTAACTGTTTTTCCATTTATCCAAACATTCTCTCATTTCTTTCAGCATACCTTTATAGTTTCCTCTATAAAGTTCTGGTATATTTAGTTGATTCTTGAGTACTTAATAGCTGTATGGCTCTTGTGAGTTGGGAGTTCTTTTTTAAAAAGTTGCATTTTCTAATGGTTATTGCTGGTGGGTAGAAAAACCAAAACTGTTATTTGTACTGCAGCACTGCCCAAATAACCAAGCTGTAGAATGAGAATCTCATACCTCCAGAACCCAATCTCCATAACAATGAGGACAACATATTTTCACAAGAATGTCAATGTCAAAGGCTGGGATATAGGAAATAATCATTAAGGTTAGTTTCTTTAACTCATTCCTTTCTCTTCAGATTGTGATAATAAGACAGAAGGGAACAGAGAATACTGCCCAGGAACACGTTGTGTGCAATTAAACATATATTCTGACACAGACTTGCCGTATGTGATTAGGCACAGCACCCTACTCACATCCCCAGACATTCCTTTGGAACAGCTTTACTTTGGGGGCGGGGATGGAGGGAGAACAGTTTTACACTGAAACTTCTGTGATACAGTGGCAGCTTCCAATATCCAAATTCTTGATTCTTTTACCCGAAGATTATGTTTTTGCAAAGGCCCCTTCTTTTAAGGTACTTGTTTAAGGTAAAGGCACTTACTCTACCTCTCACTTTAAAGACTGAATTGCGAAGGAGTAGAGGAATTCTGAAATAATTCACTAGATGACCACAACATTTTGAACTTTAACATACACAATGGGGTTTATGATGATGACTGACAACCCAAGTTGCTCTTATAAGGGCATTTATTCAGAAGCCAATTATATCTCTCTAGCTTTTGAAGAACCAACTTCAAAGTCATCTCAGGGGTCTAAGCATACCCAGGTTACCAAAATGTAGTAGATGTTTTGATCTGGGTTTCCCTATTTTCCTCTTGTCCATCCACCTGTTGAGCTCCAGCCTATTCATATATAAATATATGGCACTAACCTGCACCTGGCAGGCAACTTACCCTATAATTATAGCAAATTATCTAAAAGTAAGTAAGACCCTGGAGTATTTGAATTTTAAAAATGTAGCTCCGGGGCGCCTGGGTGGCTCAGTGGGTTAAGCCTCTGCCTTCGGCTCAGGTCATGATCTCAGGGTCCTGGGATCGAGCCCTGCATCAGGCTCTCTGCTCAGCGGGGAGCCTGCTTCTCCCCCTCTCTCTCTGCCTGCCTCTCTGCCTACTTGTGATCTCTCTCTCTCTCCGTCAAATAAATAAATAAATCTTTAAAAAAAAAATGTAGCTCCATAAAGTGATGCTGCCATCACACCTTGGATTTGGCACTGGATGTCACGGACTCCCATTTCTTGAAATTCTCAAAAGTATATCTTTCAGTTGACCAAAGAGACAACAAAACATTTTTAGGTGTTTTTGCACTTTCCAGTGGTATAGCTATGCCTTATCTGATTATAGTGATATTCAATCTGTTGGTTTTCACCAAAATGTGCAAAAAATAATATTATGTGATCCCATCAGACTTTCTGCAAGCTAAATAATTTTGATTGTGCTAAGCTACTTACATAAATCATATTTCAAAAGCATAAATTGCATTCTCTCAATTTAAAAGAGATGAACCTGGTACTAAAACCCCAAATGGCCCTGAAAGGAGGTCTCTTTAAATAGAAAATCCACCAGCTAATATAGGTCAAGAAACCAGTTTGCTCAAGCAATGAAACATTTATAGCATTTCTCCCCTGTACAAATTCTTGCATGCTGGAAAAGGTGATGATTCTGGCTGAAGGCTTTCCCACATTCATTACTTTTATAAGGTTTCTCTCCAGTATGAATTTGAATTACATCATGAGAAAGCTAGTTTCATGACTCTTTTGGAATAGTTGTGGTCTTGCATATGAAAATTAAGTTAATCTGTAGCTTAAAGCATAATGGTCAAGAAATCATATGTGCAAGTTCTTTATGAACATTAAAGTGTTATGCAGATATAAGATATGATCATCCCAAATATCACCTCAGACTGAGCTTGTTCAAGGAAAGAACTGTGTCTTATTATTTTTTCATACCAGCTTTAGTTCCTAGCACAAAATAGAAATCATCCATGTTTTTGGCTGAACAAATAAACACTGAAAGTAGTAAGGTGATATCTAAAGCTAAAAGAATATTTAGGAATAACAATTATAACAAAGGAAGTATTTGTGTCCTACAATCTTGGTCATTAAAACTGAGGGCATCAGGGTGGATGGAGGGAATCAACAGATAGAGGGAATCAGTCAGATAGAGCCTCACCCAGGAGGCCCCACAGGCTGGAAGAGAGTCAAAGGAGATCAAAGTATTACACCACAGACAGAGATCCTAGAGAGACCCAATCCAAAGTTGTGAGCTTCCGTCAGGCAATCTGAGTTTGGGGGAAATTCCCCTATCTCTAAAATGAGTAGGAGGGGAAAAACTAAATCTCAGACCCAAAAGAAGTCATTAGTGACCTGCAAACCAACAGAGCCACCCAAGCACAGAGGCACAAGATAAGAATTCAATTTTTGGAATCCCCACACGACAGGGCTGATTTAATATGAACCTGTTACATGAACGAGAGGATGGGAGTTTATTATGACGGTGTCCCTGACCTAGAAGAATCAGCAATAACAGCAATCAAGAAGTGATCGTTCACAGTGAGAAAGCCATGAGAACATTGGCTGGAACCCTGGGCTATATCAAGGGCCCCGCAGGGGCAGCAGGGACAAGGTGTTTGGTCCTTAGTTTTCTCATCTGTGGATCTTATCTGAATGATCAGAGTCATCCAGAAAATGGAAAAGAGTGTGAATCTCCCGTTCTTGTATTACTAAGTATTAAGTATTACTTCCTGTATTACTCAAAATGCCTTATTTTTCTAGAATTCCAACTCTCTCAGCACTTACAAGTGCCACACCTTCTCCTAACACCACACACAAGGCAGTGATAGTTTTGCTCTTTTTTTATTTTAATTGAAATGAACACTTGGCCTCTTGAGATGAATGAACTTACTCATTACCAATCAGGGACTATTTTTAAAATGACTTTCCGATGTCATCTGGTTGATGACACATAAAAAAGCAAGCAGTTCTCTAAGCCCATTGGGTAGGGATTATGTATGGTAAATGTAGCAATTGCTCCTCTTTGGCTGTTCTATGTGTCCAATAGAAGAGCAGCTGCACCATTTGTCATCTGGTATTATACAAGAAGGGGTTTTGTCTGGAAACAACGACACAGAATAGACATTTCCCACTTTGGAAATGAATTTCTCACATTGGCTTTGAGGTGCGTGTGGATAAATGATTTTGGATCGCCTCAGAATTTCCCTGCTGACGGGAGACCATTGCGTGTTGATAATATCTGGTATCCTTGATAGCATCCCTCGGTGCCCATGCATTCATGCTCGGTGGCAGTCATGGAGCCCCAAGATGCCTGCCAAATGCATGTGCGACAGGTCACACTTGCAATGCCCATACATGGTTCAACTCTGCAGAGTTTGCTTTCCTGGAACACTTCCATTCTTGGCTATTATCAGAATTTAATTACCAGCGGGAACTGCATCCTAAAAGTTGAAACCTGCAGCTAATTTTAAGACTACGAGAAGCCTTGGCATTACCCAGGAAGGCCCCTTTACCTGAAGTCACTAAAATAGCTGCAAGGATCTCAGGTGAGTATTCGCAGTAAGAGAAAAGAGTGTGTGGCGGCCACATTAGGAGTGGTATGGGGAAGCCCGCCTCTGGTTCTTGGAAAATAAAACAAACACAGCAGGCCCCTTTGTGAACAGCAGCGTGGAGTAAACCGACGACTCCGCCTCTGCCTTTAGAAAATGTTTTGTGCCACCATTATAGAACTCTTTTCAGGCTTCCTGTTATAAATTCTGATGAGAGAAATGAAAGCATCATTTCCTGACAGGTTAGGAGGTGCCCAAGGCACACAGACAGGACAGGCTGCCTTTAGTCTTATTTCTTATCTTCCACCAGGTTGTCTGTGCATCTCCTGCCGAACACATCTTATATTCTTTTCTTTCCCAACACTTGCTTCTTTTGATTTCTGCCCAATTAAATGATAGTCCTACCTCACCTCACAACTTCCACCTTTCTAGATCTTACCAGTCCTTTGCTTTGAGTCTTCACTGTACCTAGCTCCTTCTGAATGCCACGGCCCAAAGTGTTCACCCTTTTATGAAAACCTCAAGTTCTTATCATCTGGCAACTCTCATGTAATGGCGTGAGTGGCAATTTGTTCAGATGGACAATTGGTGACTGAGACAGCTAGCCTGGGGAAGTGAAAAGTGCACTGGGTTAAGAATCAAACAGCCTGCACTTTTGTTCCAGCTCAGCCACAAATGTGACCTTAGACAATTAAGTTAATGTCATCATGTTTCTGTTAGCTCACCCTGAAAATGAAATGATGGGACCAGATAATCTCTTTTTCCCTTTCTAACCTTAGGGCACCATGAATTGGGCTTATTAATGGCAAAGAATGCAGGTATCATTTTGTTGTTGTTGCTATAATTCATAATATTTAGTATTAGTCATTTACAAAGAAGGGGCTTAAAAATAGCACATGCTATGTGCCAGACACTCTTCCCATCCAGTTTTGTCTCCCAGTATTCCCAAACCCTCTTGCTCAGGATTACATAAGTGTTGATGCATTAAAGAGATAAAATAGAATTGTGCTAGGACAGAAAAAAGATTCTGCAGGAGGTGAATTTTTAAATGAACCTTAAGGGAAGTAAGGCATAATCTGTCAGAGAGAGGTGGGAGACATAATATATGCAAAGAAAGAAATGAGTCAACCATGTGCTGGGACAAACAACACACAGATTGGAATGACAGATATGAATTATAATAGTGAAGGCTACAGATATTGATCCAAAGTTTAGAATATCAGGCTATGGTATTTATGTGTGATGGGTCAGGCAACACAGAGTCTCATGAACAAGGAAAGCAACTGAATAAACTGTATCTTTTTCCTCAGCTTTACTGAGATATTATTGATATATGACATATGTAAGTTTAAGGTGTGCAACACGATGATGATACATTTATATACTGTGAAATGTTGCTCACCATAGAGTTAGTTAATACTTCCATCTCCTCATGTAATTGCCATTTTTATAGCAATAATGTTAAAGATTTCTCTCTTGACAATTTTCAAGTATATAATACAGTACTGGTCATGATAGCATGCTATAGATTAGATCCCCAGAATGTATTCATCTTACACTTAAAAGTTTGAACCTTTTGACCAGTATCTCCCCATTCTCCTACCCTTCAGCCCCTGATAAGCACTATTCTATTCCCTATTCCCATGGGTTATGGGGAAACTATATCTTAAGAATAGGATTCCTACCTGTAGCATGATGGCATATCAATTGGGAGTGGCAGAGGCTAGGAAGGGAGACTGTGTGATATGATGGGAAGACAGTGGAAGAAGAGCTGGGGGGAAATATGTGGGGAGAGCATGTCTCAATGATGCTTTCACTGTTGTAGGGATATTAACAGATGTGCTACAAAATGAACACTACCACCACCAAAACCAACAAAAAGTTATGCAGGTAAGCACTGTGGTAAAATAAGTTTGAGAAACAGTAGTCCAAAATAAAATACATTTCTTTTCTGCAGGACTTTCCAGAGCCTGATGTAGGCTGTGATTCTCCAAGAAGTAGACATGTTGGACCTAAGATTCCTCCTTCTTTTTCCCCATGGCATCTCTTAGAACTAGTGTTCTGTGGCACATAAGTTTTAAAACGAGTTTCTCAGAAAAAGGGAGAACTTAAGCATTTATTAACATATAATGTATTATTTGTTTCAGGGGCACAGGTTTGTGAATCATCAGTCTTACACAGCATAATAACATAATTCACAGCACTCATCACAGCACATACCCTCCCCATGGGGTGAGAGGGATAGGGTAGCTGGGTGATGGACATTGGGAAGGGTATGTGCTATTGTGTAATTGTGTAAGACTGATGAATCACAGACCTGTACGCCTGAAACAAATAATACATTATTTGTTAAGAAAGGAAGCAAGAAAGAAAGAGAGAAAGAAAAGAACAGAAAGAACATCAAAAAGCCCAGAATGTCTGAATATATGTATATTGTATGTAGGTAGACAGAATAGATATATAAATCAAAAGTTTGGGTAAAGGACAGATGAAAAGAGAATAAAATTTGGATTTTAAAAAAGGTAGGTTTTGTGTATGGAGATAGTATGAAGCCCTGGGGCCTCTAGGACCTCCCTCTGCAACAAGGAGACAATAAAAGAGAAGCTGGAAGAACGGATGTTGGGAGAGCATCTCTTAATGCCGCTCTTGCTATTCTAGGGATATTGGTTTATGCTTGTTTCCATCAAAGGACTCAGGGGTTCTCCTTCTTTATTATGCCCCCTGAAGAACCAAGGTCTTTCAATGGTTTACAATTCTAAAAGTGTGTTGTCAGTGTGAGGACACAATGCAGACACAGGTGACAGATTGACCAAGTTATCCATCTACTAACATTAAGCTGTGCGAGACCAAGGATCTATGTTTCCTCAGTTCACTGCTGTGTCACCAGCATCTAGAACCATTCTTCACTCGCAGCAGGTATGAGGTATAGTGGGTGACAGGGGTGTGGCCTAGATTTCCCACCTGCCTTCAGGACAAAGTGCTCGGGGTAGAGCTCACAGATGGGTCTTATTCCAGAAATTGCCCTAATTGAGGAGAGCTGAGTGGCCCAAGGTTTTGTCCTCTTTCCAGAGGTATAGAGAACCAGCACTCTTACCTGAAGGTGGGATGACCATGAAGGGCTATCCCGACTCCAGTTTCCTCTGGGATTGACTGAAGCTTTGCTATGACTAGATCACAGGCCAGCTCTGCCCCCTCTCTAAACCTACATCTATCCCTGCTCACAGGTATTAATCCCAAAGGCTCCTGTCAATAAGCGATCCATCTGAATGTCTGCTTCATGGGGGACCTGACTCAAGACACTAATAAATGAGTAAACAAACATATCTTCTATATGCCTAGCACTCCTAGTGCTGAAATAGAGATGTGAACAAGACAAAGAACATCTCTAATCTCAGGTAGCTTTCATTATAAAGGGGGGACATGACCAAGTGTGATTTTAGGTAGTGAGGAGGACAATGAATAAATGAGGTGATGTGATAGAGAGGGATTAAAGGTACAAGGGCTTCTTCCAACGGTCTTCTTCAAAAGGTCTCTCTCATTAAGTGTTGTTTGAGCTGAAACCTGAATAATAACAAGTAGACTTATGAAGATGTGGTGAGAGTGTTTCCGGTAGAAGGCAAGGCTAGTGCAAAGGCCCTGAGGCAGGGATGAGGTTGGCAGAGTTGAACATAAAGGTCAGTACGTCTGTAGCAGCAAATAAGCAAAGGGGAAACAGGATAATGCTGGAGAGGTAGGTTAAAAATCAATCACATAGGACATTGTAGATTAGAAAGGATTCATATAAAATAGTAGGACGCAACTCCACTATATAACTGAGCCTTTAACTCAAGGTTTTATAACTGTCACTTTTCTCACTTGATAATCCTTCTTTGTTTCACTAATCTAGAGAGAGTTTTCTTTCTTCAGACTCCTCTTAATATGTTATATCTTTATTCAGTCTGGCTTCTGATGTCCCCCTACATATTCCATCAGAAAAAATCAAAACATGGCAAAGCCCCAACTGAGGACAGAATGAAAGATTTCCCTGGGATCACATGTGGTTGGGTTAGGGGTAGAGGGTGAGCGATTATTTCCCATGCCAGGGTAGCTGAACACAAACTTCCACCCTGTAAAAGCCACCACTATAATTATGTACCCAGCGTATTTCAAATTAAAAAAAAGAGTGAGAAGAAGCTAGAGAAAGATAATTTATCAAGAACCAGAATTAACCTATTACCACAATTAAGTACTAATTGATTCTGAGCTCATGATTACCCAAGGTAAAAAAGCAGTGTCACGGGACCTCTTTATCTAGTAGAAGGAAAGATGAGTTTTTGAGGTGAGAACAACTTTTTTATAGGTTTTAAAATCAAGGAGGAAATTATTCATATGGATCCTAACTGCAGAGACTCTGAGATGGACAATATCTGTTTTACAAAAACATTTCATGTGTGTTTCAGATGTCCATTTCTTATGTCAAGGCTTGATTTAAAAAAACCAAAATCATGGTCTGTAACTGTGGTTAAGTGAGGACATTTGGACAGGGCAGTGGTTTATGTGATCCAAATGTATTATAGTTGTTGATCAGAATGTTATCAGATGGACAGGTAGTATTTTCTTTGGTGGTTTGCAAATATCATTCATTTTTTAATCAAGGTTTTGACAGTAGGTTAAGATTGGGATTTCTGAAAAGTATCTCAACTACAGACAGTCCATCTTACTTGAATTGAGATCTGTAGGATATTCATATTCCAAATGGTGAATTCACACCTGAAAAAGACAATACTCCACAACACCATCTTACAATAATCTTCCTTAATAACAATCCCTCCCTTCTGGAGATATGTTCAGAGGTCCAGGACTATTCACATACTTGGTGTTCGCTGGTCCTGTAGGCTCAGGCTTCCTAAACAAAATTCTTTTACTTTTAGTGCCTAAACTTCTAACGTATTTCACATTCTATAGTCAATTTATATGGCATTGATGCCTGGCCTTATTACTTTTTTCTGTCAAGTTATCATTACATTACCAGGAGGAAGAAAAAAAAAAAGAAACAAGGGTTTACAGTAGAACTTGTATCAGAAAAATGAGAAAGGTCTTCAGTACAATAAAATCACATTAAAACTGTGTGGTAAATCCTCCTCCCTTTAAAGATGTTTGTGTGATAAATAATGCTATCCAACAGAATGTTATGAACCATGTTAATGTAATTTAAAATTTTCTAGCAGCCATATTTAAAAAAAATAAAAAGAAGCCAGTGAAACTAATTTTAATAATATATTCAATATGTAACTAAAATCAAAAGCGGTCTTAATAAGGTCACTCAAAACCTAGTGTGTACTTTACTTTTACAACATCTTAATGCATTCTACCCACATTTTAATGTACCACTGGCTACCATATTGGAAAGCCTAAATCTGTAGTGTAGCACATGTCTTTCAGGAAGCTTTTTTGGTGAACCTCTATCAACAGTACTGAAAATCATTAAGAATGAATAGTTATTACTAAGAAATCAATATTCAAATCTAAGTAAATATCTTCCATGTAGAGAGAATTAGAGAATTAATTAATATATTGATTGATTACACTGTTTATTCAACAAATATTTACTGAATCCTGAAAATATGTTGGGTAAGTTGTTTCTAGATCTTTTGAAGGCACAGTCAACAGTTACTTACTGATTGTCATACAAAATAACAATCAGCTTTGCCTCTTCTGAGTAAATAAATATGATACTTCAATCTTCCTTGTTCTGTTTAGAAGGGGAAAAGGGGGGCTCCGAAGGCTCTGAAGCTTGCTGGGTATCAGATTAGAAGCAGGAACCTGAGAGCAGGCAAAGGAATGATTCACAGAATGGAATACTAGGAATGATTCCATGTACTGTAAGACTTAGGAGAGGCCGCAATGTCACCGAGATCGAACAGTGCCTAGGGGTCCAAGAAAAAACGTAACAGATAACTTTTAAAACATGCTGCTATTTTAATTGTGGAAGAAATTATACATGACTTGGAAATCACAGAAAAAAAAGAAAAGAAAAAAGAATTGCTCATCATTCAACAACTTACATGTATTTCCATTCCACATCTTGAAGTATTTCCTTTCATCCACATCTACTCCCCCCCAACCCAATGTCCCAAGTGGCACATGTCTGAAGCACGACAAAATGTTACACTTTTTATATCTAACTGTTCAGAATGTGAGCCCTCACCCTCACCCCCATCAGCTTAAGGCCCAAGAACTATCTGCATTCAGGGGTCTCCTGGCAGATTTTCCTGGCATGTCTCAGGAACAGGCCAGCTTCCGCCCCGTTCAGTGTCTCCATGCTGGCTCCCACCTTGCCACTTCACTGTGTCTCAAAGCCCACCATCCTTGTGACATCACTGCTCTTCAGGGACACCAGTCTGAGGCAAATATATCCTCAATCTAGCCCAGTGGGGGCTTCTGCATATTCCAGCCTTCAGCTGCTACTAGATGTGGTGACTCTATAGAGACCAATTCACAGCCATTCTCCTTCCTTCTGTGGTAGGGACTATTTCAAACATCAGCCATCAGAACTCCCTAAGCATTCCACATCTTACAGGTTAGGCTCACCTTAACCCCATGTTCAGATCCAGAATTAGCTTCTTCCCAAGATGGCTGACAGTGGGAGCATGTGTTCCTTTATGGAACATAACTTTCAGACAAGGATGTGGTCTGGCCCTGTGACCTTAAGGAAATAATCATAGCCACCCAATAATGTACTTCTTAAAGCCGGGCTAGAGTCTTTTTCTTGTTTTGTTTTGTTTTCTTTTCTTCTTTCTTTTTCTCTCTTCCTTCTTCCCTTCCTTCTTTCTTTCCTTCCCTCTTTCCTTTTTTCCTTCCTACCTTTCCTTCTTTTTTTGTCTCTCTTTCCCATCTTCTTTTTTCCTCCCTTACTTTTTCCCATTTATAATTTCATTTATCTAAAATGGTATTAAAAATATCTTCCTGTTATAAAAGTACAATATGTTCCCATTGTAAAAAAAAATAATAATAATAATAATGAGGAAATCCAAGTTAACAACAAAAAAGAAAACACACAGACTCGTAAACTTACCACTTCAGAGTTTTGCCAATCTAACACATTGATACATCTTAAAAAGAATCTTAAAGCTAAAGTAACCTCAAGTATGAGACTCAGGCTACCCTAGACAGGAGAATGCTCCATTTGAATTAATATAATAGACTAAAAGGGTGAACCTAGGTGGCTCAGTCACTTAGGTGTCTAACACTTAATTTCAACTCAGGTCATAATCTCAGGGCCCTGAAATCTGGCTCTATGTCCAGCTCCTTGCTCAGCACAGAGTCTGCTTGAGATCCTCTCTCCTTTTCCCTCTGTCCCTCCCATCACTTGCATGCTCTCACTCTCTCTCTCTAATAAATAAATATATCTTTAAAAACTTGACTAAGAGGGGAAATTCTAATAAAAATCTGGAGAAAATCTGAGGGCTAAATTAAGCTATGATTGATAATAGCTTATTATTATCAATTAATATTATCCAGTAAGTTCTAAAGTATAGCTGGGATTTATTTATATAAAAGTTTATTTGTTAAAACAATTTCTTTTGCTGTTTTATTAAAGGAATTTTAAATTTTAAGAATTTATCACTATGTTAGACTACCAAAACTATCACCAGAAAATGATCTAAAAAAAGAGAAAGAATTTGAACTTGAACCCCTAAGCTATCCATTAGAACTAGTAGCATCATATCTACATTTGGAAAATGTGGACCTCTGCCAGGATTTTTCAGCTATTACCATTTCTTTTTCCTTTCTTTTATGAGCTAGCAAAAATAACACAAAAATGGGGAATCAAAACATCTATAATCTAGCCCTATCTTATTATCTGGCATCTGTTTCCTTGATGTCAAATGGGAATGAGAAAATCTGTCCTAGACAATTTTGCAAGAATAAAATGAGATATCTGATATGCAATAATTCTGAAATGCTAGAGCAATTGTAAAAAATATGATTTTTTTAAAAAACATATCTTTTAAGGGCTTATTAAAAAAACAAGTTATTACCTTCATTACAAATCTTTTTTGGAGAAAATGACATCTAAAGGAAAGAATCACTTTGTACCACTCTATTCTTATATTTTAAAATGTTGGCATCTAGGTGCTTGAGACTGAAGATATGTGAATGATAAGCTCTGTCTTTCCCAAATGCATCTTTAACTCCAGGCTTCTAATATTAAGCTAACACCATTAGCTTAGTTTTAGCTATCATGGTTTTAAAAATGTACAAAACCCTCTTTTGTAAATAACTTAGAATGCCACACTCACACCTTTATCACTGCCACCAATTAATCTTAGAGATGTTTCTCAAGAATTCAGTTATGAAACTTCATACAAAACAAGCAAACAAAAAAAATTGCTTCAAGTCATTTGAAATGAAATGGATTTAGTGTTTCATAAACTTCGCAAGAAACTTGACTAAAGAGCTGGTGGCTTCTTCATATCAGGCAGTGGTATATTCAACATTTAGGTGAGCACACGTGATAAAATCCTTTGCAACTCCACTAAACTGTGGACAATGTTAATTCTTTCATGCAACACGCAGGACACACATGCTACCAACTGGCAAAGGAACGAGCATTTAGCAGCTTCACAAATGCCCTTTCTGCTGTTACCCCAGCTCTAAGGCTACTGCGGCAGCAGACGTGTAACTGGGGGCACCTGGCATAGGAGTGGGTGTGGGTGCCTCATCACAAACAGTGGGTGTGATGTCAACCCATCACAAACATCTCCAACCGTTTTCTCCCTCCTTCACTGTGTTCATGCCTCAGAGCTCACCACCAGGTTTAAAATAACCTCCACCTAGTGCCTTCCCATCATGGATTCTAAAGTTAGGCAGCACAATGGTGGATATGGTCCAATTTAAAGGATGCCCCAAAGCCCTTAGTTTTCCTTTTCTCTCAGTTTTTCTCTCTCTTTCTTTTATACACACACACACACACACACACACACGTGTGTGTGTACACATATGTATATGCACACGCATACACAGGTGTACCCATATACAGAGACACGTGTGCATAACACAGAAGCCAGGGTGCTTGCTTTGATTTGCTGCTCTTGTTAGCCAACTCTCTCCTTGGAAACCTAGCTAGAGGGGAATACCAACTAAATGAGGCTTCTCTGACTTCCATGGAAAGAATCATGAAGTCCCAAATAAGAGTCAATTTTTGGAAATGAGAACACCGAGAGCTATGAGCTACTGTAAAATGCGTTTCAGCGGAGCTTCCAGAAAACAAAACAGTTGATAACAATTTGTTTACCAAAACAAAGGTAAAATGCAAGTAATGAACTTGAAGCAACGGTAGGACAAGTCCAACGGAAAAATACTGCTCACCTCCCTCCCTCCTTCACACGCTCTTCTTGCTTTCTGAGTAAAGTTTTATTACCATGGGGACTGTACTAAGAATATATGAGAGAAAGCAAAAGACGGCTGTCACGGGGTGGGGAGGGGTAAATTATCTGGCAGATCTGCATAGAAGTGTTGCTTATAAAAGTGTGGTTGAAGTTGTACCTGGCTAGGCAATACACAATGAAGATTTTTGAGGTTTTCACTTCATTTATTAGCTGCAAGTCTGAATTCATATGAAAGTAATTTGCCCTCTAAACTCCTGTTTCCATATTAATTTCAGCTGAGAAAACTCAGCAGCCACAATATGTAAAAATTTGCTAGATGCTGGAAGAACCTCTTGTAAGTCTTCCTTGACCCCACATCTGTCCCATTGCCCGGCTCCCAGAAATTCATAAGCTGCTTGCTGTGCGTGTCAGAAGCTGTGTCAGATACTTTGGGGGCATCAGTCAGACACATCTCTTATTTTCAGGAATTCACAATCTAGAGAGGAGCTGAGCAGATACACAAATAAACATGGTATCACGTAGAAAGCAATATAAGCCCTCGGAGATGGGGCTACAAGAATTAACAGAGGGCACCCCTTCTGAGTAAAGCCCTCAGGAAAACCTTTAAGGAGGAAGTAGGCCAAGCCCTGAGAGTGATAGGTCCTGTGTTCCACTCAGAGGGGAGAGAATGAATCAAGCACCCACCACGGTACATATGTCTATACGAAAGCAATTCTGTCTAGCTAAAGCAAATATTATATGAAGACTGTCAAGGAACAATAGTGTGAAATTAGAGCTTGAGGACAGATGTGAAGACCCTGAGAGAGATGTAAGGCTGTGTGGACTTTATTCTGAGGGCAGTGGAGACCAGTGAGGGTCAAGAATCCCAAGGAAAGTGGTGGGCCTTAAGAGTTTAAGTTAACAATGATGTTGACATGGAGGAGAGATCCTTCCAAGGCCATTATAAGAATCCATATGGGAGGATGAGAGCCTCACTGAGAAAGAGTGGAGGAAGAGGAACAGAGTGAGAGACAGAAGAAACAGATCAATGCTGACTGATGCATTTCTTTGGCCTGATGTTCCATGACTCAGAAGCCCAGAGCTAAAGAAACTAACATGTAAGACTTTCTCCAGGCATCTTGGTCTTCTCCAGCCTATTACAAATAGCAGCAGTGATGGGGGTAGCTGAGGAATTTTTCTGGCACCACCTGGGAATTTTTCTTTTGTTCCAAACAAGCTGCTTGTTGATATGCCTGGAGTAGTTAAGGATGAGCAAACAAAAGGGTGGTTCTACTCTCCCAACATAAAGGATAAGGACTGACAGAAAATATGGTGAAGTTGTTTCAAAAGAAAAAAAAATTACATGGAGTGCCATATCTCACAAATATTTAGACAATGGACATAATCAGAATATTTGCATCTTTCAGAAATAAGGCCCACGTGAATTTCACCAGAGAGAATCAGTCTCCTTTTCATGGCTTCTTAACCATACCAGCAAAATATCAGTAGTGCAAGGGAGGCGGAGTGGGAGACTTTGAGAGCTAGACACAGGCCTAGGTTGATTTAACACACTCAGTCATGATACAGATGTTCTTTTGAAGCATCATCTGAATGTGCCATGAATATAGAAAATACAGTCTCTCAAGAGAGTTTTTGCAGCATCTAAACTCGTTTACATCTAAACTCACCTGTATCAGGGGGAAAAAAAAAGGTGACACTCTGCTAAATGAAGGACCGTGGTATCTCTTCAGTGGTAGGAACGATCAAGGAACGGGAACTTACCTCTTGGAGATGCCGTCCACTAGATGCACAGAGCAAGGCAGTTTTTTGTTGGCTCCCCTGGGCTGGTCAGTCACCATGTGAAATCCAAACCAAACAACCTGGAGAGAAAGATTCATGAGGTGTCAAATCAGATGTTTAATTTCCACAGAAAGTATAAGAGGAGAATATTTTAAAATCCTGTTTCACAGCCATAATTCACACTCTTTGTACTTGTATATTCCCACAGGTTTTCAGTCACATGAAGCAAATATGGAATTTAATGAGCTCTACATATAGAGGGAGACAAGAGCAGCCCCCCAAGGTGTCAGCCTTTAAATGATGTAGTGTATCTGGGGAGCAAATGGATAAGTCTAGGACCCCTTTGGCATTCTGTAGCCTGTGCATATTAAAGATGTCATGATGGTGTGACTTTTTACACTACTATTTATGTACGCATGTACATATGCCCATTATGTGCTCGGAGTTTATGTACATAATCATATTTAATCCTTAGAACTACCCTGTGGGGAAGAAATATTACCCGTATCTTGCAATGAGAAACATGAGAAGCACATGAATAGCGTGCAAAAGACAGAGCTGGGATTTGGTGCCTCCACTCACTTGCCCTTAAGGAGCCATCAGCCAATGCTCCCACCTCCTGCTCTCCTCAGACACTGTATTCTCTTCCTACTTTCCTGGTTGATCCTTCTATAGTTCTTTTTCTTTAATTGTCTTTTAAACACAGGTTGTTATGGGTTGAACTGTGTCTTCCTCCAAAATTCCTCCGTAGAATGTCTAACCCTCAGTACCTCAGAATGTGGCCTTATTTGGAAATCGGGCCTTTACAGAGATAACCAAGTTAAAGTGAGGATATAATGTAGGCCCTATTCAAAAGGATGAATTTGGTGTCACAGAAGAAAAGTGGACACAGACACAAACAGGGAGAATGTGAACATGACGTGAAGATGAAGGGAGAGGTGAAGGTGATGCTTCCATAAGCCAAGGAAATTGCTGCAGACGCAAGGAGAGAGGCCTGGAACAGACAGTTGCTCATGACTCTCAGAAGTAACCAACTCTATTGACACCTTGTTCCTAGACTTCTAGCCTCCAGAGGTGTGAGATAATAAACTTCTGGTGAGCCATCTAGTTCGTGGTACTTTGTCACAGCAGGCCTTACTTAAAGGCCTCTCATGGCAAAAATGAATGCCCACCTCCTCCTCAGGACTGCTTCACTCCTTCCTCTCATATGCCCCCCACACCCTCACCCCACAAAGTAACTCATTATAGTTTCCTGGACACCTCATACCATGTTATGTCTTTTTCCTTAGTTATGGTATTTCCTCTCTCTGGAACACCTCTATCACTATTCCAGCTCAATAATCATCTCCTACAGGAAACCTTCCCTCATTTGCTCTTATGCCCACGGACAAAGAAGAGTTAATCATGCTTTCCTGCATGCTATAGCTGTTTCTTGTATCTGCTCTTATGGTTGTACTTACACCATGGTGTAGCCTCAGTATTATGTGTTTACCTGTCTATGTCCCTTACTGGGCTGCTAGTCCCTAGAAGGCAGTGCCTACCTTATTCTTCACTCTATATCCCAGTACTAAGATGGTACCAGTTTCAGGTCATCCTTGGAAGCCTTATAAAGGTTTCTCCAACTCCCCTCCCCAACTGCAATCAAGGGAACTTTAAACGACACACAGTGAGAGGACACAGAATGATACCCTGATTACACAAGCAGACACGGCTGGTGAGAGAATGTGTCCTTCCAGTGGGGATGGAGATGGAAAAGAAGCATCTATGAAAGCATGAAAGGGAGAAACAAGAAGTGGTGGGGCTGATCTAAGAAGTGTGTAGTAGGGGATCTTAGTTAACAGGCTTGAAATCTTTGCAGACACATGAGGAAAGCCATCTTAAGAGATGGTTGGTTCTGAATACCCTAGCTCTTTGCCATTAAACCTTGTTGCATCTCATTGCTCTTGATCTGCATTCATCCTTGCCAAATGATGTTCTCGTTCCTCCCTGACCCCCAGAAAGATGAAGAAGGTATTCTGTATGAATGCCATGTGTTTCCAGTCCTTCAGCAGAGATTGCTGGTGACAAGCAGGTAATGTGACTGTGGATTAAGTTTGGCTCCCAGGGAGTCTGACAAGGACAAAAGGCCTGCATCACACCAATGGGAGCCTTCCTCATCTGTCTGACAGATACACTTGTCAATATGAATGAATAAACTGGCATTCTGCAAGCTATCACAGTCCCTCCTGGGTTTTGGTTAGTGTGAGCTAGGGAATCTAATCAATCTTGGTTTGTATTTATTAGGTAAATAATAACATTCTCTGCCAAAACAGCAACACCCTACACACTGACTATTTAACAAGAAAAGTGTCATTTCCACTCATGACCTCCTGTTGGCTGCAAGTTGGGGTGGGGGAGAACTCTTCCCCCACACGGTCACATAGACCTAGCTCTGAGGACACACTGAGATGTGTCTTCCCTATTAAGCTTGCAATTGTGGAAAGAAAGCAATTTTGTTTTTATGAAGAAGACGAAAGGAGCCTGAGAGACATATACGGGGCAAGACAAAAATGACTTGAGTATCATGATGTATAAGAGAGAAAATAAAAAGCACAGAGCAGAGAGCCTGATGTGGGCTCGATCCCAGGACCCTGAGATCATGACCTGAGCTGAAGACAGAGGCTTAACCCACTGAGCCACCCAGGCACCCCTAGAATACATATTCATAATCACTATGCTAAGCTGTCTATCACATTCGTTTTATATTTTCAAAACATTAGTCCTGGTTGATCTTGTACCCAAAAGGACATTTAACTGCTTGTCACATTTTTCCAAATGCAATAAATCTGAGATATCAGGTAAAGACTTCTCTACTGCACAAGGCAAAAATCCACAAGACCAAATTCCAGTGTCCATAGTTGGTGATAATTTGAAAACCAAGAACCCATAAAATGAGACAAAGGGAGCTTTGAAAGAACTGCAGTCTCTGAGATTCTCACTAGCTCTGAAGACTTTGAAGAAGTATGCATTCTCTTCTTTCTCTGGACTCTCCTCCCAGCTCTCCAGTCTAGAGCTCTGGCACATGTGCTCACCTGCATCACATACTCATCGGCTACAAATCCACTCCAGGATCCTCTGGACCACTGACAGGGCCATTTTGGAGTATGATGCTCAATTGTAAGGCGTCGTTCTACAGCAAAGTACAACCTTTTTGAATAACTATTTCATGTCTTACAGATGATTATAAGTTCTATATCTGAAATCACACCACTCTTTCCCGTTTGCATTGCCTTTCTTAAAGAGGAGAGAAAGGAGAATTCCCACAGTGAGGCAGAAATTGCACAAATCCCACAGCCCATCTCTGCCACGGGTCAGTGAGCAACCTTTACTGTTAGGTTCTTCATAGGCCCAAGAATTAAATTATCTTTCTGCTAAAACATAATTAGGCTTAATCTCCTCACCAAGAATGTGGACTCTGATCAGAGTGCCAGTTTACTGGGCCTCTTGTGAACACTTTTCATTTTTGTATTTGCTCCTTAGACATGAAAACTGAGGATTAACTGATTCCATTAGCTTTTCCCAAAAATCTATGTTTCGTGAAACTATCTAGGTCCATAGCAAAAACTTCTTGGATGAAATAAACTCAGGAAACTCTCTATTTTCTTTTTCCTTTGAAATTTCACAATATACATCATCTTAATAAGGCTCCAGAAACAAAAAAAGAAACCTGATTAATTTTACATAAACTGCTGTTCTCCAAACTAAAATTTGATCAAGAAACTTTTAAGTTTTTCACTATGTATATTATCATACCACAGAACTAGTGTCCTGTTGAGTGTTGAGAAATCTTGTTATTAATTTCTGAAAGAGACTCTCTTTGACGTGAAGAATTTCTCCATGGCCCTTGCAAAGAAGTCACCTTCTCATTGTATAGACCTGGAGACACAATTTGTACTTGTTTGGGGGAGCTGTTAGGCAGGTAATGACCCAGCCCAGAGAAGAGAATGAGGAAACTGTGCGTGAAGATTGGATGTCTCATGTGATCAACATGCGGAGAAGACATGGAAACATCTCCCTTCCTTTCCAGCATCCAGAACTCCTACCACTCAAGAATTCAAGTCCAACTGGAGGAAGTAATAGAAGATATTCACATAAAGACCCTCCTTTACAATGTTTACCTTTTACTCAGTCCTCTTTCCTCGAGGTAATTTATTACTGCTGTTACCAATGAAGATGTTACAAAGGATAAAACCCTTGGCTGCCACTTCTCACCCCGGAGCTGTGCAGCATCAAACAAAATGAAATTCTTCTGAAACCGACAGCTGGAAAAAATCCTGTCACCACAGTCACAGCGTCAAGCATAGCATGACACTTCTGTGTGTGTTTCCTCTTTACCTAAGAACTCCTTTGCCAGTGTGGGCCAAAATTTTTTTGCCGGCGCAGAGGATTAGCTGTACTGTTGAAAAAATTGTAGAGATATTTGGCATGGGATTGTGATTAGAAAAATTTTTCCCCCAAGGACTCTGCACAAAGTATTTTTCTATGAAGGGCTGAAACAGAGTTACTTTTCCTCACATTGGTCATGGAAGAGAATTAGGATGTTAACTGCTGATGCAATTTATACTGCCATTTGATCCTGTAAGTGCTATACAGGACTGGGTTACTCATGGAAAATGCCTTCTGCCAGATCAAACACTCCCCAGGCCAAAGTCACAGGATTCTGACTTTACATGCTCTGCTCTGCTCTGCCTCCATTCATTTTACCTCTTGGAGTGTCCTGAATTCCCTGAGCAAAGAGGTCATCCACCGTGCAGTCTAATCTCTTGCCACGAGAATTAGTATTCATGTCATTTAGGTTTGGGCAAGAACTTTCCTCAAGAACATCTCCCAAATGCAGTCAAACCAGTGCCTTGTATCCTTTTCCATTCCTGTACTACTCATTCATACCTTGGAACAAGACTGAAAGCTTAACCCTGGGCAGAAGTTTGATACTTAATGGTATTTGCTGCATCTCCAATTATGGAAAGGGCTATGTGTGCATGCACACGTGTTTATTTGGTTCCTGTATCTAACAAACATCCTTCTTTGTGAAATGCCTTGTGGACTACTGATACTTAGATGTCATCTCAGATTTTAAATTTCTACAGGGTAGGATAGATGCCATTAGATCTAACAGGTGCTGGATCATGTTTCCCTGTGTTCCCTAGAACATTCATAGCCATGGATGTTACTTTTATGATGAAAGGGCTCATTTTCAAATAAGTTTGAGGAACACTGTATTTTCAGCCCTTTTAAAGGGGCATAAAATTCTTTAATGCTGAAAACACCTGTCATACCTATCATAAAGAATCATGTTTAACTTTGACTCAGTGTGTTTCTAATTTATTTGTCTATAGAATTCAAAATTCTTGTAAAAATCCATAGGCCAAGCAAGACTTGCCAACAGTCAAAATCTCTGAGAAAGAGACACATAACTAGGTACCTGGGTGGTCTCCTTCCTTCCAATTTCCTTGCCCATATTTCTGCTCTCCGCCATCACCAGCAGGATCTTTCTAACACATCCCTGTTCTCACTTCTCTGCTTATTAAGGCACAGGTTCATTGCTCTGATGGAGACACCAAATGGCAATGGCTCAAACAAAACAGAAATTCATTTTTCTTCCACATAAGTCTGTACATTAATACTCCGGGATTTGAATGGTTTCCCCAAAATGACAGACACCCAAGCACCTTCTATCTTATTCCTCTGCTGCATGCAGTGTGTTTTCCCATCCATGTGGCTCAAGATGTCTCATCTTTATGTCTACATTCCAGGCAATGGGAAGGAGAGAGGGGCAGGGAGGGAATTCCGCCTTTCAAGAACATCATCTGAAAGTCGCACTTGTAACTTCTGCTCATATCCCATTGTCCAGAACTTGATTGTTCAATCACACCTACGTGCAAGGGAGGCTGGAATATGTAAGTTTTCCTTAATCTGGTGAATACTGCTACACTACAGAGTTTCTATGGTATAAGAGAAAAAAAGAATATTCAAGAGTCTCTGCCACTTATTTGACATCCAATTTCAGCCTTACAATGATTTTTTGAGGTAAGGATATTCATCCCAAGCTTACAAATGAGAAAACTAAAACTCAGAAGGCATAGATTGTGTTGTAAGAGAGATGAAAAGGCTAGAAACCATAAATAATTTGCATATATCACCACCACGTCAAGAACTACTAATTTTACCAAGGTAGCTTTGCCATAGTGGCATGGATTCTTACAGAAGAGACAAGACTCTAAAGTCAAAGACAAAGGGCTTTATGACTCATGGCACAGCAGGCAGCATAAGCTTCATGTTCCTTTGGTTCTTCTTGGCCTCCAAATCCTAGAGAGTGGCAAGGAACAGTCCAGGTAGACGCTGCACACACAGTAGTGGGCCTGCAACACAATCAAGGAGACTCCTGTTCAGGAAACACCAATCTTCTAAAGAGGCAGCAAGGAAACTTGACCAACCTCTGCGTTGGAAGGAAACGTGTTCTTTCATAATCTAGTAAGGAAACAAATCTCTCTATCCTAGAGGGAAAAACCGTCTCTAGCCTCCAAGGCCTTTGCTAGCTATGCAAACATCCTTGAAAGATACTTCAAGGTAGTTCAATCAAAGCCTCAACATTACTCATCATCAGGGAAATGCAAATCCAAACTACAGTAACTATTACCCCACACCTGTTAGAATGGCTAAAATCAAAACCACAAAAAACAAATTTTGGCGAGGATGTGGAGAGAAAGGAACCCTTGTGCACTGTTGGTGGGGATGCAAACTGGTACAGCCACTGTGGAAAACAGTAAGGAGTTACCTCAAAAAATTAAAAATAGTACTATCCTAGATCCAGGCACTACTGGGTATTTACCCAAATACAAAAACACTAATTCAAAGGGATATAGGCACCTCTGTGTTTACTGCAGCAGTATTTACAATAGCCAAACTATGGAAGCAGCCTAAGTATCCATCGATGGATGAATGGCTAAGAAGATATACACACACACACACACACACACACACACACACATACATACATATGTGTATATATATAATACCTATATAATTGAACATATATATATACATATAATGGAATGTTATTTAGCTGTAAAAAAGAATGAAATTTTGCCATTTGCAACAACATAAATACAGCTAGAGAGAATAATGTTAAGCAAAATAAGTCACTCAGAGAAAGACAAATACCATATGATTTCACTCATATGTGGAATTTAAGAAACAAATGAGCCAACAAAAAAAGAGAGAGAGAGACAAACCAAGAAACAGACTCTTAACTATAGAGAACAGACTGATGGTTACCAGATGGGGTAACCAAATGGGTGAGGAGATGGGGAAAATAGGTGATAGGGATTAAAGAGTGTAATTATCATGATGAAAAAATAATAATAATAAAGCAAAGGTGGTCAGTTTCTCTGTTAACAAAGCATGTAGAAAATGAAAGACCCATGGAGAATTTTCTCCCAACTCACAGCTAGCCTTGTTATTTCAATTACAGCAAACGCACTTCTTCAACAAGACCCCATGAAATACTGACAATGACTCCATCATGGCAATTCTCACTTTTTATCCTAGTTGTTTATACCATTGACTTGCCACACCAGAATGTCAAGTCCTTGAGGACAGGCGCCATACTTTTACTTTTATATCCCTAGCACCAACACATTGTTTGAAATACAGAGCATTTTTTTTTTTTCAGAGCATGTTTTGAATAAAGCTTTATGAATATGGTATGTTAGAATGTGGTTGACTTAAGAGATAAAGCAAATCAGCAAACAAATGTTATTGAATTCAGTTAAGGTTCCTCTTACATAGATCTCAGGATAGATGGCTTATTTTCGTGATTCAGACCTCAAAAACCTGACCACTCTATTGAAAATATCACTCTAGATAAGTCTTCCCAGCATTTATCCAATATCTGATATTCTCCTGCTTGTCTCTTTACCGTTTTATTATCTGGTTCTTCCTCCTGGGATATAAACACTAGGATTGCAGGCACTGACCTATCTAGTTCATTACTACACCCTTACAAAGCTAAAACACTATTGGGCCTATAATAGGAGTTTCATAAATAGTTTTAAATGAGTAAAAGAGTGAATAAATTTATCAAACATTTACTAGATTCATACCACTTGCTAGGAATAAAATGCTTTACAGTGTCTTAGTGACCTATGAGGAACGTTGTTACTTTAGATGGCTGAAATACTTCTATACTAGAGTTAAGAGGCAGCTTGGCTTTTGTTAGGGCAAGGAGCTTTCAATCCTCATTATAGGCCTTCCAAGGTCAGCTTGGGCTGAGCCACACACATTGCCTTCCCCCAGTCTTGCTGGTTACTGTGTCCTATGCCAGAAGGACACTTTCTGGCTTCCTCCCAGGGCATCTACTGGCTCCAAGAGTGGCCATCTCAACTCTAGGCAGTAGTCCCAGAGACCTTCCTGATTATTCTGAGTCCCACAGATCCAAAGAAAATAGGTTCCTGCCATCGGCATTAGCCTCTCAGTGATCTCCTGCCTCAATCTTGTCCATGCATCTTCCCTAGAGATCCTATGAGAAACCCTGTTGAGTGTGCCAGCATACTTTCCCCAAAACAAAGTGGCCACTTTGTTTCATGAGGATGTATCGATACTCATTTTGTTCATTACTCACCCACTTCCAAAAAAATGAAGCAAAAATATGTCAATAATGAACCACCAAAATAGTAAAAACCTTTGGTGAGGGAAAGATCATTATAACTTGTTTAAACACTGACAAATATTGATATCAACGGTGAATGTGGAGATGGGGCATGAGGGAAATGGCCAGAGGGAAATTACTGGTATATTTACTTTTTCAAATCACCATAAATTCTAAAGGAATTATGATAGTAGAGCTTTGTATGGAAAATTAGATTAAAGGCCTCAAGACAGTAATAAACATCAAATATTTCCCCACTTTTATAGATGAAGAAATTACCTCAGAGTCATCAAATAACGTACCAGGAGTCACGGCAGAGCCTGGCTGGTGGGGTATTTCTGGTGTATTTTAACAACAAATACAACAAGGTTGTATTCGAAACTGAATATACCCCAAACTGCCTGAATCATTGATATGTATGCTAATTTAATTTTTTTAAATAGAAAACCGTTCAGGCCCATTTTATTTTAAAATGGTGCCAGTGACAAGAATCATCCAAATTTCAGTCACAGACAATTCGTGTCAGAGAATAAGGGCTTCTGGGAAAAAATCTCCAGGAAAAGATTCTTGCAATTCAGAAATACATTTCCTCCGAATGTTACCAAGAACTGGAATTAAAGGGGAGCATTTTTTTTTTTTAAGAAACAGAATAAACCTGAGTAAAACCCTGAGTTAAATGACTTTTGAACAAAATTCAATGAACTCACTTTGCACTCGTGTTTGCCTGTGTAATGAATCAAGAGTTCTTGATTTCAACATATAGGCGAAGAGTTCTCAGGGGTGGGCTTTATTATACAGTACGTTAACTGAAATTAATTTGCCATCATTCCCTACAGTTACTCTTTAGTATTTTCCTAAAGATGTTCGAACACACACATGCGAACACCCACATATAAATCTTATACATTCCCCAGCCAGGGAAGAAGTACAAAAAACATTTATCCTCCTATCCCATCACTGAGAAGAGGACTAACATGTGGTTTTGCAGGTAGGAAGGCTCAAAAGATAAGAAGGAAAAGGGGCCTGGCCAGCAATGGAAAATGCATGCTCAGGGCCCATGTGAAAAGGTAATATCTACAGCTTTCAGATATTCGGTTCATCCCTGGGTTTTCCATTTGGGTGTTTTAAACTATTTATACACACACACACACACACACACACACACATACACACACACACATACACACACACATATATATATATACACATGACTCAAAAGCTCAATATCTGAAGAGATACTAGTTCAATTTAAATAGAGCCTCAAAAATAGAGGCTCCTTTGCTTCTTCTATTTCTGATGGAATGTTGAGATTTGCATTTTCTTTTCCCATTCAATGACAGTCTGCCGTCAAAAAGTCAGAGTCCACTCTAGCATTGTTGCTAGATATATACTGATAATGTCTTTTACAAACCAGGCAAAGCACAGAATGTGTGTTTGGCGGGGGTGGATTATTTTGTTTCAGCAAGAACCATCCTTTACCTGGTATGAAGTGGCAATGCTGGCTTCTGCTTCATAGGTAAAAAAAAGTAATGATAGTTGGGCTGTGTGTACAGAGTTAGCCTTGATTATTCTCATCTGCCAAGCCAAGAAATTACCCCAAGCTTAATCTGGCCCAAATGATAGGACCTTGCTTAAAATCATGAAGAAAACAGTTATAAATTTATTTTCTAATTATCAGAAAATACCTGAGAAGGAGAAATGACTCCAGAGACATAAGTGGCTTAATGGAATAATTAAAATTATAATTAAATAAAACTAAGTCATCCCAAGCCTACTTAGCTCTATAATTCCCTCCAGGGTTATGGTGGCATTTGAGGGAGAAGGGAAGAAGAAATCACTTTTCAGGATTTTCCAATGTGAGAAAGACTTCCAGACTTTCAGAGCCAGAGAAAAGGGCCAAGAAGAAATAAATCCCAAGATAGATGAGGCTGACATTACATCCTTCCCTAGTCAGTCCGACTTTGTCAGGATTAGCCATGTGTCCAAGGCAAAACTCTTCACCTTCAATTTTCTGATGTCCAAAACTTCTAGCACAATAACAACATGGATCACAGGGTTGTTATAAGGATTAAATAATACCATGTAAAAAGTACTATTGGTATATGTGGTACTTAGCATCACTATTAATATGAGTAATGCATCAAATGGGGGAAGTAAAGACTATTTCAGAACAGCTGCAGAAGATGTTGATAGCAAATACATTAAGTTGGGTGTTAAGAGTAGAAGAGTTTCTGTAGAGAGTTGAAAGTTAAAGTTGGAGAAGCCTCCATGTACACTGGGAAGGGAGAGAAGAGGTGAGGCCTCCAGCAGCTTCTTCTCTCTTCTGTTAAATGCAAACGCTAGATGAAAGACAGAAGTCTAGTGAGGAAAGAGGTGTCCATTCCACAGGCCACAGAACCCACTATCCAGGCTTAGAAAGTGACCCAATGTCTCTGGTTGCATATCTTTTTGTTATTGTTTAAAAATCAACAGCTACCACACTTACTAGGATTATTACAATTACAATGAGAGACAAAACTAAGTGTGGACAAAGAAGCAGAGAAACCAGAGCCCTTATACTGTGCTGTGGGAGTGTAAAATGGTACAGTCTCTCTGCAAAACAGTTTGAGAATTCCTCAAAAAGTTAAGCACAGAGTTACCATATGACCCAATAATTCTGCTCCCAGGTATATGCTCAAGAGAATCAAAAATGACATGTACCCCAAAACTTGTACATGAATGTTCACAGAGGCATTATTCATAATAGCCCCAAAGTAGAAACAACCCAGATGTCCATCAACGAATGAATGGATAAACAGAGTATTGTATACCCATCCAATGGTATATTATTCAGCCATAAAAAGAAATGAAGTATTCACATCAAAAATAGTATGCTAAGTAAAAGAAACCAGACACAAAAGGCCACACTGTATCATTCAATTTACATGAAATGTTCATAATAGGTATATCCACAGAGACATAAAGTAGATCAGTAGTTGCTGGGGGGCTGGAGGAGAAGTGGGGGAAAGGCAACTGGCTGCTAATGAGGATGGGGTTTCTTTTTGAAGTTGACAACAATGGTCTGGAATTAGATAGTGGTTATGGCTGTACAACTTTGTAACTATGTTAAAAACTAAATTGTATACTTAAAAGGTGAATTTATGTTATGCAGTTAGACTTCAATAAAGTTATATCTGAAAGAAAAATCAGTTGCTGATTTACCATGTTATACTACATTACGCTGAAAGCAAACGGGGGTGACGTTTTACAAAGGCTTTAGTGAGCCTGCATGAGTCAAGTAACTGCTTGCTACTTCTGCATTTTCCTTGCCTGGAGGAAGAGAAACAACACCTGCCACCCACACTTGTGATAAGACCAGAATATTTTTTTGAAAAGCCTGTGTTTTCCAGCAAAAGGTAACATGCAAATACAAGGCAACAAATACAGGCAACACTGAATACTGGGTAGCTTTAAATAGAGTCACAATGTAGGAACTGAATCTCAAACATATGGGCAGGTATTCATTTCTCACAGCCAGGGAGTGGCCCATGAGACTCACCTTGGCTCTAAGTGGATCTCTGATGAGGGCAAAGCCTGAGACAGCCACTCCTCCACACATGCATACACATGCACGCACACATGAGTGCCATGCACACGTGCATACACACATATATCCACATGTGCACACACACAGACTGCTCTGAGATTCAAGCTCTAAGTTATTACTCTAGTCATTATGGTGATCTGAATATTCAATTCTGTTTTCAAAATAGATAAACTTGACAAAATTATTAACTCTGAGGACTCTTCTAGAAAATAACAGAACATTTTTCAACTGGCTGGGAAGGAAAATGATGCTTATGAGGTGCTGTTTGAATCATTTTGGTGCAATCAAAAGAATCTCAATCCTCTTCTTTCTGATTTCTTTTAAAACAGCAGGCAGTGAGAATAAGATACTAAAATAAGGAAAGGGTACCTTATCATATTCTAGATAGTAAACATTGTTAGCTTAACCTTCTATAAAAAGGAGGGCAGTCTAGGCTTGAATCTTGAGTTCCAAAGAGCCATCACAGACCATAACTGCCTTTCCTTAATTCACTATAAATAAACACATTTCTAACAAAGGAATCCTCCTACTCCTGATTCATGATTATACAAATGGGTCTAGGATTCACGCAGTGCAAGACCCAAAGCAAGGAGATAGGACCATGGTGTATTCTCCCCACATAGCCTCTTTGTGCACCCCTCCCCCCTCACTGCTACCCAGACACCATGGGACAGAGCACTGAGCAGAAGAACACATGCCTGCTTCCTGCATCCCCTCGCTCACCCTCAGAGCCTCCAGCTGAAAGAGAACTAAAGCTGGATGGCACGTTGGGCTGAAAGGCACTGGATCCAGTGACCCATCTCTTCATTCTAGTCCTTTCCTCCCTTTGAAAACCTAGAGAAGTAGAAACGACAGACAGGCCAAGACTGATGCAGAAATCTAAACATGTAAGATGAAGTTGAAGATTTGTCTTTGGGGATATTTTATCTTCTTCATTCATTTCCCTTTTATCTTGCAGAACTTCCACCAACATTACCCCCTTAGAAACAACACAAAGGAAATATCCACTCTTCTTGATCTCTCTTTAATTGCTCTTCCTTAAGGAAATGGAAGGGATTATCAAGAGATAAGATCCTGCTACCACGTTGGATACCTAAAAGCCCATGGGGCTCTAGGTTTTACAAATGCTGAATACCTCGATTCAGTGATGATGGACATCCTCTGTGCTTGTAGTTCTCCTGTGTTAAGCAGATCAAGGACAGGGTTTATCTGTTGCTAAAAATAGAGCAAAAATTGGGGGTTGAAGGGTGTGAAGTGGGAAGGAAAAGATGCAGAAAAAGAGGTAGGGTAGAGCTGTTTCTGACTAGGTGTCTTACATATTTTTTACAACAGATTAGGTTCTGCATTGAACAAAAATCCAAAGAAAATTTGGATGTATGGTGAAAAAAAGATACAAGTTTACTTTTCTTCCTCCCAAGTAAGTGTGAAGATAGGTAAGCCAGTACTGGTAATATGTTCCATAATCATCAGGGACTGAGGATCCTTCTATTTTCAACTCCACATTCTTAGCTTACAGATTCTATTTTCAACGTCACCTTGAGGTTGTTAAGATAGCTGCTATAACTCTAAACATGTCATCAATGTTCCAGGAAGGAGGAAATAAAAAGGGGCTGCAACAACGGATACTCCTCAGCTGAACCAATCTCCCCGGGGGCTCCACACAACTTCTGCTTATCTCCCACCAGCCACTTCTAGCCACAAGGGAAGCTGGGATGTATGGGATGTATGGTCTAGCACTTCACCATAGGTTGGCCCAAATAAAATCATACAGGTCAAAGAGTATTATTAGGAAACAAGTGGAGAATGATTGATTAGTCCCAGGGACCAATCAGACTAACTACATCTCATCCCATAGGCAGATAAGAGTAGAAGATGGAAAAAGGGGCACCTAGGTGGCTCAGTTGGTTAACTGTCTGCCTTCAACTCAGGTCATGATCCCAAGGGCCTGGGATTGAATCCTGCATTTGGCTCCTTGTTCAGCAAGGAGCCTGCTTCTCCCTCTGCCTGCTACCCCTCCTGCTTGAGCTCTCTCTCTGACAAATAAATAAATAAAATCTTAAAAAAAAAAAAGATGGAAAAAGAAGACATACTCCCCAGTGTATCCATAAGAGAGCAAAAGAACTGGCAAACTTTCCTTCCCCCATGATCAAAAGATAAGTAGAAAAGAGAGGGATTTCTCTGAATAAAATAGGACTATCACCCTATTACACTCACACATACACGTGCAAAAATGGACCCATTTTTCAGGGGGCAAACACAAAGGAAAGAACGTGAAATGCTCCCCTTTGCAGCTGTATCTTCCAGTCAAGCACTGTGTGCATGTGTGCATGTGTGTGTGTGTGAATGCAGTTCAGCTCTACTGAGCTCCCACTATAAAAATTAATAACCCAAGTATGCTCCTATACAAGGACATTTCCTAAAGTATAGATGGGCCTCAGCATTTCCTCTGGGTCCTATCACTAAATGAACTCTCAGAATTACTTATGGGCTGAGCAGCCTGTCACAGTAGGAGACACTGGTGTAAAGGTTAAGCTTTAGAAAACAATGGGATCGAGACAGACCAGACAGGACAGGCCATCCGGAATGCTGCCCAGAAAAATTCCCACCACCTCTGCCAGCTCTTGAACTGCTCGTGTAGGGGGATTTCTGCTGTTACACAATCAGCTGGTTTATCTCGTCAGCGCGGCACGCTGGGGGAGGCCGTTTAGTGTCAGCTCACTCAGCTTCTCCGGCCACGGCAACAGCAGCTTTCAGAAATATAAAGCTGGAAACCACTGTTAAAGCTCAAACTATTGGTTATCCTTTTCAGGAAAATGATGAATCATATTATAAACAGGAATAGCAAATGTTTCTGGGAAGAAACACAGCAGAGAAGCTCCCCTTGTATCCCCTGGAGGAGGCAGTAGGACCCCCCTTGTGATCACTGTCCCAGAAGAAAGGGGACATGGCCCTGCAGCTCTGTCTGTACAGACACATTCAACTGTTCCTGGAAGTGAGGTGGTATATACATATGCTTCTGAATTTGCAAAAATTGGCCCATTTTAAAGTGGGCAAAAGCCAAGGCAAAAAAATTTATGATCCATAATGGATGATATTTATCTCCTTTTTCAAAATGACACCAATACTTAAACCTGTCCAACAAGAATTAAATTTCAGAAAACTCCGTTGTCAAATCTTAAAGTTCTATTAGTTACTCCTGTTGGTTTTCCATAACCATGAACATGGGGGTTATTATTTATTTTATTTATTCATTTAAAAGAGAGAGAGAGTGCACATGAGGTGGGGAAGGCCAGAGAGGGAGGGAGAGGCAGACTCCCTCCCCAACCCAAACATGGGTATTTTAAAGAGTATCAGCTCTTGGGGGCACCTAGATGGCTCAGTCGGTTGGGCATATGCCTTTGGCTCAGATCATGATCCCGGGGTCCTGGGTTCTGGTCCCACATTGGGTTCCCTGGTCAGCGGGGAGGAGTCTGCTTTTCCCTCTCTCCTTCCCCCCTGCTCATGCTCTCTCTCTCTCTAATAAATAAATAAAATCTTAAAAAAAAAAAGGTATCAGCTTTTGAAGTAAAGGTTCTCATTATTAAAGGAATAACAATGAAAGCCCTGCTTTAGTGTCCTTCAGGGTCCCCAGAAACCACAATTGCTAATATAAATAAAAATAAACAAAATAAAACAAACCTTATAGTGCTACCCATCTCTGATACCGTCAATGCCCCTATAGCTTGAGGATCAGAAATTCTATGCCTTGAGTCTCTGGGATCATCTAGGGTTGAACTCAACTGACTTATCTCAGGCTCTGGGGTTAACTCTCTAGAGGTCAGCAAGAATTAGTGCTCCCAAGCTTCATCCTGGTTATATCCAAGATTGCCCTCAGGTACAAGTTAACTAGCCAGAGTAAAGGATCAAGTGTGTCCATTTTCTACTTTGCATTTGGTTAAATCCCAATTGTTTATTTGCCAAAGGAGTGATTTGTACAAATGTAATCAATGTGTTATATCAGCAAATTGATTATTTTTAAGAGATGTCCCACCTCTAAAATGCATGCCAAAGTGAACTCCCTAACACCAGCTACAAGACATGGTTGAGGGGCGCCTGGGTGGCTCAGTGGGTTAAGCCGCTGCCTTCGGCTCAGGTCATGATCCCAGGTCCTGGGTTCAAGCCCCACATCGGGCTTTCTGCTCAGTGGGGAGCCTGCTTCCTCCTCTCTCTCTGCCTGCCTCTCTGCCTACTTGTGATTTCTCTCTGTCAAATTAAAAAAAAAAAAAAAAAAATCTTAAAAAAAAAAAAAAGACATGGTTGAGTGCTAAGTTTAGATTTCTCCACAACTGATTTAGATTTGTCCATATTTCATTTATGATTCAGGAATGTTCAAGAAAGGCCTAAGGTCTGGATGGAGGTGAAAGGGATTATCAGTTCCAGAAGCTGGGGTTCTCTTTCTGCTCTAGAAATTGAGTCATCAGCAGCCAGGTCAGAGCACAGGAGTTGAGAAAATCACCATTATCTTTTCTTTTTAATGGAAATGACTTAAACAGTTATCTTGTAGGAAACGGTTCTTAAAAATTGATCCCTTTGGCGCTGAGATAACCTGGATATACTCGAGGAGGCAAAGCACAGGGGTCCCCAAATTTATTATTGCTTTCACCATTTAAATAGATGCGTGGGCCTAATCAAGTTTCTTAACTTCTCTAAACATTCATTTTTCTCATCTCCAAAACCAGTCTTGGTGGTATCATAATTTTTGAAAAAATGATCAAGATGCAGCCCTAGAATAAAGAGTAGAGTACCAAATTAAATGCTAAGTTTCCTTATCTCTCCTGAAGAAGAATATTCATTAGCAGATCAGAAGATAAAATTAGGGACCGTAGCCTGCCCCACAAAGCCAAGTTTTACTTTAACTTACCAAATTGCTTATGTAATGGTACCAGCACAAGGAAGCCTTACTAAAATATATCGGCCACCACACCAGGAGATTTGTAAGTAAGTTTACGAGGAACCTGTATTTTAAGTCTTGCTGATGATTTTGAAGGACGCCAAAGTTTGAAACCCAACAGGTTTGGGTGATGTCAATATAATGACAGAAAACGGTCATTCTGATTTACTTTCATAATTTATCATTAAAGTAGATTACAAGATACACCTGATCAGTTAATAAAATTTTACAAACCCAGGCTTTTAAACACTCTCTGTAAATATTGCCCAAATCCCTTAGTGCCTCAATTTAACTAAGCCATGAAGTACAAACGATAAAGCTTCCTGACTTTACAGATGGTAACATTCGAGTTCAAATGTCATGCCTCTCTTTGAAATCTCCCTGATGATCTCACCCTCCCTTAGGGATTAGTCAAATCTCTTGGTTCTTGGCTCTTAGAAAATTATATTTAGATTCATTGTATTCATGGCCCCACCAAAAGAAAGCTTCTGAAGGTAGAGACATCAGTCATGCTACAACCTCCTCCTTCTGTATAGTACCAGGCACAGAAGAAGAATTAAATAAATGTGTACCGCATTTCACTGTTTCTTAAAGTAATTTATACTTATTTTACAAAATTAAGATATTATAGAAAATTTAGACATAAAGCTACTTGTGACATTCTAAAATATTTGTTTGAATTTGCTAGTCCACAACCTCTTTAAGGAAATGTTTCTTAATCTCAAGACTTCTCTTAAAAAGGAAAAATGAAGTGATTTGCTTAAAAACTTCTCCTTAAGCTAAATACTGATTTAGCATCTCTTATAAATACAAGCCCCTCTTCAGTGTTGTGTAAGTGTTTGTAAATAAATGGACTGGCAATGGATAAATAAATAATAAGCAACTCTTCTTACAAATATTTAAAGACACCATCCAAAGTAAAAAATCCCAAACCGCCCATAAACCTCTTTTCACATTAATTTAGTGAGCCCTTAATTATTCTTTCTAAGCACATAATATTATAAAACACAGCACACATACAAACCGTTTTATCTCTTGCTGAAATGACATTAGAGAAGATTTTAGAGAAGTGCTTAGAGGACTCTGTATGCCTACTGACTTGTCCCACACCACACTAGTGAGACATACTCTCTCTACCTTGGAGCTGGAGGCCAAGGGGCAGGGCCGCGGCACTGAGATTTTGTGGAGCTGATCTCCGTCCTTAGGGAGCTCACAGTCTGGGGAGAAAGCAGACTCATAAACAAATAATCACCAATTAAATAAGGTGAAATCACCAAAACAAATAAGGTGAAAAATGCCTCACAGAAGAATACGCAGCTGTGCCGTGTGTGCCGTGCAGACAAAGGAAACCAAAGTGCTGTCTGGGACCAGGTTTGACAAGCTAGAAAACATTTGACCTGAATCTTGAAGAATAGACAGGACATTCCTAAGGACAGGTGCTATGTTGATCAAGTTTGCTTTTTAGGTAGTTCAGGTCAGCACCCTCAAACACAGTCTTCAACAAAGTTTAACAATAAAATATCTGAATGAATAAAGAATCATGGGAAGTACAGTTGCCTTAGCAGATGCTAACAGCCCAGCCAAAACATTTAGACCACATAAATCTAATTATGCTCATGAAAATGCAGGCAGCAGGATGTCCAATTTAATAGGAGAGAAAAAAGGAAGAGCACATAAACTATAAAGGATTTATTCATTTTCCCCAATAAAGACTAAGGCCTCTCACGTGTTTTTGTTAATTCATGAACTTTCCAATTCATATTCCAGAGACTCATCCTGCTGTTTTGAAATAGCCATCATCGATAATCTACAGGATTTTATTTAGGCCACATGACCTTAATTTTCATTTCTGCCTCATTTAGTTCGGTGTCTTCTAATTTGCTGGAGTCATAAATTGGTATTTAATTAGATTACTTAGTGACATCTAGTGGCAGAGACTGGAACCAAAGGCTATTGTAACAAGTTTGCTCCTCTTTAATCTTCATACTTTGGTCTAAGAAAGCTCTCACATTCTAACTTCTCTCTTCAACTCATCTCACTCTAGTGAAATGTGATGGTTCATTTTATGTGTCAACTTGATTTAACCAATAGATGCCCATATTAAACCTGATTTCTGAGTGTGTCTGTGAGGGTGTTTCAGAGGAGATTAGCATTTGAATCGGTAGACACTCAGTAAGGTAGATCGCCCTCTCCCCAATGAATGGTCACCATTCCTTGAGGAACTGAATAGAACAAAAAGGCAGAGGAAGGAGAAATTAGCCCTTCGGTTTCTGGCCTGTCTGCCTGAGCTGGGACTTTGCTCTCTTGCCCTTGGACTAGGATTTATACCTTTGGCTCCCCTGGTTCTCAAACTGGAAATACACCACTGGATTTTCTGGGCCTTCAGCTTGCAGACAGCAGGCTGTGGGACTTCTCAGCTTCCATAATTGCGTGAGCCAATTCTCAGTAATAAATCTTCTTATATATATGTACACTGAAGCTGGTTTTGTTTCTCTGGAGAACCCTAATACATGATACTAAAGCAAATCTACATAAGCCATCTGACCTGAAAAGCAAATGCTTAGAGAGACAAAAGGAGACAGAGAAAGACAATACTAGAGGGAGGGAGAAAAAGAAAGAGATGGTTGGTTGAAGAGGTGTGTGGGAATTGCAGAGAAGCCGAGAACATCCAGGAGGATATGAATGTATGTATGTATGTATGTGGCTGCATTCATATCAAGGAATAAAAAGAAAGGTAAGTAAACCCCTTGATGCAGATGTAATGAGAATCTGTGGCAGTCTGAAAGAGAAAGAGTCAATTAATACTTTGTTTTTGTCTTTTCTACTCAGATTTGAAAGTATAAGATAAACATATTTATGATGATTTTGAAATCCAATATACATCCAAATTTAGATATTTTTAAACAAAGAGTTTTTATTTTCATAAATTATAATGTTTTAAATAAATTTCCACGTCTCAATTTCTATTCCTCTCATCCCTTCTTTATTCACCTTATCATGTCATCTTGTTTTTCCACTAAATGATCCACTGAGATGTGAACATTAGTCATATTTAGAGCAAGTTGCTTTAAAATACAAAGCAGTGATCTACTACCCTAGCATGTATTATCAGAAAGTCAATCCACCCAAGTAATAAAAAAGCAAAACGAGTATAATAATAAAAAATGTTTTAAAGATTTTATGTATTTGACAGTGAGAGAGAGAGAGAGAGAGAGAGAGAGAGCATGAGCAGGGGGAGAGGCAAAGGGAAAGGGAGAAGCAGACTCCCTGCTGAGCAGGGAGCCACACAGGACTGGATCCCAGAACCCTGGGACCATGACCTAAGCTAAAGGCAGACGCTTAACCAATTAAGCCACTCAGTTGTCCCTCATAATAAAAAAATGTAACAAAACTTCTAAGAAAAAGTGTGAGTGCATGGGACAGCTCTAAAGGAGTTGAAGATGCAAATCCTAGACGAATCTCATCCAAGGGTTCTCAGGGAAACCACGTGAGAAACCAGGGCCATAAATCTTTGAGAAAACACAGAGAACAAATAATGCTACAGGACTGGACTCAATTTTAAAAACTCTAACAGATTTTTAAGAATGCAAACCAGGGAGCCCTCAACCCTCGACATGATTTTAGAGCAACTAATTGAACAGTGGTCTCCCCCTGCTTTTTATGGTCCAGCTCCCTTTCCAACAATGGGACTTAACCATCTACAAGCTGAGTCCCTTTAAGGCTCTGGGCTCATAGGAAGTTTATCTGAAACCTAAAAAACTACTTGCCCCTTGAAGATGGAATCCTGAGATGGTGTTGTACATAGCATACTTGAATGCCTCATGGGCTTGCTTGCTCTCCAGTTCCAGTCAGGACACTGGCCAGTCTTCACTCATCTGTTCCTTGTCTACCCTCTTTCTTCTGTCTGAAGTCTTATACCATGTGACCACTTAACACACTCCCATTCACCTTCAAGACACAAAGAGTCTATCACTTCCTTTGGGAATCCTTCCCTAATATCTCCTATCCAGCTATTCATTTATTGTACTTATAATATTGATCATTGTGTCTGTCTTTTCTATTAAATCATGACCTCCACCTGTAGAACCTGTCAGTGTAGGCTTCACCTACCAGTCCAGCCTTGCTAGCCGTTAGTTGAATAGTGACTGAGCATCTAGTATGCACTAAGATGGGCTGTGGGGATACAACGATGAATAAGATACAGATCCTACCCCCAAAGTGTTTACGCTCTGCTAGGAAAGTCAAAGAGGAAAATAAATCATTTTTGTATGTTCTAGTAAATGCTAAGTTTGGGGTAAGCATAGAGTTCTGGAGTGCACAGAGCAGGACCACTTGGCTTATGAAAGAGTCTTGGGAGGCTCCTTGGAGGATGAGAGGATGAGAAAGGGCTACAGGAAGGGCATCCCATACCACGGAAAGGCACACAGGCTTCACCAGCAGCACAGTGTGTGCTGTCATACATGAGGCCTGGTGGTCTCCCTGTTGCTGCCCTTGATCCTACAGATCCATCCTCCACATTGTTGCCTGAGTCGTGCTCTTACTATGCAGATACAAATGTCTTTCCATGAACAAGCCTTTTTTTTTTTTTAAAGATTACATTTATTTATTTGAGACAGAGACCACAAGTAGGCAGAGAGGGAGGCAGAGAGAGAGAGGGAAGCAGGCTCCCTGCTGGGCAGAGACCCCAATGTGGGGCTCGATCCCAGGACCCCGGGATCATGACCCGAGCCGAAGGCAGAGGCCTTAACCCACTGAGCCACCCTGGCGTCCCGATCAAGCTTCTTATTAAAGAAGCTCTGTCTCCTTCAGGAAAATTCCAGCTCCTTAATATAACCTGTGGCTCTTTGTCACCTTCAGGAAGAGTCCAGCTCCTTAACATAACCTGTGAATCTCCTCATGCCTGACCTCAGCTCTTCTGTCTATCCTGGCACAGTGTCTAGTACAAAATATTTTTAGATGAACAAATAAATGACTAAAAGATTGAGCAAATGGTTAGTGAACTGCAGGGGAAGAGAATAGGAAGGAATAAGAAACTTATCCCACTTTGAGAGTCCATAATTCTCCCATATACTATCCTCACAGAGCTTTGTCAGGTGTCTGAATAACGTTTGCATAGCAACATGTCAAAAAATAGTAATGAATAAAAATACATTTATAAGTTACTTATTTATGTATTTTGAACTCACTTTATTTTGGAAATGGCTTTAAGTGTCTAGAATAATATCCAGCTATTCATTTAATGCACTTATATTTTAATCATTGTGTCTGTCTTTTCTATTAAATCATGACCTCCACCTGTAGAACCATTCAGTGTAGGTACTTTCAACCATTGGTTGGTACTTACCAACCATTGGTACTTTCAACTTTTGTTTTAAGCTTCCATTTCTTTTTTTTTTTTTTTTTGTGATTCTCTCTTTTAATCATTGTTTTAGAGATGCATATTTAATGTGGCATTTTTAATTTTAAAAATTTCTTTTTTTTTAAAGCTTCCATTTCTTAAACTTACTCTATACCACAATATATTAGGTACTTTTCAAACATTTATCTTAGTAAAAAGTCATAAATACGCAATGAGGAAGGTGTTATGGTGACCTTATTTTCCTCCCGAAGAAACTGAAATTTAAGGAGATTAAGGCACTAGCAAAATCTCACAGTCATATGTGACAGAGCCAAAATTTGAACACAGCATTGCTTGACTACAGCGTCCATTTTCTTGTACCTTGGGTGTGCCAGAAAGGTTAAGTTGGTCTAGAACATCCCTGTGGATCAAAACAGAAGGGAGGAACCAAGATCATTTAGGTTACGATATGAGGATTGGCTTCCAAAGAGGTAGCAATCAGAAGCTTAATCTCTACTATCCAAGCATAGGCCCCATTCAAACTAGCATCAGCATGTATATTCAGGGACCCTAATCCAGTGGCTGCGGGTACAGGATGGAAGGCAGTCCGAACATAAACTGTCTTCAAGTTCATAGTAGTACTTGGGTCATGATTTAAGTGAGATATATCTATATTAAGTGGCATCTCCAAAGTGTACTGAGACTATGAACCAAGGGTTTGGCCAGTTGATACAGAGGAACAAGTAAGGGATAGACAGGAATCAGTACTGCCTTCCCTCACATTATCAAGCCAGCTTGGGATTTAAGAAACTGGAGAAAGAGGCAGAAAATTAGTGTGAGAATCCAGTCCATATGGACACCAAGTACACAGAAGCTGGCAAAAGGCTTATTTTGTGGGCACCTGGGTGAAGCTGAGTATTTCCAAGACACCAAAATACCAGGCAGCAAGACTATTTCTACCTTCTCCCTGTTGTTGGCATATGGCATCTGCTGGTCTTCCTATCCTCGTTAGATTGCCCAGAAGGACTGAGGAAAGCAGGGAATTTCTTGGCACTGAAGAATCTTAGCATTTTTACAGGATATCCCCAAAGCCATGAAACATGACAGTGGATTTCAGGCAGATATGGGAGATATTTGGGTGAGAAGAGAACCATTGTCTGGTGTCCTTAAATAAAACCAATACCAGAAGTCCTTATTTAATGAAAATCATCTGTTACTTACATCTTCAACATTTAAGGGCACAAGAACAAAAATCAGATGCATGCTAATACTTAACAGTCTTAGTTCTAACTGATGCTTTATCCTAAACAATACTGGCCAAGTAAGTAATAATCATTTATTAGTATTTTTGGTCAGGGGCACCTGAGTGGCTCAGTTATTGGGTGTCTGCCTTCAGCTCTGGTCATGATCCTGGGGTCCTGGGATCGAGTCCCGCATTGGGCTCTCTGCTCAGTGGGAAGCCTGCTTCTCTCTCTCCCACTCCCCCTGCTTATGTTCCCTCTTGCTATGTCTCTGTCAAGTGATAAATAAAATCCTAAAAAATATATTTTTGGTCAAATGGTTAACATTTTCAAGTTGTTATAAAAGTAATTAAATGTTAAAATAAATATACACATTATGTTACATAGATATTTATGCTAATCTTTATATTTCTTTACCAGCAAAAGATTATATTGTTGTATTTTCCTCAGAAGGGAATTTTCCCATAGAGTAATTTTGAAGGAACACTTGCTTAACTGAATGACACTATGCAGTTGAAATATTTTGTCACCATTAACATTAGCAATACCAATAGCATTAATTAAAGTCAATGTATAAATATATTATGAAATGCATCAAAAATAAGATGGATTAGGAGATCATGGGAGGAATGAAAAATGAATAGATATAAAATGTTGCCAGTAAACTGTCTACAGTAGAGTCTAGATGGTGGATACCTGTATGTTTCCTTTAAAATTCTTCCAACTATGCTGGATGCTTTAAAAATTTCATAATGACTTGTTGGGAAAAAGCATCAGTGGGGGGGAAAAAAAGTTCTGCAGTTAAAAAAATATTAACAGATCTATTCAAAATTGTTTTACCAGATACTTAAATAAAAATCAAAGACAACTTCAACAGGTCTTTCCAATTTCAAAAGGTCTCTCTGTGAGTGTGTGTATAAATTATATATATGTGTTATATATATATGTATTCACTTGGATTATCTATATATGTATATACATATACACATACAACCTCCCATTTTGTTCAGCTCTGTTCTGTGAGTTGAAATGATGTTATTTTCTCCAAAGCTCCAAAGAACCATCACTTCACACATATATATATATACACATGTATATGTACATATGTATTAGAAGATGTAAAGAATGAAAAGGTGTTGGAGAATAAGAGAATAGAATCATGAGAGTGCACAACTTCTTAAGCAGATCAGAAAGACAAGGTCTGACCATTTTAGATCAGAAAAACAACCAAAAAAATTACATCTAAAATACGTTGAAGAAAAATAAATAAATAATTTAAAAAAAAAAATGTTGAAGAAAACCCAGGATGAATTGTTCAGTAACTCCTATGGTGCAAGATGGATGTTACTATACCTACTCCATATAAGAAAGGGCTGTTGAGATCAGGGGACTTCATTTGTTCTCCCTGGCTATGAATTCAATCCCCAGTGAGGCTCTAAAAAGAGACAGGCACTGGACAGTTCACCCTATATAACAGACTCAGCAAGTCTGGGACAAGTCTTGGGCATCTGCACTGCTGCTCATGCCAGAGGAGAGGCCCATGCTCAGCTGGTTTTGAGCACTATTTCCTCGGCCCTGAAGCCTCAGACAACAAATTACTTCTTAGTCACGAGATCAGCAGACCTATAAATTTCTCTTTAAATTATTAGTCCTCACTGTGCTCTCCTCCCATTTTGCTCAGCTCTATTCTGTTAGTTGAAAGGGTGTTATTTTCCCCAAGTCTCAAAAAACCCGTCATTTCGTACTTGAAGAGAATACATTTATAAAACCTTATTGTGGTCTTTCTTCTCCAAAGACCTGAAGTTAGAGAAGAGGAAGTTGGCAGAACGGGGTTTCCAGAGAGGATATGAATATGTAGGGAGAGGATTGGAGAAGGGCGATACCAGTTCACAAAACACTGGCGAAGGAAATACTTTCCCGTCTCTTGCCCTTCTGAAGAACTCGTCAAGGGCTTGAGGTAGAGTAACACCAGCTGGTCAGGCAGGCAGCATGGAGGGTGATCATGCACTGCCCTGGGCCTGGGAGAGTCCTGGCTTCTGCCTACCGTGCCAGCGTCACTGTTAATAATGTCCCTCTTCACTCTTAAAGGGGCCCTGGACTTTAGGCAATAAATTATATAACCGTAAGGTTAAGGAAGAGTGTTTGCGGATCAGATTACAAATACAGACTTAGCAAGTTTCTTAACCTCTGAGCCTTCGTACCTTCCACTGTGAATTGAGGTGCCTGGCCTGGAGTTGGGCACCATGTGGGGGCTCAACAAGCAGGAATGGTTAATGCCAGAGTTAATCCCGTTGGCTCAGCAGCTTGCCTGCTAATTAATTATTATTTATTTATTTAAAAGATTTTATTTATTTAATTGACAGAGAGAACAAGCAGGGGGAGAGGCAGGCAGAGGAAGAGGGAGAAGCAGGCTCCCCGCTGAGCAAGGACCCTGGGTTCTTGACCTGAGTTGAAGGCACATAGATGCTTAACAGACTGAGCCACCCTGGCACCCCCAGTCTGCCTGAATTTAAATCTTGTCAGAGCAGTGTGACTTGGAACAATTTTCTTGTCCTCTCAATCCCTCAGTTCCTTATCTGTAAAACAGGTATCAGGAGAGTCCTTGCCTATCAGTATGCAGGGAGGATAAAATGCATTAGAACATACATAGTGCTTTGGACAATACCTGGCATGTAGGAAACACCCAATAAAAGCAATGTATTTTTATTAATCCAAAGAAATTTAGACTTTTAATCCCACCTTGTGGATGAAATGACATCTCAGTTAATTTGAAGGTGGCTTTTTGTGATACAAAAATATTTAGGGTAAAACTGAGACTGAAACCATTGGTTTCCATTTTAAACTTTGCCATTCTGTTATTTTGCATTCATGAACCATAGTTGTTTTTGCTTTGTTTTTTTGTTTTTTTTCCATGAGCACTCAGAAGCTATACTAGTTTGTTCTCTTGATGCCATTTACTGTCTTAATGCCCTTTACCTATGCATGACCTTGTGGTCTCTGCCTTAATAATGAGATGAAGGGCTGGGGAAGGAACAAAAAAGCATGGACCATGTGCTAAACAGGAGCCTATACCCAGAAGATAAAGGGAAGTTGACAGTTAAGCACTTGTTTCAAAGCTTCCAGTCAAAAGGACCTAGAAAGACATAGCATCTAGGTACCAGGTTTAGGGTGTTAGGGAGGAGGAAATAGGAGGTTTAGAATTTTTCATAAAAACTTCCAAACTCAAAGTTCATAATTAATACTTTTTTTTCTCTGTAAAAGTAAAATAAGATGGTAGGCTGATATCACAGATGGAATAAAGTTTATTTATTTATATATATTTATATATATCCTTCAATGAATTGTCAAGTGGAAAGCAATACAATTAACATATAGCAATGTTTCACTTGCCAAGCAAAAATAGTTTTATATTATGTTGTTAGCTCACACTGAGCTCTCAGTATAGCTACTTCCACTGACTCAAATAAATATACCTAACTTATAACCAGTTTATTGAAAGAGCTGAACTTAGCGGGATGCAAGCAGAGAGCAACTTAACTTTAAAACCTTTCCTCTCAACTTGTTCTTCCCCAATCCTGGATAAAATCTTGGCCACTTTCAGATAATAAATCTTAAGTTTAATTTTCAATACAATAAAAAAAATCTAGCCAGAGTAATATGAAAACTTCACACTCTCATCCAATTTAAAACTTCTTCCTTTCCCAGGTCTGGATCTGCTTTATGTTTGGAAACCTGCCCAAGAGGAAGTGGGGCATATAAAGTGTGTTGGTTGAGATTCTGTAACAGATAGATCCTGAAACATCAGTGGTTTGACAGAATGAGCATTTAGGTTTTGCTCATAAGAAGTAGAATCAGCAATGTCAGGGAGTGGCAATGTGGTGTCGGCAGGGGCATTATTCAAAGAGCCAAGGCGTCTTAGGTTCAGTTATCTTCAGTAATGGGGATTCCAAAGTTGCCCTGGTCTTTGTTTGGGTTTCTGCAGAAGCAGATCCTGAAATAAGGATTTAAATAAAAGTGGTTTTTATTTGGAAGGCAACCACAGCCAATACCACAGGGTAGGGAAGTGAGACAGGGAAAGGAAACAAAACAACAAGGGTTGCATAAGTTATAACTGAGGGCAACCACAGCTTAATCCTGCTGGGAAACAGTGGAGAATATTTGCCTCAAAATTACCTCACCCAAGAAGGAAGCTGGGGTATTTATCTACTAACTCCAAACAGTCATTGGTTTAGGATTGCTGGGGGTTAGGAGGCCTAATTCCCTTGCATTCCCAGCCTTCCATATATATGGGCAAAGAAGGTTCTAGTAGTTAGAAAAAGCCTTCAGGCAAAGAGACTTAGGTACAGATCACTGGAATATAGGTCGGTGTACACTTAGATATTAAAGGCTAAGGGCCTATAAATGCCCTAAGAGTAAGGCATTTATAGTGTCTGCTATATCCTGGTTATCAATATCCAGCTACAGAAAGGGGCAAGACAGAACAGGGATGATTTTACAGAGGGTTAATGTGGGCCAGGGTAGCAAGAACCATACATCACTTTCATCCATCTTCCATCGGGCAGAACTCAGTCCATGCCCCCATCCGCATGCAAAGGGCATTGGCTTTAGAAAAGTTAACCCCACTGTGGACAGTCACTTCCCTGCACGCTGTGCTTACGACAGGGAGCATAGTCCATCATGGACCATCAGCTACTTCCTCTTCGTTTATTCATCTTGTTCTCCCACTTCGTGTTTCCCATTCACTCATCTGCACTTAGTTTCTTGAGAGTTAGACTTGAAGGAGAGGAGGTATGGGGCGAAAATTTCTTTATTTCATTGGTTCAAATGATATCTGTCATTGGTGCTCTCTGGATGAGGCAATGCCAAATGCTGACTTTTTCTCCATGAGGTAATTTTGTGGGCTCTTTAGTGTTCACACTGCTGGTGATCTCTCACCTACAGTTTCTTTGATGTGGGCTACAACTCCTTTGCTAGATCTTATCACTTCTCTAAGCCCCTGGTTGCTGGTGGTCCCTCTTTTTTTTTTTTTTTAAGATTTTATTTATTTATTTGACAGAGATCACAAATAGGCAGAGAGACAGGCGGGGGGCGGGGGAGGAAGCAGGCTCCCTGCCGAGCAGAGAGCCAGATGCGGGGCTCGATCCCAGGACCCTGAGATCATGACCTGAGCTAAAGGCGGAGGTTTAACCCACTGAGCAACCCAGGCGCCCCATGGTCCCTCTTTCTTGAGGTCACCTTGCACAAATCAGCAGTGTCTTGGGAAAAGGTCTTTTCAAGATAGAACATCCATCCCATTCCATGTGATCCATGGCAGGTTCACCTGCCTCTGTACATGTGGACCATTCTCAACACTGCCCCATCCTCAAGTCTAAAGAGCAGCTTGCTACAGATCACATGCCAAGAGTTAAAAGGTATTTTGTTCTATTTCAGTTTGGTCTGGTGTTTTTGCAGGCATCTCAACTGGCTTAGGGAGGGAAAGCTCACCTGTCCCCGCACTGTGTCAGGGGAAGTTAGGGGAAATTCTGCTGTCAGCACGAGGATTCCTCTCACCAGGGAACCTTTCTACCAGCCGCTTCAACAATTCGCTCGTGCTTTTCATCATCTTATACAGCCTTACACAGCTAGGGGGAGAGCTTGTATGACATAACTCATTTTGGACCATGTTCTTTGCATGTTCAGCATTGGTGCCTGGCTCTTTGGAAGGTGGGGGAACAGGCGTTTGCAGGCTTCAGGATGGCTATGAAACCCGAAGACGATAGGACAATTTGTACTCAATGTCCTGTTACACATGCTAAGCAATTTCTCCCAGTGTCTGTGTTTTAAGGACATCTTGGTTCAATAATCAGTGAAGAGAACTCTGGGAGTTATTAGAACCGCCCCTTAGAGTTTAGGAAGGCAAGTTTTAAAACCATATGATCTCATGGCAAGAGATCTTAAAGGGGGTATGACTCAAGGGACATGTTAAGCTCTAAAACAAATGACATCCTTAAACTCAAGTCTCAATGAAGAATAAAACAAAGACAGTTGGGAGGGGCGTTTAAAGAGATCAGTATGGTCATCCAGGAGGGACCTCGCTGATGGGACTCATGTTTGAAAAGGACAGCCTTACTCATATAAATACACAACAGAGGGAAAGGATGAACAAACACAAAAGCAAATGAGAAAAACCAACCTAAAAAAGTAGCTTTCAGTGGTGCCTGTGTGGCTCAGTTGATTAGTCTGACTCTTGGTTTCCACTCAGGTCATGATCTCATGGGTGTGGAGATAAAGCCTCCTGTGGGGCTCCTCACTTAGTGCAGAGTCCACTTGAGATTCTCTGCCTCTGCCGCCCCTCCCCCCACCTCCCTACCCACATTCACATGCTCTCTTAAATAAATAAATAAGTACATAAATAAATAAAATCGTTTTTAAAAAGTAGCTTTCAGAAAATTAAGGCATATGATGAATTGAGGTTTAAGAAAACTGCTAAAGAAAAAAAAAGTGATGATTTTTAAAGGTTATATTTGGAAAATAAAAGAAACAAAGGAGGAATAAGTCCACTGCTTAGGCAAGAGAGAATTCTGTTAAGAACAGAGTAAAGGCAAAAGGACTGTACTGCTCATTTTATTCAGAAGGATGCTTTTTCAACTGAAAAACTGTAGTAAAAGTATTTTTAGGAGCAAATTAAAGACCAGAATAGATGACAAGATTGTAAGGGAACACTCAGTTGCCTTAGAAGAATGAAAGTTTCCAAGTCTAAGGGAATTATATCCCCAAATATACAAGAACATATAAATATGACCACAGAACTATTCTTAGGTGCTGCTGAGAAATCACTAGGAGCTAGCCCATTACAGGACTTAGGAGCCTCATCTGCTCCCTCTGCTCAGAGTACCTGTGCCCTCAAAACACCCCATTCATCTGAATAACTAGTACTCACATCTGGGGGCCCAGCTGAGAGAACATCTTCTCCAATAAGCCTTTCCTGGTTCCCCAGACTAGTATAGATGTCCCTGGTATGAGTTCCCTGACTTCTCATTGTACTGTCCTCAAAAGACCCATCAACTGACATTTCCTGTAAACTATCTGGAAGATGATGTTACCTTTTCCCCTGCTGCATTACTTGGACTTGACATAGCGCCAAGGACTATGCTAAGTAAGTACTCAAGAACTATTTCTCCCATTAACATATCAACTGCATCTCGTTATCCTTCTTTATGCTTTCACATGGAAGATTTTACCTGCTCTGGAGCCAAAAGTACATAGATTGTTTTGTCTGTGCATGGGGCTATTGTTGTCTGAATGATAAAACACAGAGATATCTGGATGTACAAATACATACTGTGCAGAAAACATTCTTTGTTAGCTTTAAAGCTGCAGCAGTGATACCTGGAAGAATATCCAAATACTTCCGCCACTCAAGATGCCATCAAACAACATGCCACAATAATTTCCCCTCAACTCAGAATTCGGTGCATCAGGACTAACATAAATGATTTTAAAAGCTCTCCTAACAATTCTGAGAGGTAGATATTATTCTCCCCCATGTTATAGCTGAGGGAATAGTCTCTGAGAGGTAAAGCATCTTGTCCAGAAGCACAGAGATGGCAAGTGAGAAAAATGATATTCAACCCCTGATGTGCTTAATCTCCAACCCTGTACCCTCATCAGGTCCCAGGGCCGCCATAACAAAACACCACAGATGGGGCTCACAAAGATAGAAATCTATTCTCTCACAGTTCTGGATGCTGGAAGTCCCAAAGTAAGGCGTTCGCTGGGCCATGTTTCCGCTGAGACTTTGGGTGGAATCCTTCTCTTCCTAGCTTCTGGTGAATCCTTAGCTTGCAGCTGCCTCACTCCATCATCACTTGGTCATTTTCTTGTGTGTCTGTCTTCACCTTTTCTCTTTTAGTAAAGACATCAGTCGTTTGGGGTAAGGCCTGCTCTAATGATCTCATCTTGACTAATTAGATCTGAAATGACCTTATTTCTAGATAAGGTCACATTCTGAGATGATAGTTGTTAGGACTTCCACATATCTTTTTGGTGAACCCAATTCAACCCATAATGTGCCTACTCATTATTACGCCACCTCTCTGAGAGATGGGGGAGTGTTTTAAGCCTTGAGAGCCCAGAGAACAAATTATTCTCGAGAGGCACAACAGAACAGCACAACAAAGTAGAAAGAGAATCCTTAAAAGCACAGTTAAACACCAGTTGCCTTATTTCTACTATCATAGAGTTTTATACAACAAAATAGGTTCCTTAAACTACTTCTGCCTTATAGAGATGCTGCTGCCACAATGAGGTTTAACAGAAGCACAGCCTTACACTTAAAAATGTCAATTTTTACAGTAGAGATTTGACTTCACTATACAAAAAACAAGGATAATTTGACCAAGGTTGGGAACGAAGGTGACAAGCAAGTCAGGGTTTGTGCAGCTGAATGTCTAAGTTTAACCAAAGGGTTGGCAGTACTTACTATAAACAGTGGTAGAGAGGGCCAGCCTCTCCACATACAACCTATGCTGCTTCTTTCAGAGTGTGAAGCTGTCATTCACCCAGAGATTATGTGACCACTTCTCACCAATGGAATGTGCAATGGAGTGAGGTGTGGCTCTTCTAGGTTTCATGATCTCATTTCCATCATGTTGGTTGGAGATAAGGACACCATGGCTCTGAAGACATAGATGGAAGGAATTGAGGCCCTGAATTACTATGTAAAGGAAAACTGCCTAACAACCAGGGCACTCCCTGGACCATTACGTTAGGCAGGCACAACTAACAGGCTAAGGTCTCTATGTTACAGCAGGTAGCGCTATTCTAATTAATACAGAATGTTGCATCTTAAGAGTGTGCTTACTACAACAAAAACAAGCTACACTGGCTTAGGGATCAAGTGTAGGCAGTGAAGAAATAGATAAACACAGGCTGGAAAACATGGAACCCAATACTATACAGAGGATAAATATTTGGTGAAATTGCCACCTGTCATAACGCAGACAGACTGTATGCCTAGTGAGCCTGTGTCATTAGGAGGAGTGGCTGTAAAGAGTATTCATGTGTGGTGGCTTTTCACCAAAAAGCTGCTTTGAGCAAGGTATCACAAAACAAGCCAGAAACAACCTTACATGAAAATTGGCTGATTTGAAATCACAGTTGGAAATCACAAAGATGAAAAAGCAAACTCCCCTAGAATATAAGAAGGGAAAAACTGAAAAATAAAACCTTTGAGAAACAGAGGCTATTCAGATTCCTCAGTTAGGTACAGCCATTCGCGCCCCTAGCAAAAATAAGCAAAGGCTAGGGAAAGCCACCCAACGTCTATTCTTTCGAATGCTGCCACCATCAAGTTGAAAGGCAGGCACTTGGGGAGAGGAAAGAGATTAAACTGCCATGTGACCCTACCTTTAAACAATGGATGTGATTCTTGATATGCAGACTGACTAGAAACGAAGGGATCAGAAGTCTGCTCTATTCCTGTGGGAGCTTTACTGCCCAGGAAACCACATAGTCGGCTGAGTATCTAATGGACTTGGAATCCCAAACTTCTGTGGGTGAAACATACGTAGCAAAACCTCTACAGACTCCTTGAATAATTCCTGATGCCCACTACAGATAGACCATGGAGAGTATTATTTAATATAAAGAATTGTTCACAAAAAAGCACCAGGCTCCACAGAGAACTGAGAGTTTCTCCCAGAGAGCATTTAAGGATGTACTCCAGGAACTCCCCTCCCCTTCAAGCTGGCTCCTAGATCCTTTTGACATGTCTCCATTTTTTTTTTTTTTTTTTTTTTTTGGATGTTCTACTTTCTGTGCCTCATCTTGTACTTTTCCTTAGGATCAGACATTGTTCCAAGGAGCTCAACTTTCTCTTCTGGGGAAAACAAAAATCTGGAGTGCTCGTTGCCATTGTATTATCTTGATTTCTAGGCTCTTTCTGCTGAGAAGGTGGGTAAGCAAGAAAGTAATGAGACTGATTAACTTTCATAAAGATTGTCTTTTGTCTTATTTTTTTTCTCCTTAAGATAGATACCTCACCTTATTTTTGCTGTTAGTCTCAGCTCTGTGTATCTAGTCTCACATTTTTGTGTGAGGCAACCACAACAGTGCAGTGCTCACTCTCCCTTAAAGAGAGCCTCCCTGCAGCAGGGAAGTAGCTACAGACAAGCTTTGCTAGCCAGACTTTCAACTCCACCACAGCATCACCAGGGATGCTCTCAGCCAGTAAGGGTAGCAGGGGGTGTATGGATTGGCCACTGAAGCTCAATGGAATCATTCCAATGGTCCATTTTGGCCATGCACTGCATTGGTCTGACTGAAGCTTCTCACAAGCGTGCTGTTGTCTAAGGCTCTTCCTATCCAACTCTTCTCTCTCCCCTCTTTCCCTTGACGTGTGTCAAACCTGCCTCTCACTATCTGGCTGTCTGAAGGCTCTCTCCTCATGTACCTACTCCCTCTTTCGAAATCTTTCATAGGCATTTCCTCACCAATAAATCTCTGTACATCTAATCCCTTCCTTGTATGTGTTTCTCAGGAAACTCAACTGATCCAGCAAGAACATGTTGTGTCCCTTACAAAATAATTTATAGCTGGATTTTTTAATCAAATACAACTTTTCTTTAAACTGGCTACCACGTTTTATAATATTCCTTACAATAATTAATATTGGATTGGACTTGTTTCCATCCTTTTGCACTTGATTTCTATGCAGGACTTTTTGTAGGATTGGATTTCCTACTCCATGCCACCCTCCCCAACTTGTCTTTTTTTTTTTTTTTTTTTTTGCCATGTTCTGTGCATGATCAGGAAATTATACAGTCTATTTTCATTTGTTTCACTTTACGTTTCCACTGGGTCATCAAATACATATTTAACTTCAGGTCTAAAATTAAACACTACTTTATTCTGCTTCCTAAGTAATGCAAGACTCTTGAAACATTTGAATCTTCTCCCTCCACTTTCCAGTTTATTTACTGTTCCCGCCCAATACTTGAGGTTTGCATTTTAACCTGTCAAATTAACATGCAACATTTGTTTCAGATTTACATATATAGTCAATATGTTCTTTGTTCATCCTTTTTCCTTCCATCCCAGACATTCCCTCTGAGATCATTTTCTTTCTAGAGTACACATTTTATAAGGGGTTTTCATAAAGGTCTGCTGATGATTAAACTCAGTTTTTGTTATCTGACAATATAGTTATTTCACCTTTATTCTTTTTTTTTTTTTAATTTTAAAGTAACCTCTACAGCCAACATGGAACTCAAACTCACAACCCCAAGATCAAGAGCAGCATTCTCTACCGACTACGCCAGCCAAGTGCCCCCCACCTTCATTCTTAAAAGAGACTTTTGATGAATATACTATACTAGGTTGACAGTTATTTTCTCTCAACATTTTTAAGACATTATTCAACTGGCTTCTGGCTCCTATTGGTGCTAAAGGTTGCTTTTGGTCTGATTCTTGCTTCCTTGTGGGGATTGCTCTTTTCTCTCTGTTCTTTAGTTTTGATAATAATCTATTTCATTATGATATGTCTGGATGTACATTTCTTATTTATCCTGAGTAAATCTCTGAACATCCATGTTCCCTTTAAATATTCCTCTTCTTTATTTTATTCTTTTCCTCTGAGACTGATTAGATATGTCAGAATTTACCATTCTATATTCCATAGTTTTTACCTTCTTTTTAATATAATAACTTTGTCTCAATGGGTTGTATTCTGGATAATTTATTGATTTTTTTCCAGTTCATTAATTTTTCAATTGTATCTAATTTGCAGGTTAACTCTTCCCCTGTTGTTTTTTATTTTAATGAATATTTATTCACTTACAGAATTCTATTTTGTTACAAAGAAGTTTTTTGTTATTTTTGTGATTTTTATCTTTATTTTTTCAGGTATTCCATAAGCTTCAAAATCTGAAGCTCTCAAAGGTCTAAATCTGCTCTTTGCAATTTCCATTAGATACCTGTTATGGGGCCTTGCTTCCTTGTAAGCTTGTTGATCTTTTATTGCTACCCCTTATTTGTTGTTATGTAGGAACCCAGCAGGCCAAAAGTGATGAGAGTGTGTCTGTTTCTCCTAGGAGCCAAAATTACTACAAACCTGGAGCCACTTTAACTGCCTTCTACATTCTTAGGTTATTATAGAATCTCATTTTTTTTACTAATTGCTATATAGACAGACTTTATTTTTGACTTCTTCTTTGATATGAAGGTTATCCAGGAATACGCTTATTTCCAAGTACTAGAGATTTTTTGGTAACCTTTTAAATATTTGTTTCCCACCTAACTGAATATGATCAAAACTGTGGCCAATAACATACATGTTAAAACCTACATTAAGATTTTCTTTATGGTCAAATGAATGTACAATTTTTATTGAAGTTTCATGAACATAGTAACAAATGTCACATATTTGAGTTTCTTGATAAATCAATATATTCTATATTGTTACTTATTTGAAAATGTTAGAGCTTGCTTCAAATAAGATATATTGAAAACTGCTGTTACAATTGTGTTTTTGTTTTGTGTTCCTTGCATTTGCAATTCTTTTTCTGTATATATTTAACTATTAGATTGTTTGTGGCATAAAATTTGATGAACAGGGCATGTTTTTCACAGGTGTGCTTTTTAAAGATTTTTTTTTTTTAATTTATTTATTTGACAGACAGATCACGAGTAGGCAGAGAGGCAGGCAGAGAGAGAGGAGGAGGCAGGCTCCCTGCTGAGCAGAGAGCCCGATGCAGGACTCGATCCCAGGACCCTGAGATCATGACCTGAGCTGAAGGCAGAGGCTTTAACCACTGAGCCACCCAGGCGCCCAGGTGTGCTTTTTAAATCCCTCTCCCTCTGTGTGTGTGTGTGTGTGTGTGTGTGTATGTGTGTAAACTCTATCTTTAATTATATAAATATTTTCATCCCTATCTTTCATAATCAGATTCAAATTTCCCTACATGTTTGAAAATAAGATACCAAATTTATTCCCTGCTTCTCCCTCAACACTCCTATACGATGAAACCTTTTTTTTTTAGAATAACTTCACTTTTTCCTTCTTTCCCAAAGACCAACTCCTGGGTTTAAATGTTATAGTTCTATGCTCTTATTGGAATTTTCCTTGAAGATTTCCCTTCAAAATTTAAGAGTTCTTGGTACTAATATTACATTCCCAGATAACCTACCATCTATATGGATTTAACTGAGTTTTATTGTTCACTACTAGGCCTACTCTAAATGTTTGTGGGACATCTGGACAAGAGGACAAATGGATGTCCACACATCTTATGTATACAGATACGAAAGTTGAAAATCAAGTTAACAAACTTTTAAATAAAATGTGCTGTTTGCTTCCATGTTGGGAATATATACCTGCAAAATGACAAAATCAAAAAGTGTAGTAAATCTATGGGGTTTTGTTTGTTTGTTTTAAAGGTTTTGTTTATCTGAGAGAGAGAGAGAGAGAAAGATAACCAGAGAGACCACAGCTGGGAAGGAAAGGTAGAGGGAGAAGCAGGCTCCCTGCAAGCAGGAAACGTGATGTGAGGTTAGTTCCCAGGACCCTGGGGTCATGACCTGAGCCGAAGGCAGATGCTTAAATGACTGAGCCACTCAGGCATCCCAAAATTATGATGTTCTTATAATAATCCAAGAATCTAAGCAACCCAAAATAAAATGTAATTTAGTCACAAATACAAAAATCAAATATAATTTCATTAAAAACTAAAATAAATGAAATATAATCTAAAACATTTAAAAATATTCTTCAAATATATTTATCTACTAAAAAGAAAAGAGAATTTATAATTAATAAATGAAATTTTCCAATCGAATTTGTTTAAAAGGCTAAATTTTGATGTAATTTTAAACATTTAACAAATCTTATTTTTTTAACAAAAATAAAACTATTACAAATTTTACTTTTCAGTATCCATCTAGCATCAATGATTTCAATACATATATATATGCTTCCTTCATATTATGTCTAATCTACATATGTGCAAATAAGAAGTAATTTGCATTGTTAATACTGAAAAACATTCCTCAGCTGCAATGTGCAAATGTTCAAATAGCATGCTAATTTTTTTTAGTATTTCTTGTGCCAGGATTTGGAACAGGAAGAGAAACAAGAAAAAAATCAGACCCTCAGTGCTAGTGGAAAATGACTCTTCAGTATGGAAGAACTAGTTCATTCACATTATCTGGGAGAAAGGATCTGAGAAATTAAAATATTCTTTCCTGACAAAAGTATTTGTGTTGCTTATATCCTCCATGCATCCTCCAAAAGCTCTGGAGAAGCATTTCCCTGGACAATGCTCCCCTCAAGAATAAATACTGACAGTGATGGTCTGTACCATGACAGCTATGAGCACCAGCTCTTGACATCCGGGGCTGTCTAGATTTAGCGCTATCCAAATGTCCTTCGATAAATTTATTTCTGGTCTATTTGCGATCTGAGGGAGGCAATAAAGCTTAAGGCCCAGGTGAGGTCCCTCTCATCTAGGTGTAAGATGAAGGAGGTCTCTATTTCCTCTCTTCTTCATATTCCTTTAAGGTAAGAAACATGCATGTTTCAAAATTCCTCAGATGGGGTATGTGGTGACATATTTTCTCAGATCTTACTAGTGACAGACATCTGGTCACTAAAACAGAGAACAACTAACTGGGTATAGGATCTCTGAAATTTGTCCTTTTGGCTGCTGCTGATGCTCTTCTGTCGCTGACTTGGAGCTTTGACATAATCAAGCAATAATAGCAATCACAGGCATTGTTACTTTGCGCCTGGCACCACTCTAAGAACTGCGCACCAATTAATCATTGGTTAATTTAAACCTCATAAAAATCTCATGGATTAAGTCCGATCACTATCATTATTCTACATGTGAGCAAACAGAAATACAGGTAAGTAACTCACTCAAGGTCACTCAGGCAGTAAATGGAGGAAACAGAAATCAGAACTGGACTTCCAGGTTGTTAACCTTGATGACGTTCACTAAAAACTGTTCAAGTCTTTCTCCTTTGGAGGAGTGTCTTGTTCTTTTCTATCTGGAAGCATGAGCATTTTTCTTTTCATGCTTACAGATCAAAAATTTTATTGCAATATGCCCAGGTATACTGTTTGTTTTGTTTTGCTTTGTTTTGTACCAACCTGCTTGGAATTAAGCATCTTCTTTTAAATTACAAATTCAGGTTTGCTTTGGTTTTAGGAAAGTTTTTATCTATTATCTATAAAACTAGTGTTTCTCACCCATCTTTTACATCTGTCTCTTTGGGGACAACCTATATTCATACACTAAATCTCTGGACCCATTCAATGTCTTCCCGTCATCTTTCCATCTCTGTATTTTCGTTTTGTTGAGTCATTTCTTTTACTTGGCGTTTCTTGTCATTCATGCAGGTATCAACAGAATCCATATTTTCTTCAATTCACCTATTGGGTTTTTTTGTTTGTTTGAAAAACACGGCTGTTTTTGTTTTCAACTCCAGAAAACATCTGGAGTGGGCTCACAGCCATCTCCTCAGAGGTACTCAGGAGTGCCATTTCTCTGGGCACCAACTTCTTCAGTTTGATTTTTCTCTGAACGATGGTACCACATAGCTGCATTCTTACCTTTTCTGTTGCTGGCTTACTGAGACTCAGGTCTGATGTCTCTAGTACCATAAGTGGTGGTAGTTTATCAAGAAGGTGGAAAAGCCATTTTCTAACTCTGGGGGCCCTGGGGCCAGAGGAAAAAGCTAGAAGGAGGCCTCCCCACTCTCCTTACACAGACCCAGCCCAACTGCTCAGTGTTCTTCCTACTTCTTAGGGATTCTTAGTAACAAATCTACTCATATGGAGCCAGTACCAGTGGGGTACATTCATTCCTCAGGTAACCCTGGTTCTCTTCTTGCCTTAGAGCTCCCCAGTAGGGGCTTTGAGACTCTAGCTTGACTGTCAGGGAGAAAAAGCCCCACAGCTTCCTGAGAGGCATCTCACTATAGCCCAAGACCACTAACTCAGATCCTATAGTTAGACAGGACTGGAAATAGAGGGGAAGGGAGAGGCATTTAGGTTGGTCATCATGTTTCTAGAATCTGCCCTTATATTCAAAACAACTTCTATAAGAATCAGTAGTAATAACCAAATTCACATTATATTTTCCTTCTAAGATATTTCTTTTTTTTTTTTTTTTTTTTTTTTTTAAAGATTTTATTTATTTATTTGTCAGAGAGAGAGAGAGATCACAAGTAGGCAGAGAGGCAGGCAGAGACAGAGGGAGAAGCAGGTTCCCTGCCGAGCAAGGAGCCCGATATGGGACTCGATCCCAGGACACTGGGATCATGACCTGAGCCGAAGGCAGCCGCTTAACCAACTGAGCCACCCAGGCGTCCCCTAAGATATTTCTATTCATCTATTATTCAAATATCTCATGAAATTCCATTGCTTTTTTACATCTTTAAAATGTCTAATCAATTGGAATATTTTATTATGAAACCTTATATACATATACATATCTAGGCATATTCAATTTAAGTGGAGATAATTTTAAGGGACCAGGTCAAACAAAAGAAAGGAGTAAACAAAAAAAATAAAATCCCAATAAAGCCCCTATAAAATTGCCTAACTTTATGCTTTCAGGGGCTATCTTGCTCCATTCAGTTCCTTGATAACATTACACCTTTGGTGTAGACATCTTTTAATATGTAAAAATGGTAAAATTTTCCAGACCCTGGTAGATTAAGGCAGGGCTTAAAATTCTTGTACAGGAAGTCAAAGATTGTCAATATGTTCACCAAAAGCTGGACAACTTTGAACTGCTACCAGGGTTCTTCGATAGTTACTCCAGAAAATAGGCTGGGGATGACATAAATAAGAAAGCAGATGAGGGGGCAGGCAGAAGGGTGGGAAGCAGGGATCAGCAGTACCTGGAAAGGGAAACTAGACAAGGCAACAGATTATTAGAGTAATATTCCAATCATAGACCAAGAAGTCTCCCAGAGGACAAATAAGAAAAACCTGTAGAATGGACATTTTATTTATTTATTCCCTACCTTAGTCAAATAAAAGTTTAGGAGAGTTCTATCAGGATAACATAATTAGAAGTAAATAGGAAGGGAAGAGGAAAACTGCACCAGAAGTGGACAGGGCTGAGCTCGCAGACCTGGGTCTGCGTCCCAAGCAGCTACTGGCTAGCTGTTTGACCTTCAGAAATTGGCACTGCCTCTCCATTTTTTTACCTGCAGAGGCTGTTAAAAAGGATCTATCTCACAGGAGGCTCTAATAATAAAGTGAAAGGAACAGACATTAAATGCTTATCACATCACCATGCCCATAATTACTCAACACTATTAGTTCTTCTCTTTATTTTTTTTTGTCTTAGTGTTCTAAGTTTTATTCCTTGGCAAGTATCCACAAGCTATTCTTGCTTGCCAACTACGTAAGACTTAATAGAAAATTGAGCTGGGGCAGAGCTGAGATCCTCTTGAAAATACAGAAGTGCTTATGAGGACAACCTCTAAGGCAGCTGGTTTCTTAACTTTATTTGGAGGTGAATGTAGTTAATATCTACATGTCAGGCCCTACAAAACATTTATTAAGTCCACTGTAGCCAGAGATGAATGAGATATCAAAGCCATAGGGTTTTATATCACGTTCATAATTTTAGCCTAGAAAATTTTTAAGGGAAGTAGAGATAGACAACCACTCTGACTACATAAAATCCCAATAAAGCACTGGTGTTAAGTAGTAATATTGCTTGGTAGATTCTCTAAGACTATTTACAAAATGTACAGCATGGAAACCAAATGACGTCATTTGCTCCTTGTCATCTTATCAGAAATGCCTTTCTCAACTACTCCATTTCCACTCTGCTGGTTTTTCCTTCCTAGCACTTGTCACCACCAGACACACATGTTTACTTGTTTATATGTGGACTGGCAAACCCTGCACAACTAGACTGTAAGTTCTGTGACAGCAGGGACTTTATTTCATCTACCACCACCTCGCCAGTGTCTAAGAGAGTACCTGAGCTATGACAGATAATTAATAAATATTTGTTGAATCAGTGGCTGACTGATTATCAGCTGTAGGACATCTTCACAAATAATGATTTCAGTTTTGGAATATTTGATTTATAACGTGTCCTTCTTTCATTCATTGGAGCAGGATTATTCATGGATGAAGTCCACCCATGGATTGAGATAAAAGACCCTATCTTCTGTTTTTAAGGAAATACTTATATATTTTTACCTTTATTGAGTAGGGCCCAAAGATAAAGAAAATATGCATCAAACTATCCAAAAGGTGTTCACATTAAGAAAGAATATTTATTGAGGCACCTGGGTGGCTCAGTCATTAAACATCTGCCTTCGGCTCAGGTCATGATCCCAGGGTCCTAGAATCAAGTCCCACATCAGGCTCCCTGCTTGGTGGGAGGCCTGCTTCTCCCTCTCCTACTTCCTCTGCTTGTGTTCCCTCTCTCACTGTGTCTCTGTCAAATAAATAAGTAAAATCTTAAAAGAAAAAAAAAAGAATATTTATTATTTTTATGTAATTTTATCTTTTTTTTTTTAGGTTTTAACTTAAATTCTAAGTAGTTAAGACATGGTGTAATATTAGTTTCAGGAGTAGAATTCAGGGATTCATCACTTACATACAACACCCAGTGCTCATCACAAGTGTCCTCCTTAATACCCATCACCCATTCAACCCATCTCCCCACCCACCTCCCCTCCAGCAACCCTCAGTTTGTTCTCTATAATTAAGAATCTGTTTTATGGTCTACCTCTCTTTTTTCCCCATGTTCATCTGAATAAACAATATTTTAAAAGAACCTATGCATGAAAATGTCAATTAATCCATCTAGAATCTTTCCTTAGTCTTCTTTGTCATTCTCCTGGTCCTCCTCCTCCTTTTCTGAGATCCCAGGCTATTGGACATTACTCAGTTGATAGATCTTGATTTTATCATCCTAACAGGGAAGAATGAAGCTGCCCTATTTTAACTATAGTTTTCTTCTAGCAAAATCATTTATGATGTACCATATTGTATACCAAAATAACTTACTCCAGAATTTTTTAAAGCACTGTTTGTTGTTGTTGTTGTTGTTAATATGATAACATTTCTCTGATGACCCAACAGCAGTTAACATCAAAGTCCTGTAAGACCAGCTGATCAGACACACTGTCCTTCAGATGACCATCTGCAGGGCTCAGCTTATCAAAGTTATTTTCACTGTCTCAGGGAATTGGTGAGGTTGAAGCAACAAGATCATACGAATTCTACGAGAGTCATACTTTGATGGCCTTTTAAACCATTCTGGTAGAGATTCACTATTTAATAAAATATGCAGATATATTACTTCTGTTGTAACATAATTACTGTTAGACTCAGTAACTGACACAGGTTTCTTACAAAACCAGTACCTATGTCAAGTTAATTTTTAAAAGGATCTCCCTTCTAATTCTTCATGTATTTGTGTGGTTATCACACTCCAGGTGAGTTAATACAGTTAGGACACTGACCAATAATCTTCCATGTAGTGAAAGTGGTTAAAAATGTCAGCTTCAGAATTAGAAGGCCTGGAATTGAATCCTGCTTCTGCTATGTAGAATTGCTGTGCAATCTTGGGCACGTGCCTTAACCTTTCTATGCATCCATTTCCCTATCTGAAAATAGGGATGATAATAGAAGCACTCGGTTTTTTGGATTGTTTGGAAGATTAAGAGTTAATTCATCTGAGGCACCCTTGACAGTGCCTGGCCTATAATAATAGAGCATAGAATTTTTCTAGATTACTTTTGATTCCCCAAGAAGAATAAAAAGGCTTTCAAAGCTGTAAGATATGGGATTATCAGAATTAACTGTGTGTCTGTTTCATAAAGTTTCATGGAGCAGAATAGATTCTAGTTTAGGTTAACTGGCTTTTCAGTTTCCATTTACATTTAATTCCTTAAATTGCTCTCTATGATTCTCTAGAAAACAGGAATGACCCATCTAATTCACCATTTGATTGGCATAAGTCCCCAGGTTCTGGCTCTTGATGGGGTATATACTACTTAAGACAAGGATATTTTGTTTTCATAGAAAGAAAGAATCTTGTAAAGTTTATTTTAAGATTGGATGTCTAACAGAGTCATTGATTTGTTCATTGCTCCTTGGGCAGTGAAACGAAAAGAGGTAAAGTTTGAAACATTTGCCTCCTAAAAAGGATTTTTCTCTCTCTCTCGCTCTCTGCCCCTCCCCCTGCTCATGCTCCAAATAAACAAAGTATTTTTTAAAAATAGCTATCTTAATATGTATATTAAGTGGTTAATGTGGTTCTGACTTGAATTTCCCTGATGATTACTGATGTTGGTATCTTTTCATATACCTGTTGCCTATTTTTATGTCCTCCTTGAGGAAGCATCTATTCAAGATCTTAGCCAAAATTTTAATTCCATGGGGTGGGGAGAGGGTTGTTTTGTTTGTTTGCTATTGAGTTGTAGGGGTTCCTTGTATATTTTGGAAATTAACTGCTTATCAGCTATATGGTTTGGAAATATTTTCAATTCTGTAGGCTGCCCTTTCACTCTGTTAATTATCTCCTTTGCTGTCAAGAAGCTTTTTAGTTTGATGTCCCACTTGTCTATTTCTGGTTTTGTGGCCTGTGTTCTTGGTGTTATAGTCATGAAAACATTCCCAAGATCAATGTCATAAACCTTTCCTTTTTCTTCTAGGAGTTTTAGTTTCCTGTCTAATGTTGAAGTCTTTAAACCATTTTGAATTGGTTTCATTGTACCATGTAAGATAAGGGTCCAATTTCATTCTTTTACACGTGGATATCTAGTTTTCTTAACATTTTGTTGAGGAGACTCCACTACCCAAGGGGTTTTCTTATAGACATCTCTGCAAGGACACTTTCATGGTAACTAAATAGAAACCCTAATTTTGTTCTTATGTTTTCAGCCCTCAATTTCATTTAACAAGTTTCTTCTAAGTAGCTTTATTGTTTAGAATTCTGTCCTCTTCTCATATCTGAAAAAAAATAGTGCTCTCATCTGAGCAGTGTCCCTTTTTTTAAGAAACTGTTAATTAGTATGGCTTACAGTTTTCAGGCTCTAGAAGAATTGGCCTAGACTGATTTGGAAATATAGTTTCTAAAGCTATCTAGGACTCAATAAAGGAGAATACAAAACAGACTCTAAGAAAGGCACATTAAGGCTACTCTCCTTGACTTCTATATTCATATGAGCTTGAATGTGTCTGCTGATGTGCCATTGAGTTGGAATGGGTCATATGGAAATAGGAAGCTGAAATATTTACCATTGTGCTGGGGGATGATATAGGAAATGTTGCCCATTGCCTGCCTAAGCCACTCATACCTCATCTTCCCAGGCAACAAACTCCTGGTTGTGCAGATAGAGACCTTCCCAGGAATGAACCATGACTGATCTAAACCAAGCATTCTAATCTTATTCCTTTGGGATGTGATTAGTTGATGATGGGCAGGTGATGTAGTTCAGCTAATGAAATGTGAATAAGCCTAGAGAGGACTTCTTTACCTGACTAAAACGATAAAGCTCTGTGAAAAGGGAAGTTTTGACTTCCTCTCCTCCGCCTGTCTAGAATATAGCTCTGGTTCTTGCAGTACAACAGCTGTTTTGACAGGAATGAAAAGCCTAAAGATGTTAAAGATGATAAAGCAAAAAGAAAGGATATGGTTCCTTGATGGCATCATCGAACAGCTGAAACTACCATACGAACTGCCCGCTACTGGAATTCTTTTAATAGAAAAATAAACCCCTATTTTTCTTCCAAGTTTTTATTTAAATATCATTTAATTAACATACAGCATAATATTAGTTTCAGGTGTAGAATTCAGTGATTCAACACTAATATACAACACCTGATGCTCATCACAAGTGCCCTCCCTAATCCTCATCACCTATACTCACCACCACCATCACCCCTCTGGGAGCCATCAGTTTGTGCTGTACAGTTTAGAGTCTGTTTCCTGGTTTGCCTCTCTTTTTCCCCCCATTTATTTTGTTTCTTAAATTCCACATAGGAGTGAAATCATATGGCATTTGTCTTTCTCTGACTGACTTATTTCACTTAGCCTAATACTCTAGCTCCTTCTATCTTATGGTTTTAATATTCTTTTTTTAAACTTTTTGAAGAACCTCCATTCTGTTTTCCAGAGTGGCTGCACCAGTCTGCATTCCCACCAATAGTGTAAGAGGGTTTGCCTTTCTCCACATCCTCATCAACATCTGTTGTTCCTGTGTTACTAATTTTAGCCATTCTGACTGGTGTGAGACAGTATCTCACTGTAGTTTTGATTTGTATTTCCCTGATGATGAGTGATGTTAAACATTTTTTCATGTACCCATTGGCCATCTGTATGTCTTCTTTGGAAAAATATCTATTCATGTCTTCTGCTCACTTTTTTTTTTTTAATATTTTATTTATTTATTTGACAGAGAAAGAGATCACAAGTAGGCAGAGAGAGAGAGAAGGAAGCAGGCTCCCTGCTGAGCAGAGAGCCCGATGTAGGACTTGATCCCAGGACCCTGGGATCATGACCTGAGCCGAAGGCAGAGGCTTTAGCCCACTGAGCCATCTAGGCACCCCTTCTGCTCACTTTTTAATTGGATTATTGTGTTTTGGGGTGTTGAGTTTTAGAAGTTCTTTACATATTTTTGATACTAACCCTTTATCAGATATGTCATTTGCAAATATCCCATTTTATAGGATGCCTTTTAGTTTTGTTGTTTCCTTCACTGTGCAGAAGCTTTTTATTTTGGTGAAGTCCCAATAGTTTATTTTTGCTTTTGTTTCCACCGCCTCAGGAGACTTACATAGTTAGAAGCTGCTACAACTGATGTGAAAGAAGTTACTGCCTGTGTTCTCCTCTAGGATTTTTATGATTTCCTATTTCTAACATTTCAGTCTTTAATCCATTTTGAATTTATTTTTGTGTATGGTGTAAGAAAGTGGTCCAGTTTTCTCAACACCATTTGTTGAAGAGACTCTTTTCCACTGTGTATTCCTTCCTGCTTTGTTGAAGATTAGTTGACTATATAATTGTGGGTTCATTTTTGGATTTTCTATTCTGCTCTACTGATCTATATGTCTATTTCTGTGCCAGTACCATACTGTCTTGATCACTTTAGCTTTGTAATATAACTTGAAGTCTGGAATTGTGATGCTTCCAGCTTTCTTTTTCTTTTTCAAAATTGCTTTGGCTATGCAGGGTCTTTTGTGATTCCATGCAAATTTCAGGATGGCTTATTCTAGCTCTGTGAAAAATGATGGAGGCCTTTTGACAGAGATTGCATTAAAAGTGTAGATTGCTTTGGGCAATATAGACATTTTAATATTTGTTCTTCCAATCCGTGAGCATGGAGTGTTTCTCCATTTCTCCATTTCTTTGTGTCATCTTCAATTTCTTCATCAGTGTGTTATAGTTTTCAGAGTACAGACCTCTTACCTCTCTGGTTAGGGTTATTCCTAGGTATCTTATGGGTTTTGGTGCAATTATAAATGGGATTCACTCCTTGACTGCTCTTTCTGCTGCTTCCTTATTAGTGTATTAGAAAAGCATTACCCTGATACCAAAACCATAGACTCCACTGAAAAAGAGGATTATAGGCCAATATCCCTGATGAACATGGATGCAAAATTTGTCAATAAAATACTAGCAAACTAGGGGCACCTGGGTGGCTCAGTGGGTTATAAAGCCTCTGCCTTTGGCTCAGGCCATGATCCCAGGGTCCTGGGATCGAGCCCCACATTGGGGTCTCTGCTCTGCGGGGAGCCTGCTTCCTCCTCTCTCTCTGCCTGACTCTCTGCCTACTTGTGATCTCTGTCAAATAAATAAATAAAATATTTTTTAAAAATACTAGCAAACTGAATCCAACAGTACATTAAAAGAATCACTCACCACCATCAAGTGGGATTTATTCTAGGGCTGCAAGTGTGCTTCCATATTCACAAATCAATCAACATGATATATCACATTAATAAAAGAAAGGATAAGAACCATATGATCCTTTAAATAGATGAAGAGAAAGCTTTGACAAAGTACAACATCCATTCATGATTTAAAAAAAAAAAAAAAACCCTCAACAAAGTAAACCCTGGTTTTTTAAAAACTTACTGAGACTAGGCTTTTTGCAACTGTATGTCTGATGTAGGTGGATTCTCCTGAAGCTTGTTGTGAGACCCTACTGCTAATATAGTGAGCATTCTGATGTTTCCATTTGGGTTTTCCCAAAAGTAGACTCTGAGACTAGGATTAAGGTGCAAGTAGCTCATTTCAGAGCAGAAAGAAACATCAGTAAGGTTAGGGAAGTAAGACACAGAACAGAACGGAAGGCACCAATAAAGGGTGCATTATCAAGCCAGCTACCACTGTGGGAAATTTAACAAACCAAAAGAAAACACATGCCTCAAGGGTAATGAAGCTAGGGTATTTATACATCAGCTCCTATTGTTCATTAGCTGATGGTTGCTCCCAGGGAGCGCTAATTCCCTGGTATATCTATCTACCATACGGAGGCAAATGAAGCTTTAGCAGTCATAAAAAGCCCTCAGGAATAGACATGCAGGAACTGGTGTTTGGAAGTCCAGCCAGCATGCACTGAAGGTCTAGGAGATATGGATGGGGCACCAATGGCATCTGCTGTAAATACTGAGCTGCTGTTCTAGGCAAATAGGTACTGAGTTAATGATTACATTCACTGCACTGGTCTCTATAATAAACATTTCAGAAGCACCTGATAGATAAATTGTCTCCTTGCTATCACTCCTTGCTAGGCTAGGTCTAGTCAAACTTTTCCTTCTCTGATAAAAGCTCATAAAAATTTGCCCCAACTGAAAGTCATTGATTATTGTCTTCCTTCACTTATGCTGATGATAATATGGAAAAGGCATGTATTGAACATGACCTTTGGTTATGAGCTTGACTTATCTTGATGAAGGTAGGAAAGAGGGTTGAGATTTGAGTGACAGAGTGAAGAGATAATTTCATCCTCCATCTGTATCCACTCTCATGTTCCCTACAAACTCCTCCTACCCTGGTTTCAGGAAGGTCTACCTATTTGGTTTTAAAGCTTATTCATTTATCTTCTGTCTCTGTCTCTCTACCTCTTCCTAATACATTCATAAAACTTGATTCTTCTGTCTCATAATTTTTATTACATACTAAAAATAAAAACATTATGATATGCTCTACTTTTTTTATATTTCATTGGATTTACATATTTTTCGGAGGTGGCATGAAATGTATGGCTGATAAAAAGAGTATTGGACTAGAAATTTTATAAGACTTGAATTCTAGTACCAAATTTACCTATACATGAGTTGAGTGATCACGTACAAGTCACTTACCTTCCTTAAGTCTCAATTTTATGATGAAGAAAATTCAGATTTTGACCCTAAGGACCCTTCCAATTCTGAAAGCCTAATTCTTCAGCTGACTTGGAGCCTGGATGCCTCTATCAATGTGGAGTCTATTTTATGTTTTGTCTGAGGTTTTTCCCTGCTAAAAGACTCTCTAGAGTTAGACTTACTAGGGAGGAAATAGGAAGCTAATCCCATAGTTCCACTGAGAGGAAACTAAAGGAATCTTTTCCTCAAGTTCAAATCCTACTGCCTGATATTCCACTATATTTTAATTTTTCATATTGCAAAGGCTTAGCAAATTTCACTAAGTATCACATTGGAGAATTAGGCTTACCCTTTAATGAGAGAATACCTTATCAGCTGACACTACAGCAGAACATGGTGGGGTGGGGAGATGGATGACAGGGAGGGGACTAGAGGAGTATGAACACCAGGAAAGAGAAATAAATAATGAGGCTAATGGGGGGAGACAGAGAATATGGGAAGACAAACTACTTAATTTATTGTTATTATTATTTTTTTGCCTGACACCTCCTTTCCACAATGCCCAGCACAGCCCCAAGTCCTGTTTGAGCAGGTAAAGTTGATGGAATGATGACATGACACTTTTAGACAATGGTATTTATGAAGGCCAGAATTTACTTGGAAAAAATTATGAAACTGATTCAAAATAAAAATAAATTTCTTCCCCAAATGCAATCTTACTTTTATACTGAATGGGTTTACATTGTATTTTGGATATCTACCACCAAAATTTAATAGTAAATAAATGAATTTTTTAAAAATACAGCTTTCAGCAAAATTTGTATATATATTTATGTATTCATTTTAAAAGTTATTAATAAGTTCTCTTATTTCCTTATATAATTCCTCTCTTTTTCTTCTGTAACTCTGGTGATTTTATGTCTAAACCTGTTATGTGTACTTCAGAGGAGAATAGCTTTCTATTTAGAGCCTCCCAGCCATCATCACGCAATCAGATGGCCACTCAGCACATTGTCACCCAGACAGAAAAGAAATGCCATCTTATCTGTACAATTTGTCACACCAACAGCTCTCTGAAACCCCTTTGCTTCAGAATGAGAGTGGAAGTTAATGCACCCAATAAGCCTGACATGATTTTCCTAAAAAGGTCAGCTTGATATGCTCCTCACAGAGACCGTAAGCATGTATGCAGCAAACTACCAACAGTCACCTTAATTTTCTTCCAGTACTGTCACATTTGCACGTGGTACAAGAAATTCAATCAAGAATTGTGGTAAATCTGTAGGCTGACAGATTCTCCTATTTGCATTGAAAGAAACCAAGGAAAGTCTCTTAGATCCAAGTTCTATTTGTGAATTTGGTGTGAATATTTAGTTGGCCTTCTGTTCCCCAACCATAGACTGAAATCTTAGAAACATTTGCTTCAGCAGGACAGCTAGCTCTTCAATGAGCATACTACTGAGCTTTATGATCATAAACATGACATTCGTTTGTTTCTACAGTATCACTCATCTGGATTCTT
>NW_019154091.1:32264763-32264965 GCF_002288905.1 Enhydra lutris kenyoni | reverse complement strand
CTTCCCCTCCTTCCCCTCCTTCCCCTCCTTCCCCTCCTTCCCCTCCTTCCCCTCCTTCTCCTCCTTCTCCTTCTCCTCCTTCTCCTCCTTCTCCTTCTCCTCCTTCTCCTTTTCCTCCTCCTCCTCCTCCTTCTCCTTCTCCTTCCTCTTCTTCTTCCTCTTCTTCTTCTTCCTCCTCCTCCTCTTCTTCTTCTTCTTCTTT
>NW_019154091.1:32171555-32264753 GCF_002288905.1 Enhydra lutris kenyoni | reverse complement strand
TTCTTCTTCTTCTTCTTCTTCTTCTTCTTCTTCTTCTTCTTCTTCTTCTTTTAATAAAGAGCATGCACATGCCAGTGTGAGGAGAGGCAGAGGGAGAGGAGAGAAAGAACAGAGCAGAGCCCCACGAGGGGCTCCATCTAATAAACCTGAGACCATGAGCTGAGCCAAAATCAAGAGCCAATGCTTAACAGACTAAGCCACTAGGTGCCCTGTTCACCTGGATTCTTTACACTAATGCAAGAGACAGGAAGAAGACAGGTGGAAAGAAAAGTAAGGCTCCCCAGGAGAGAAAACTCCCCTTTCAATTTACCTGTACAGGGATGGATTTACACGGAGGCTGAAGTTCCAGGGACCCCTTACTTTTTGGAGACTCATAAATATTTACATATGCTTATATTCATATTTTTTTTTACTTTTTTGTTAAATGAAATGATATAAACTTAATGACCCACAAACTTAGTTTCATCTCTTTTACTGGGAATCCTAGCAACTCTGAATGGCCCTTGTCACCATCTGATTCCTGAATTCTAATTTCCACATTGCTGTGTAGAAACAAGAAGCCATAGAGAGTAGTTGAGTTGTACAGTTATCTGGTGCACTTTATTAGCAGTGGGAATTCATGGGAATAATAATTTATCCAAAAAAAGAAGAATCCAGATGAGTGATACTGTAGAAACAAATGTCCTGATTATGATCATAAAGTTCAGTAGTGTGCTCACTGAAGAGCTAGCTGTCCTGCTGAAGCAAATGTTTCTAAGATTTCAGGCTATGGTTGGGGAAATGCAAATGTTTACTATTTAACAAAAAATTCTTTATATATATTCACTTGCTTTGTCTATCTAGAGGAAGCTTTAAAAGAATAGTACCTGTGAAAAACTTTTTTTGGTTATTTTATTTTATGTCCATGAAAATTTGAGAACTCACGTTTATAGAGCTTAGCAATATTTTAAAGAGATATTTATCTCCTAACCCACTGCAAGTGGGATGGACACAAGTGACAAATTTATCATAATACAGAGATAGTATATTAAGAAGCATTTCAAACTTACAAAATTCTAATCTATCTCTTTCACAGATTGACTGTCAAATTCATCCCAAAGGGGAAACTATTAGTAAATAGGGACATAATATGTTGATATTGGGCATATTTTATATTGAGCAAGACTATTTAAAATTCTTCACATAGCATATTCAGGCTGCATTTTAATTAAATGTCACACAGAAGTGTTCAGCTTTTGAACCATATGATATTCCCAGGACAATAGTAAATTTCCAAGGAAAAACTGAGCTGCTAAAAAATCATTTCTGAAATTGTCCTTTGTTCCTTATTATTTCAATGTAACGACCTTGTTACTCAAAAAATATCTATTTAAAATATTTCCTTCACAGATAAGTAATTACCTTGTTTGATATTGAATGTCTTTACAACTTAACTAATATTTACATCACATGATGTCATTTTAAATGATTTTTCAATACTTAATCTCATTTAAACATAACAACAACCCTATCAGTTTTATTGCCCTCGGTTTTCAGCTAAGAACATTGAGACTCAGAGTGGTTTACTATTCCTAAACCTCCAGTCAATATTCCTATACCTCCAGTCTGGCCTAAATAGGGCCAGAATTTTAACCACATCTCTAAAAATTTCTATTAACTCCCAAATTACCCTAAATTTGAATCATAAATGATCATTTAGCATAAACCACATTTTTAAGGTTTGCTGTCATAAGCACTGTTGACAGCTCTATATTTGCATTACTTTCTTTTCATCACATCAAAAAGCAAGGCTCAAAAGAATAACTTTTATTTCCAACATTGATAGACACCATGAAAAGAACCAGAAAGTATAAACCCAAAATGAGTATTATATAGTTATTAAAAATGTTTGCAGAGGAGAGAAGAGAATGAAGAGTTGTTGTTCAGTTGACATGGTGTTTGAGTTTTGCAAGATTAAGAGTTCTGGAGATGGCAATAGTGGAAATGTACTTAGTGCCACTGAACTGCACACTTAACAATGGTTCAGATGATAAATACTTTAACCCAAAAATAATTTTTAAAAGATAAACAGATATTCATTGTTTGACATTTTTGAACTCTAAGGGAACTAGGACTAACTGTTAAGACTCCTGGTCCATAAAGGGAGTTATTTATATTTGGCTTGTATTCTTAAAATGGGATTGGTTTTTTAAAAAAATTAGTGATATGGGAAAATGCTCATGATGTGTTATTAAAGTGGGGGTAAAAAGCAAAACACAAAACTATACAAAACTATACGGAATAATAACACAGATCTTTTTTTTTTTTTAACTTAAAAATGTATACAGGTAGTCAGTAGAGATTAGGAAAAAAGGTATCAAAGTAATAGTGACTACTTTTGGATCAAGGGTCAGCAGAAGTTTTTCTGTAAAGAGCTAGATAGCAAATATTTTAAGAATTGTGGGCCACATAAGGCCTCTGTGCACACGTGTGTTATGGTGGTAGTGGTGGTGATTTACAACTCTTTAAATATGTAAAAACCATTCTTAACTCAAAGGGATACACAAACAGGCCCAGGGCAGGATTCAACTCTCTGGCTGACTCCTCTTAAATGAGGAAGCTATGGGTTCTTTTTGTTTTGTTTTGTTTTTTACTTCTATTTTTTCCACATTTTCAAAATATTCACTATGGGCATGAAATAGGTTTCCATAATCGGAAAATAAAACAGCATTATGTTATGATCTTAAAGGTCTCCTCATATTCTGCATGTAATGTTTTTCTCCATTCTTCTGAGAAGCTCATAAAATTAGTAGGGTCTGTTATCCTTAAGGAAATTACCCAAGATCTAAGTGCCTCTTCTGAGAATATGGACCATACCGTGGGAGAAGAAAATAACAAATTCAGATAGAATGTCTAGTGCAAAGCCACTTGGAGACTGTATTTGTTTGCCTCCTGTGATTCTATTAGGAAAAATTGGTTTTGGAGGGTGGGGGGAGTAGTTAGCTGTCACCTTTGAACTGAGGTGGAAGCAGGAGGTATAACATCTGGATTTAGCTTAACATTGCTTTTATAATAAATAAATGGTCAAGGAAATAAGCCAAGGGGGGAAAAAAAAAGTCCTTTGGTTGCTGTCTCCTGGTGTCATGAAACTCCCTTCATTGTGATTAGAATATGACAAAGTCAGTTTTACTTCACAGAAGGGGTTGTCTCTAATTTGGGCAATATATTGCAGGTTAAATTTCATGCTCCTTCTGTCCTCACAGGAGTTACCAGTCTATAGGCAACTCAGGCCTAGTTTATGTCTTCTCATCTTCCTGAATCTCCTGAAAAAATTTCTGATTCTGAAAAACATTTTGCTTCCCAATATTTTCTATTCTCAACATTTATTTTCTACTTTTCCTAAGTATCTTGATACAAGTGATTGCAAATTCTTGTATCCCAATCTGAAACTGTTGTGCTTGTTAATCCAGTTTTACAAAGGGATGATCCTGATGACCTGAGTTCCATTAAAAGAACATTAGACAGGAATGGAATACTGCATCTGAGACCCCCTGAGAACATGGGCATGTCTGTCATGGCTTCATGGCCATGCTAACCAAATGGGGTCTGGGCTTCTCCATGTTCCTCTGCAGTAGCACAAGCTTTACTTACAACAAAGACTAAGTGAGGAGCCATCCGACTTGGAAGATAACTAAGCATTTTACTTACACATGCACAGACTTTTTGTAATATTAATCACTAATAATGGTGAAGGTACTTACTTAGCATAACAGGCTTGGAGGGTCATGGCTTGTTCATGATTTAATTATTTTTTCAAGGGAGAGAGACAGAATTGCCTGATATAGCCCCCATGTCACTACCCCTACCATGGGCTAGATGTTTGTGTCTCCCATTCATATGATGAAATCCTAGCCCCCAAAAATGATGGTATTAGGAGAGATGGTATTATCTCTCATTTGAGAGATAGTGAATGAATTTGGTGCCTTATGAAAGAGGCTCCAGAGAGATCACCCTTTTTCACCATGTGTGACAGCCATAGCCCTTTTCCACATAGTGAAAGGGCACCAGCTATGAACCAGGAAGACGACTGTCACCAAAAGCTGACTGTGCTGGCACCTTGATCTTGGACTTCCGGCCTCAAGCGCAGTAAGAAATAAATTTCTATTGTTCATTGGTCAGTGTAATTTTGTTAGAGCAGCCCAAACAGTCTAAGACAATGCCCTTGTGTGCTTTGGTTGTATAGGATCTGCCCTAAGGGAAAAAAATGATTTTTGGAAATGCTACTATGATCAGAGGTTCTGAAGAGGATTAAAGCAGCAGGCCAACCAAAGATGTTCTGATGTGTTCTCCTCCTTGACCATTCTTTCCCATTTTTTAAAAATCAACTCATGATACATTCAAAACAGCCTGTTCCTGGCCTGTGCTAAGAGAACATTCCCGCTGTTGTTGTACTTAAGAAAAGAGGGAGATGGTGTTGGAGGCTAACTTGAGCAGATGAATCAGATGTGGGCTCCAGTGGGCATGGGGACAGGAAGGCTCCAAAGCACACTGGCAACAGACTGAATGTGGTCAGATGGACTGTGCTCAGGGTTTTATGGTTCACTCACAATTTGGAAGTCACTACCTCCAGCACATCTCTGCTGCCATCTCATTAAATATAGTAGCTTTTTTCCTCTGTGTTCCTGTTGTGTGTGTGTGTGTGTGTGTGTTTTTTTAACTGTGCTTTAACGTTTAAAAGGAAGTCAGTTTTGTCAAAGATACACCTATATAATACACAGTGCTTTACTGTTATTCTTTTCAATTAATCTTTGCTGTGCTGGCCTGGTGGGACCATGTTCTCTGGCTGTGTTCCAGAGGACTCCAATTCTGACCCCCATCTACCTGTAGTCCTTCCTTGGTGGTTTGATTATTTCCTTCTGTTTTCCCCTGGCAATAGCAGCTCTGTTAATTGAAGCCACCTGTTTGGTGGCATGTCCTCTAATCCCCAAGAGAAGCTGAAGCTCCTCTGTTGTTAGCTCACCACAGTCTGCGTATGAATTTGATTGTAGAAGAGAAGCATAGGGTCAGCCCAAATCCAAATTGAGTCTGTTGGGGGTTTGCAAAACTTGCAATTGGAGCAAGTGCATGATATTGCTCTGTATCACAAGTGTGTTTGATTTAAACAAATTGAAATGTGGAAAGGCATAATTTAGAAAACTGAGAAATCTGAGGTGATGAGTCTTAGAAACAATCTCTGAGATAAAAGTAATCCTAGAAACCACTTAATTCAACCTTTTTTTCTAATATATGTTTCCTTCTTACAAAATCTCTCTCTTTTTTAAACAGTATAATCTGTTTTTTAAAAGATTTTATTTATTTGACAGAAAGAGACACAGCGAGAGAGGGAACAAAATCTCTTATATGTGGCTCTCAATATTTGAAGCATCCAGTGATAAGAAGCATATTTTCTCAAGAAGTAGTTCCTGCCATTTTCAGAGAGATAATGAAGTTTCTCCCAAATATTAAACCAAAAATCTATTCCCCTATTTATTCAGCCCATTTGTTTAAATACTCACACTTGCAACTACAGATGGTCCTCGACTTACAATGGTTCTACTTACAATTTTTCAACTTGATGATGGTGCAAAACAATACACATTCAATAGAGAGCATACTTTGAATTTTCCCAGGCTAGAGATATGTGATACATTATTCTCTCATGATGCTGGGCAGTGGTGGCAAGGCAGCTCCCAGTGAGCCATGTGATCATGAGGGTAAACAGCCAAGATACTTACAACCATTCTGTACCCAACCATTCTGTTTTTCATTTTCAGCACAGTATTCAATAAATTACATGAGGTATTCAACACTTCATTATAAAATAAGCTTTATGTTAGTTTATTTTGCCTAACTGTAGACTAATGTAAGTATGCTGGGTGTGTTTGAGGTAAGCTAGGCTAAGCTGTGACATTTGGTAGCTTAGGTGTATTAAATGTATTTTTGACTTATGATACATTCAGTTTACAGTGGGTTTATTGGGATGTAATCCCATCATAAGTCAGGGAAATTCTGTATATAGGAAAATTAAAATTGTATCCCAAATTTCACATATTTAAAGACATTATAATACTCCACAAATACTTTTTTTCTCCAGGCAAAATACTCTAAGGGTTTCAAACTTTCCTTATAATAGGATTTATAAATCTTTTTTCTATCATATTGGTTTTTTTCTTTCCTCAATCACAAAATTGTCTCTCCTAAGGTAGGTCCCAGAACTAGACTAGTGATCTGAAGGCAAGGTATAGAAGGGAGCTTATCATATTCCTTAACCAGAAACGATAAGAGAGGCAGAAAATAATGTTTTAAATGTCAGCAATAAGTTCTTCCTATCAACAATTACTCAAATTATAAATGGACTAAACTCCCCAATCAAAAGAGTAGTTCAGTGATTTTTTTTTAAATTTTATTTATTTATTTGACAGACAGAGATCACAAGTAGGCAGAGAGACAGGCAGAGAGAGAAGAAGGGAAGCAGGCTCCTGGCCAAGCAGACAGCCCGATGCGGGGCTTGATCCCAGGACCCTGGGATCACGACCTGAGCCGAAGGCAGAGGCTTAACCCACTGAGCCACCCAGGCGCCCCCAGTGATGTTTTTTAAAAAAGCAAAACTGTATGCTATCCACAAGAGACTTACTTTAGATTTAAGGAGACACATAGGATGAAAGTAAAGAATGGGAAAAAATATCCCATATAAACACTAATCAAAAGAGAGAAGGGGTGGTCAGACAAAATAGACCTTAAGTCAGAAACTGTCATGAGACAAATATATAATGACAAAAGGGTTAAATGACCAGGAAGATGTAATCATTATTAATATATATGTACCCAACATAAGAGCACCTAAATCTATACAGCTAATTTTGATAGAACTGAAAGGAGAAACAGACAGCAACACCATAACAGAAGATTTCAATACCCTAATTTCAATAATGGATAGAAATCCACAAAGAAGGTCAATAAGGAAGCAGAGTACATGAACAACACTATAGACCAAATGGACTTAGCAACAGTACATTTCACTCAACAGCAGCAAAATACACATTCCAAGTATACACAAAACCTATTCCAGGATAGACCTCATCTCAAGTCACCAAAGAAGTCTAAAAAAATTTTAAAAGACTGAAATTATACTAAGAATCTTTTCTAACCACAGTGGAATGAGATGGAATCAATAACAGAAAGAACACTGGAAAAGTCATAAATATGTGAAAATTAAACAACATATTCTTGAACAATTAATGGGTCAAAGGAATCAAAAAGGAATTAGAAAATATATTGAGACAAATGGGGAAAAAAGCACAATACCCTAAAACTTATGGGGTGCAGCCAAAGGAGGACTAAGAGGAAATTTTATAGTGTTACTCACATTAACAAAGAAGATTTCAAATAAACAACCTAACTATACCTCAAGGTACTAGAAAAAGAAGAACAAAATAAGCCCAAAGTTAGCAGAAAGAATAATCAAGATTAAAGCAAAAATAAATGAAACAGAAAAGAACAATAAAACTAAGAGTTGGCTTTTTGAGAAGACCAACAAAATTGAGAAACCTTTAGCTATACTAACTACGAATAAAAGAGAGAAGACAAATAAATCAGACATAAAAGAGGAGACATTACAATCGATGCCATCAAAATAAAAAGTATTCTAAGAGACTATTATGAATAATTATATACCAAAGAATTTGATAACTGAGAAAAAAATGGATAAATATCTAGATGTATAACCTACCAAGACTGAATCATAAGTAAATAAAATATCTGAACAGATCTACAACTAGTAAAGAGACTGAATCGGTAATCGAAAACCATTCAACAAAGAAAAACACTGGGATCAGATGGGTTCACTAGTGAGGTCTACCAAACATTTACAGAAATAACATCAGTCCTTCTCAAAGTTTTCCAAAAAAACTGAAGAGGGTGGAATGTTTCCAACCTAACTTTATAAGATCAGCATTACTCTAATATCAAAGCCAGAAGACACTATAAGGAAACTACAGACTAATGTTCCTGATGAATATACGTGCAAAAATCCTGAACAAAATACTAGCAAATCAAATTCAACAACACTTAAAAAGAATCATAATACCATGACCAAGCAAGTTTTATCCCTGGAATGCAATTATAGTTCAACATACAAAAACTAATCAATGTAAAACACCACATTAACAGAACAAAGTTTTAAAAACACAAGGTGTCTCTTCTCCTAATGAAAGGGGAGAAATTGGAGTGAGAGAAGAACCGTGAGAGACTATGGACTCCAGGAAACAAATGGAGAGTTTTAGAAGGGAGTGGGGGTGGAGAGATAGGTAAGCCCAGTGACAGATATTAAGGAGGGCATGGATTGCATGGAGGAGCACTGGGTGTTATGGGTGTTATATGCAAACAGTGAAGCATGGAACACTACACCAAAAACTAATGACATACTGTATGGTGACTAACATAACAAATAAAAAAAATGCAAGGTATCTCTGTACACACAAAAATCATTTGACAAATTCAACACATTTTTATGATAAAAACACTAAAAATCTGCAAATAGCATCAAATTACTTTGCCATAAAAGTACCATATATAAACAGCCCATAGCTGTTATCATACCCGCAAGTGAAAACCTGAAAGGTTGTCCACTTCTGCCATTTCTATTCAACATAGTACTGAAAGACCTAGCCAAAACAATTAGGCTAGAAAAAGAAATGAGACACATTTAAATTAGAAAGAAAGAAGTAAAATTACCTCTGGATATGACATAATCATATATGTAGAAAACTGTAAAGATTACACTAAAAATATCTATTAGAACTAATAAATTCAGCAAAGTTGGAGGATAAAAAATTAACATACAAAAATCTGTTGCATTTTTATACACTGGTAATGAACAATCCAAAAAGGAAATTAAGAAAGCAATCTCATTTATAATATCATCAATAAATAGATACTTAAGTACAAATTTAACCAAGGAAATGAAAGACGTATACTGAAAACTATAAAATACTGCTGAAAAAAATTTAAGAGACACAAATTAATGGCAAAATGTCTCATGTTCATGAATTGGAAGACTTATTGGTAAAATGGCTATGCTATTCATGCAATCTACAGATTGAATGCAATCTCTATTAAAATCCCAGTGGCATTTTTTAGAGACATAGAAAAAAGACTCCTGAAATTGGTATGGAACCAAAAAGGAACCAAAATAGTCAAAACATCTTGAAAAGGAATGAAGATGACATCATGCTTTCTAGTTTCAAAACATATTATAAAGCTATGATAATCAAAATAGTATGGTCCTGGCATAAAGACAGACATGTAGAACAACTGAATAGAAGACAGATCCCCCAAATAAACCCATGCGTATGGTCAACTGATCTTCAACAAAGGTGTCAAGAATACACAATAGAGAATGATAGTCTCCTCAACAAATGGCGCTGAGAAGATTGGACAGTCACATGCAAAAGAATGAAACTTGATCACTGTCTTACACCATACTCAAAAATCAACTCAATGATAAAAGACTTAAACATTAGATCTGAAACTAGAGAACTCCTAAACGAAAACATAGGGGGAAAGCTCCATGATGTTGGTCTTGGCAATGATTTCTTGGGTGACATGAAAAACAACAAAACCAAAAATAGATGAGTGGAATTACATCAAACCAAAAATCTTTTGCACAGCAAAATCAACAATCAATAGAGTCAAAAGGCAATCTACAGAATGGGAGAAAATATGTGCCAGCCATATATCTGATAAGGGTTTAATTTAATCTCCAATATATATAAGGAACTTCCACAACTGAATCCAAAACAACACAACACAAAACAAAAAAACCCCTAATAACCTGGTTAAAACTGGGCAAAGGACTTGAACAAAAATTTCTTTAAAACAAAACAAACAAAAAACAGGGGCACCTGGGTGGCTTAGTGGGTTGGGACCTCTGCCTTTGGCTCAGGTCATGCTCCCAGAGTGCAGGGATCGAGCCCCGCCCGAATCAGGCTCTCTAATCAGCAGGGTGCCTGCTTCCTCTCTCTCTCTGCCTGCCTCTCTGCTTACTTGTGATCTCTGTCTGTCAAATAAATAAATAAAATCTTAAAAAAACAAACAAAACAAAAACAAACATAAAAAATAAAAAACACAACACACATAAATGACCGAAAGTTTATACGAAAAGATGCTCAACATCACTAATCATCAGGGAGATGCAATCAAAACTACAGTGAAATATCACCTCAGCTATTAAGATGGCCACTGCTATGAGCTAAACGTTTGTGTGCCCCCTCCCATTCGTATGTTGAAGCCTAATCTTTATTATGATGCAATCTGAGGGCAGAGCCTTTGGGAAGTAATTAGGTTTGGATGAGGTCATGGAAGTGGAGCCCCCATTATAGAGCTGGTGCCCTTGTAAAGGGATAAAGAGACCAGAGATCTCTCTCTCTATGTCGAGTGAGGACACAATGACCAGTCAACCTTCTGTGAATCAGGAAGGGGGCTCTTACCTGAGAACAAATCTGCCAATGCCTTGATCTTGGACTTCTAAGCCTTCAGAACTGTGAGAAATAAATGTTTATTGTTTAAGCCACACAGTTTGTGGTATTTTTGTTATAGCAGCCTAAATTGACAATAGGAATTATCAACAACAACAACAACAACAACAGAAAATAACAAGTGTTGGTGAGGATATGGAGAAATTGGCACTCTTATGCAACTGTTGGTGGGAATGCAAAATGGTGCGGCTGCTATGGAAAACAACATGGAGATTCCTCACAAAATTAAAAATAGAAATACCATATGATCCAGTCCACCCACTTCCGAGTACATATCCAAAAGAACTGAAATCAGTATCTTGAAGGAGTATCTGCACTCCCATATTTATTGCAGCATTATTCACAATAGACAAGAGGTGGAAACAACCCAATGAACATTTATCTGTTCCCTGACAGATAAATGCATATGGAAAATGTAGTATATATGCATGATGGAATATTAGCCATAAAAAAGAAAGAAATCCCATCATATGCTACTATGGGGATGAATATTGAAGACATTATGCTAAGTAAAATAAGCCAGTCACAGAAGGACAAATATTGCATGATTCTATGTATATGGGTTATGTAAAATAGTCAAACTCATAGAAGCAGAAAGTAGAATGGTGGTTGCCAGAGACTGGGAAGGGGAAACTGGGAGTTGCTATTAAATAAAGTTTCGGTCATGCAAAATGAAACAGTTCTAGAGAACTGCTCTTCACTATTCTGTCTATAGTTAAGAATACTATACATTCCACTTAAAAATTTATTAAGAGGGCAGATGCCATCCTATGTTTTTACCACAATAACAATAATTTTTAAAAGCCTACTTTAATTTCCAGGCATATCAATATCCCCAGCAAAAAAAGAAACCTACACAGGAAAAAAAAAAAAAAAAAAGAAAAGAAAAGAAAAGAAAAAGAAAAGCCTGTGGATTTCCACCATGCCCATGGATGTACCAGACTTTCCAAATAATCTTGCCATCTGGAAGCCCATTTTTGGTCTTTAAAGTATGTAAAGGCTTTGCAAAAGTGCTCATAGGTGAAACAGCACAAAGCATCTACAACCATCTCGGAGAGAGCCTTCTGCTTCCAGGAATAAAGTCACACATTCACAGGTGCTTCCTGTTTTTTCAAACACCATGCCCACCTTCTGCACACCAAGCTTGCATTCTGCAAAACGTGAGCCCAACAGGAAGCTGTCTGCAAATTCAGGTAGCTTTTCTGACTCTTAATGAGGTCTTGAATATTCTTTCAGAGAAATGCCAGCAAAAACTGTAGTCATTTGGGGAAGAGTAAGTCTGGAAGAAAAATACACAGAGGACTAGCACCAAGAGGGTGAGAATATTTTTTTGTGAAAAATGCTGTCTGCAAGTTACATATTTAAACAAATATGTGTGTTTTCTTTATGTTTTGGTCTCCTGTGGGTAGAATTAGGTGAATTGACTGCAACTGGGTGGTGGTTGTCATTTCTCTGTTGTGAGGTAAGGAGAGGAAGAAGGAAGGTGAAGTAGAGATTAGTAAGGAGAACTGTATGGCTGGAATGCCCCAACTAAGCTCAGGAGAAGAATTACTGGAAGAACTTTTCTATTTTTACAAGCTTGTCCTGAGATTTCAGAGCCACCAACTTGAAATGAGCATGTGGAGCGTTGATTAAATTGTGATAGTGTTCCCAATAAGCTTTGATTAAACTACGCTGGGTAATGTCTTCTTAAAAATGGTCACAGGTGGGGTGCCTGGATGGCTCAGTGGGTTAAGCCGCTGCCTTCGGCTCAGGTCGTGATCCTGGGGTCCTGGAATCGAGTCCCGCATCAGGCTCTCTGCTTCGGCAAGGACCCTGCTTCCTCCTCCCTCTCTCTGCCTGACTCTCTGCATATTAGTGCTCTCTGTCTGTCAAATAAATTTGAAAATCTTTAAAAAAAAAAAAAAAGGTCACAGGTGGACTTGGAATGAAAATGGCAGGCTCTGTGCTCAGTTTTCAAATGGGTTCAGAGAAGTTGTTCAAGGCAATGAATGACAAGTCACATATTATAGGTAATGAATAATCTTGGGTAACAGACTGATTTTTTTGTAATTAAAGTTCAAAACTGGAGAAATTAGTAATTTCTAGTAATATTTGTTTAGCTCCCAATGTACATTTTTAAGTTTTTTAAATTTAATTTTATTTTTTTCAGTGTTCCAAAATTCTTCCCGTGTACATTTTAATATTTTCTTTTGTTTTTTCTGTTTTTGTCCAATCTGTGTTATCAAATTAAGTTAAACTACATAAATGTTTTTGTTTCTTAAACTCTTTGATGCTTTTTTTCCCACAATGGAATTAAAATCAATAACAACAAAGATAAGCTTCTTCCAGTTAACAGGCAAAAAGGCTGGATAGGAGAATTTTCCTCTTCTAGGGGTTCAAATAAGTATCTGTAACCTACACCAGTTAGAACTGGTCCACATACATCCTAAAGAAGATGATATATAGCAGTAAATTAAAGGAACAAAGCTAAGGTTGATTAACTTCCTTTTGCTTGTAATAACAAAGATGGAAACACATGAACATTTTCTATAACAAAATCTTTCAAATAAATATTTTGAAAAGTTTATACATCTAAGAGTTTGAAAAACTATGATTTTTTAAAACTGTATAATCTGTCCTACACAAGAATTTATTCCTCTTTCAGCTATTTCATGTAGTTTGGTAAAGCATCGTGTCACTGTGGGAGAATATCTATTGAGGAGCCCAACAACTAAATGCTATTGATTCAAAGAAGTCCTTGTGCTGAGGAACCTGACTTCCTCTCTGGACATACATATAACACGGTGCAAAAATACCAAATAATGACAAAGGCGGGCAAGGTTCCATCACTCCCGTCTGTCACTTACTAAACATCTCCAGGTTTCTCATCAGCAAAACGAGAAAATTGGATTAGGTGTGCTCTGAAACCTTTTCTGGCTTTAAAATGTATTGATTCTTCGGCTTTGAGAAAGCCTAGAATAAAATATGGCACATGCTAAGTGTCAGATGAGTTGCTGTATTGGTTTTGAAGAAAGACATTACATAGGGCTGGAACAACTGAGAAGGACTCCGTAGACTGAGCTCATGAGCTGCGTCTGGAAAAGGGGCAAAACCTACAAAGTCACAGAGGAGAGGCAGGAGTTTCCAGGCTCACTCAGCAGATAAGCAGACATTCGAATATGGCTAGATTCAGAGGATGTTCAAATATGGCCAGATGCACATCTGAGTACTATAGATAAAATCCTGTTTCTTGCTGCCTTAAAATGCAAGGTTAATAAATGTCATTTGTAGAAAAGGTTTAGTAGCTGAGGCAGATGATCTAATAGGCACAGCATCCTCAGAGGAGAGCCACCAAGATTGGTGGATTTCCATAAATTTTAATTCCAATATATTTAATACAGTGTTATATTAGTTTCAGGTGTACAACACAGTGATTCAACAGTTCTATACATCTTCCAGTGTTCATCACATGTGTGCTCCTTGATTCCCATCACCTAGTTCACCCATCCCTCCCACCCATCTTGCCTCTGGTCACCATTAGTTTATTCTCTGTAGTTAAGTTTCTTGGTTTCTCTCTTTTTTCCTTTGCTTAATTGTTTTGTTTCTTAAATTCTACATGTGAATGAAATCATATGGTATTTGTCTTTTTCAGACTGACTTACTGTGCTTAGCATTATACTTTCTAGCTCCATCCAAAACAGGTCAGCTACATGCAAAAGGATGAAACTGGACCGCTTCCTTACACCATACACCAACTCAAAATGGGTTAAAGACCTAAAAAAGACCTGAAACCATAAAGACCCTAAAAGAGAGCTCAGGCAGTAAAAACTCTTACATCAGCCATAGCAACATTCTTCAAGATTGGCTAGATTTTAAAACCAGAGCTCTCGGGGCATCTGGGTGGCTCAGTGGGTTAAGCCTCTGCCTTCGGCTCAGGTCATGATCCCAAGGTCCTCAGCTCAGCAGGGAGCTGAGCAAATAAATAAATAAATAAATAAAATCTTAAAAAACAAAACAAAACAAAACAAAAAACCCAGAGCTATCTTTTAAATAGTGTAGTGTTCCTTAAGGAGATTGAGAAAATATGTCTTCTGGAACAAAAACTATGCAAAATCATAGGCTAACAGGACCACTGGCTTTAGGCAAGGGAACAGGTCTCTAGAGGCAAAAATGATACTATCCACCAACTAAGAAAGCAACAGCTTCCACTTTCAATTAGGTCTATGTGACTCATGCTCTTTGCTCTCTGACCCCATTCTGTTCCCTCAATTAGTTCCTTTATGATCACTCTCGATTCCAGGCCAACTCAAGCTGTATGATCAACTAGCATTAGCTCCCACAACCCCATTTCTTTGTCCATCTGCTATTCAACGATCCCATTACTTGCTCTCCCAATTCTACTCCTGAGCGACTGAACACCATTGTAGAAAATTGTAACTGCTCCATGCAATGCATGGAGCACTGGGTGTGGTGCACAACAGTGAATTTTGGAACACTGAAAAAAAAAATTAAATTTAATTTAAAAAAAAAGAAAAGAAAATTGTAGCTGTGCTGAGTGTGGCCTCCATATATATATATATATATATATATTTAACTTTAATTAGACTGTCATTGTGATTCTACCATTTTTAAAAAATTCCTCCATAATCACCTTCTTAAAAAATTTTCACCATTTTCTTTATCCTAACATTCTTACTATTCTACCTTTTACTTTCTAAAGGTAGCTTACATCTGGTATTCTTGAAACTTTTGATGTTCCCTGATACTTTCTCAACTCTCCCTATCATTTCATCTCTAGTTTATGCCATATCTTCACCCAGATACCTACTTAGTTAACATTTAAAACATTTGCTATGATCCAGGCTCTTATCCACATAATATCACTTAATCTTTTCAACAACACTGGGAGGTAAATACTATCATCTCCATTTTGCAGATGAATAAGATGGGTGCTCAAGATCACTCAGCCAGCAAAGAACAAAGCCAGGATTTAAATTTAGGCAGTTTCAGCTCAGAGCTTACATTCTTTTCCCTCACCCTGACGGGAAGTGGGGAAGGGTGTGTATGTTTGGGTCGGGGGCGGGATATGAACATTGATATGCATATATGATGTCATATCCAAGACTAATCTGTCTCTTTTGCCTCTGCCTTCTATCCGGTCCTTACTCACCTACTCAAGGACTTTGTATTTGCTGCTTAACAAATCAGCTCAAGACCTGGTGGCTTAAAACAATAATCATATAGCATTGCTCACAAGTCTAAAGGTAAGCTGGATGTTTCTGCTCACATGGGCCAGTTTGGCTAGTTGTATCTGTATTCACTCACATGACCAGCTGGAGACCTACCTGGGACTGGATGCTCTAGAATAGCCCTAATCACATGTCTGGAAATTGGTCTGATGTCAGCTGGGGTGACAAAAGTGGCTAGGCCATGTGTCACTCATCATCAAAAACATCCAGGGCCTGTTCACATATTAGTTAGTGCTTGCAGGATCCCCCACCCCGACCACCAAGGGCCAAAAGAGAGCAAGCCTCTATGTACAATCGCTTTACAAGTCTCTGCCTGTATTACATGTGTTAATGTCTCATTAGTCAAGCAAAGTCAGGGGCAGACCCTGAGTCACCAAAGGGAGCCACAACTACAAAAGCCTATAGACTCTGATGCATTAATTATATCCTACCCCTTCTCTTTAATCCATCCCTTTCCACTGACTCCTTCCCTTTATCTACCAATTTGGTGGAACATACTCTGTTCTAGAAAACCTTCCTTCTATCCCATTATCCCGAGGTATTATGTAGCTGAGTCTATGAGTATTAGGGATTGACTGCATCACTGAAAGTTTTCTGAATTAACTTCCATGTAGAAAACAATGATACTGAAAGGATGAAGTAGTTTAAAAATATGCAATAACCATGATAATTGTAAAGAACTCAGACTTTTATTCAGGGAGGAATATTGTTTAGGAATGTTGACACAGGGTGATAATAAGAAAGCAGACTTTTAGTTGGTTATATATTTTTTTATTTAATTTTATCTTTTTTTCAGTGTTCCAAAATTCATTGCTTATGCACCACACCCAGTGCTCCATGCATTATTTGCCCTCCATAATACCAACCACCAGGTTCACCCAACCCCCCAAATCCCCACCCCCGCAAACCCTCAGTTTCTCAGAGTCCACAGTCTCTCATGGTTTCTCTACAGACAATGCACCCCTCACTACCTGTGCCTGAGAAAGATGCTCCCACTGCTCTGTCCTTGCACACCAGTGCTCCAGAATCTTTCTCCTGAGCCTTAGCAAGGATGCAAGACATCTAACCTTGAAGTTTCATCTTCATCTCTACCTCATTATCTTAAAAGATAAGACTAAAGAAGACTCAAGCTTTTCTCTGGCTTTACTTAACTCTACTGAAGGGCATATATACTTTTAGCTTTAAAAATTGAACATAACTGCTCAGTAATTTTCCAGCACTGTGTGAGAGTTTCCATTGCTCCACATCATTGCCCATACTCATTATTTTAATCCTTTTTCAACTTAAGAGGCATAAAATAGTATATATTTTAATTTGCTCTTCCATGCTATAAAAGCCTTGTATGCTTCATTGTACAGAATATTGAAGTGAAGCTTTTCTTTTATTTCTCTTGCTACATCCCCCAATCTAATTTCTTTTAGGACTAATCTAATTCCTTTTAGTTTGTGATCTTTTAGCTGACAAATTAGTCACCAGTTTCTTCTGGGTAAATATATCTCAAAGCAGGTATTTACTTCACACAGTAACAGAAAAGGTAAATTGTTTGCATAGTAGAGGTGATATGGTTGTGCCTGTTCTAAGATTATGAAAATGTCTCTTGATTTTGTCTCCAATTTTCATTCTCTTAAGTCCTCCCACCAGTTGATAACCACTGGCAGTAGCCAAAGCACTGAGTGTAAGGTTGTATTTGTGATATTTGCAGGTTGGCTTAAGAAAATGAAGTTGCTGTAAGTCTGAAAAAGATGTGTTCCTGTCACTTTCCTACCCCTGCTGAGGGATTTCAGACAAGAACAGATTTCCACTGGACTTGAATCATTTAAAAAAAAAAAGAAAAAACACCTCAGACAAGCATCTGAGTTCTGGGGCCTTTTACAAAAAAAAAGAACTTCCTTTTCTTTATGTTTTAATTCCAGTATTTTGTTAGGAAGATGAAGGTTGCTTACTTCCTTTAGAATATTTTATGCAGCTCATGATTAACTTTCCTCTCTTATTCAGACAGCATACAAGCTGGTGTTCAATTCAGTGAAAGCATCAACATATCCAGCAATGTCAGGTCATTAAATAGAACATTATACAGTTATCAATAGACATTATAAACCTTTTTTAAAAAGTCACTGAAGAATCTTAAGTGATCTAAAAAATGTCCATGATATAAGGTTGAGTTATTGGATACACACACACACACACACACACACACACACACACACACACACACACACAATTTTTCACATACCAAAATATTAACAGTGGGTATCTGAGTGAAGAGATTATGAATTAGTAAACACTTAAAAACACATTTCTGATTTTCAATAGTTCTACCAAAAACATGTATTATTTTTGTAATCCAAAATGATTAGAACAAGAAGTTATTAATAAAAAAAGTAACGTGGCAAAAGTTCTGGGAAGACTTAGTCTTATACAGTAGAAGCTTTGAGGTAGTACTATATACACTTATTTTCCCTTTTGCTTTCTTGAATTTGACACTGGTTTAAAAGAATAATGGAATTGTAACTCACTAGATCTATTCTGCAAATATGCATTCAATAAATTCAGACATGTACAGGCCAAGTTTGGTAGCCTGCTGGGATCTATTTGCATGAAGGAAAGAGGGTCTTGGTAGTGAAAAGTTATTATTTTCTTGATGGTTGATACCACTATGCCCTCCCAAAACCCCAACCACTATGGCATGCGGGAATATTTTAACCTCCCAAGCACTGGGTGGCATTCCAGTTGAGGTAAACAGGCATCATTACAGGAGAGTTGGAGTACACAAACTTAGTTGAGGATATCCTTGTGGTAAACAAGAATTCATTAGAATTTCATAGAGTAATAACAAACTTCCTACTTCTTCAGAAAATAATCGCGAGAGGAATTAGGAGAGGAAGCTATAAAAGAGAATGAGTTAAATTAATGCTTTATTAATCAGTGTTGGTACAAAGCAAATAGGTCACAGGGCACTCAGTTTCATCAATATTCATCAAGGCATCACTACATTCATGTAGAAGCCTGACAGGGAAGAGAGATAGTCGATGGATGATGTCATGAGGGTCTTCCCCTCTTCTTCAGTTCCTATTACATCTATTATAATAATAATCTTAAATTCAACTCTTAGATCAAAAAATTTAGATTTTTGAAAATATGCTATTTTATCCTCGTTTGTTAAAATCCCTATATACATTTTCCTATTTGGGGTGAATTTCAGTAAACTTTTCAAAGCAACTGAGCATGTGCTTATGAAATGGTCATACAATGTGTCTAGTACTATATAACATATTATAGAAGCTAAAGAGCTAAAACACTCTCTTTAAATAAAGATCTTAGGATCCTATTGGGGAGATAATAATAAACATACATGTAGCACACAAACAACATTACATATTACAGGAGGCATAGTAAGGTGAAGTATAGATAAAGAAAGTGGTCTAATGCAATTTTAGAATATAAACTCTCGATTTGGCTCCCCTGAAAATCTAATCTCAGTTCCTATTATTACTATTGGGCAAGTTACTCAAGCTCTGCATGCCTCAGCTTCTTTGTCTATGAGAATACGGTGAAAAATTAAATCTGCTGAAGTAATCTATATGTCATATGTTTAGAAGAGTGTCTAATACATAGGTGGAGCTCAATAAAAACTAGTGCTTATCACTGCCATAGGTAAAGAAAAATAGTTCAGAGCATACATCTGATACTTGTAAAATATCAACTGCCAGAGTTGGACCAGACTTTTGACAAAAAGTGATGCCTTTTAGAATGGCATGACCAGATTTCAAAGAACATTTTCAGGTTTGCATTTTATAAAAGGCCAAGGATTATTCATCCCAATGACAGCTACAAATCATTCCCAGACAGAAAAGAAAGTGGAAAGCGTATGTCAGTTGATTATTAACTTTAAAAAAAATCTTAGATCACAGATTTGAGATTTCTCTTGAAAGTTTGAAAAAGTCCACAGCTCACAATGATGACAATCCTGAGGATATAGGAAAATCATTTCCCATGCAAGAAGGAGAAACTATCTGAAGAAGAGAGAAGAGTGTGCCATGACATCAAAAAAGGTAAGAAAATAATATTTATTCAGTCAGTCATTCAGTCAACAAACATATTAAGAGGCTACTACATAAGACATGGCACTGGGATCTAGAATCTAAAATTAAAATAGTTCATACCCTCAAGAGTTTGTGGATAAACTATTAAGTGATAAAATGCAAGGTGATAAAGGTTAGAGCAAGTCTCTACAGAAAGCACACAGGGGTATAAAAGACAGGATCAGGAAAGGCCTTCTGGAGAAGAGGTTGTCTGGATGGGATGCAGAAGGATGAAGTACTGCAGGTACTTTACTAAGGCCAGAGCAGCAGTGTGGTAAAGCATGGCATGGAGCTGAGCTTAGAGACTGAGGAACAGGCCATATGAAGTTCTACCTTTACTCTGAGTCCGAAGTGAATCCACTGAAAGATTAAAGGAAGGGGAATGATATTTAACTATTTTCATTTTTGTAAGATCACATTGGTTGCACACTGAAAGCAAATTGGAAAGTGGAACAGAACTGAGTTTTATAAATTTTGTAGCCAAAAATCTTGTATCATTTTCTATCTATATGGAGTCCATTAATTGCAATGAAACTCCCTTTCCCTTAAACCTGTGTGGCTTGCTGATCCAGCCCAGTGCTATTATTCAACCATCATCAGTCCTCCCCATACTCCCACTCAGTTCCCTATAATCAATAATATGGCTGCTACAGTAGATGAAGAAAAGGAGGATGAGGTATGAACTTGCTTTTTCTCTTTTTCAAATAGAAAGTGACACTTGGGGAGTCCATATCTTGAGGAGAGAGTATTATGCACTGGTTAATTGCACAGGATCTTGATTAAAGGGCCAATTTTGCCCACTGCTCTCTAAGTGAACTTGGGCAAATTTGTCAATATCTCTGGTCTCAGTTTCTTTATTATGAGATATGACTAAAATCATGTCTGACGTGAGGAAAACAACCCTGAAAGCTACAGGAAGAGAGCTGGACAAATGGAAAGACACTCCATTTTTGTTTTTTAAGAGGAAAAATTGTACAAGCTGGGGGAGAAGCAGAGGGACAGGGAAAGAATCTTAAGCAGGCTCCATGGTCAGCTCAGAGCCCGACAGGGGGCCCAATCTCGTGACCCTGAGTCCTGACCTGAGCCAAAACCAGAAGTCGGAGGCTTTAACCAACTCAGCCATCCAGGAACCCCAACATTCCCAGTTTTTGGATAGCATGACTCAGTATCATAAACTGTCCGTTCTTTCTAAGTTAATGTAAAATTTAACACAATCCCAAGAAAGACACAAATAAGCTTTCTTATGGAGGTAGACAAGTTGATATTAAAAATCATATGGATAGACATGGCATGATGAAAAAAATCATAAATAAAGTCAAAGACAACAAATTTTGATAAACTGTTCACAACATAACTCTAACTATAGATAGAATACTATTATTGCTAATATACAAAGAACTTAATAACTGAGGGGAAAAGAATTTTTAAAAACTCACTAAAATGGAGAAAAGGCAAAAGAAGGCCATCTATAACCAACTTATAAAAATGACCTCTGAGGGGTGCCTGGGTGGCTCAGTGGGTTAAAGCGTTTGCCTTCGGCTCAGGTCATGATCCCAGGGTCCCGGGATTGAGCCCCGCATCGGGCTCTCTGCTCAGCAGGGAGCCTGCTCCCCCGACTCCCACCTCTCTCTCTGCCTCTCTGCCTACTTGTGATCTCTGTCAAATAAATTAAAAAAAAAATCCTTAAAAAAAATGACCTCTTAATATAGGAAAAGGTATTTAATCTCACTCATAATTAGAGAAATACAAACTAAAACTATACTGGTATATAATTATCAGATTGGCAACAAGTTAAAAATATGACAACACATTCTGTAGAGAAACAAGCACTCTCATACATTACTGGCAGAAATGCAAACTAGTACAAGTTTTTGGGAGGGAAATTGACAATACCTAAGAAGCTACATCTACATTTACCTTTTGACTCAGCAAGCCCACTTTTTAATTTAATTCCAGTATAGTTAACATACAATGTTATATTTGTTGCACGTGTACAATATAGTGATTCAGCAATTCTACACATTACTCACTCAGTGCTCATCATGGTAAGTGTACCCTTAATCTTTATCATCTATTTCTCCCATCCCCCGACCCTCCTTTCCTTTGTTGGCCATCAGTTTCTTCTCTATAGTTAAGAGTCTATTTTTGGTTTGTCTATTTTTTTCTTTGTTTCTTAAATTCCACATATGAATGAAATCATATGCTATTTGTCTTTCTCTTATTTCAGCATTATACTCTCTAGATCCATACACATTGTTGCAAATGGAGGATTTCATTCATTTTTATGGCTGAGTAATATTCCACTGTATGTATGTATTCCACACCTTCCTTATCCATCATTTATTGGTAGACACTTGGGCTGCTTCATAATTTGGCTATAATAAACATAGAATATTATAGTGCTATAATAAATATAGGGCTGCGTATACCTTTTTGATTAGCGTTTTTGTATTCTTTGGGTAAATAGTAGTGGAATTACCAGATCATACGTTAGTTCTTTTCTTAATTTTCTGAGGAAACTCCATACTCTTTTCCATAGTGGCTGCACCAGTTTGCATTCCCACCAACAGTGCACAAGGGTTCCTTTTTCTCCACATTTTTGCCAACACTTATTGTTTCTTATGTTTTTTTTTTATTTTAGCCATTCTGACAGGTATGAGGTGATGCCTTATTGCGTTTCTGATTTGTATCTCCCTGATGAGTGATGCTGAGCATCTCTTCATGTGTCTGTCATCTGCATTGTCTTCTTTGAAGAAATGTCTGTTCATGTCTTCTGCTCATTTTTTCATTGGTTTGTTTTTTCAATGTTGACTTTTATAAGTTCTTTATATATTTTGAATAGTAATCCTTTATTGGATGTGTCATTTACAAATAACTTCTCCCATTTAGTAGGCTCTTTTAGTTTTGTTGATTGTTTCCTTTGCTGTGCAGAGGCTTTTTTGAGGTAGTCCCAATAGTTTATGTTTGCTTTGGTTCCCTTGCCTCAGGAGACATATCTAGAAAAATGCTCCTGTGGCTAAAGTCAGAGAAATTACTGCCAGTCCTTTCCTCTAGGATTTTTATGGTTTCAGGTCTCACATATAGGTCCTTAGTCCATCTTGAGGGTTTTTTTTTTTCCATTTTTTTTCATATGGTATAAGAAAGTGGTTCAGTTTCATTCTCTGCATGTGGCTGTCCAATTTTCCCAACACCATTTGTTGAAGAGAGAGATTGTCTTCTTCCCATTGCATTTTCTTGCCTCCTTTGTTGAAGATAAATTGACCATATAATGATGGATTTACTTCTGGGCTCTCCATTCTGTTCCATTGATCTATGTGTCCTTTTTTTGTGCCAGTACCTTACTGTTTTGATTACTACAGCTTTGTAGCATATCTTGAAATCTGGGATTGTGATACCTCCAGTTTAGTTTTTCTTTTTCAAAATTGCTTTGGCTATATGCAGTCCTTTGTGGTTGCATATAATTTTTAGGACTATTTGTTCTAGTTCTGTGAAAAATACTGTTGGCATTTTGATAAGGATTGCATTAAATCTGTAGATTGCTTCGGATATTATGGACACTTTAATAATATTTCTTCTTATAATCCATGAGCAAAAAATGTCTTTCCACTTCTTTGTGTCTTTTACAATTTCTTTCATCAATGTTTTATAGTTTCCAGAGTACATATATTTTACCTCCTTGGTGAAGTTTATTCCTAGGTATTTTATTATTTTTGGTGCAATTGTAAATGGACTTGTTTTAATTTCTTTTTCTGCAGCTTCATTATTTGTGTACAGAAATACAGATTTCCATATATTGATTTTACATTCGGACTTTACTGAATTAATTCATTAGTTCTAGAAGTTTTTTGGTAGAGTTTTCAATATATAGTATCATGTCATCTGCAAATAGTCAAAGTTTTACTTTTTCCTTACCAATTTAGATGCCTTTTATTTCTTTTTGTGTTTGACTGCTGTGTCTAGGACTTCTGATACTATACTGAAGAAAGGTGGTGAATGGATACCCTTGTCTTGTTCTAGACCTTAGGGGGAAAGCTTAGTTTTTCAGCATTACAATGTTCACTGTGGATTTTTCATATATGGCCTTGTTATACTGAAGTACATTCCCTCTAAAACTATTGTGTTGAGGATTTTTATCATGGGTAGATGCTGCACTTTGTCAAATGCTTTTTCGGCCTCTATTGAGATGATCATAAGGTTTTCATCCTTTCTCCTGTTGATGGGATGTATCATGTTTGTTGATCCACAACTACTGAACTACTCTTGCATCGTAGGAATAAATCCCGCTTGATCATGGTGAATGACTTTTTTTTAAATGTACTGTTGGACTCAGTTTGCTACTATTTTGTTGAGGATATCCACATCTATGTAAATCAGAGTTACTGGCCCATAGTTCTCTTTTCTGGTAGTGTGTTTATCTGGTGTTGCTATCAGGTTAATGCTGTCCTTATGAAATGAATTTGGAAGCTTTCTTTCCTCTTCTATTTTTTTTGGAATAGTTTGAGAATAAGCATTAACTATTCTTTACATGTTTGGTAGAATTTACCTGTGAAGCCATCTGTTACTGGATTTTTAATTTGTTGGAAGGTTTTTTTTTTTAATTACTAATTTTAATTTCATTGCTGGTAATTAGTCTGTTCAAATTTTCTATTTCTTCCTGATTCAGGTTTGGGAGGTTACATGTTTCTAGGAACATATCCAATTCTTCTAGGTTATCCAATTTGTTGGCATATAATTTTTCATAGTATCTCTTATAATCTCTTTGAATTTCTGTGGTGTCAGTTACTATTTCTCCTCTTTCATTTCTGATTTTGAGTTCTCAAAGAACCTGGTTTCACTGATCTATTTTTATTTATTTATTTATTTTTAGTTTCTATACTATTTATTTATATTCAGTTATTATTTCCTTCCTTCTGTTCACTTTGGGTTTTGTTTGTTCTTTTCCTAGCTCCTTTAGGTGTAAGGGTAGATTATTTGAGATTTTTTTTCTTCTTCTTCTTGAAGTAGGCTTCTATTGTTATAAACTTCCCTCTTAGAACAGCTTTTGCTGCATCCCTAAGATTTTAGGTCATTGTGTTTTCATTTTTGTCTTCATGTATTTTTTTTTTTATTTCCTCTTTGATTTCTTGTTTGACCTTTTATTGTTTAGTAGCATGTTATTTAACCTCCATGTATTTGTGTTCGTTCCAGATTTTTTCTTGTGGTTGATTTCTAGTTTCATACTATTGTGATTGAAAAAGATGCATGATATGACTTCAATCTTTTCAAACTTGTTAGGAATTGTGTTGTGGCCTATTATGTGATCCATTCTGGAGAATGTTCCATGTGCACTTGAAGAGAATGTGTATTCTACTGTTTTAGGATGCGATGTTCTGAATGTATCTGTTAGAGCCATCTGGCCCAATGTGCCATTGAAAGCCACTGTTTCTTTGTTGATTTTCTGTTAGGATGATTTCTCTATTGATGTAAGGGGGTTTTAAAGTACCCTACTATTATTGAATTAGTATCAAATACTTTTTTTTGTTGTTTTTAGATTTTATTTATTTGACAGAGAGAGACACAGTGAGAGAGGGAACACAAGCAGGGGAGTAAGAGAGGGAGAACCAGGCTTCCCACCAATGTGAGGCTCAATCCCAGTATCCTGGGATCATGACCTGAGCCGAAGATAGACGCTTAACTACTGAGCCACCCAGGTTCTCAGTATCAAATACTTTATGCTCATTATTAACTGCTTTATGTATTTGGGTGCTCCCATGATGGGCACCTACATATTTACAATTGCTATACCTTTTCGTTGGATTTTTCCCTTTATGATTATATAGTGTCCTTCTTTGTCTCTTGTTAAAGTCTTTGAAGTCTATTTTTTAATTGACATATAATGTACTGTTGGTTTCAGAGGTACAAGTCTGTGTCCCATCAGTTTTATACAATACCCAGTGCTCAATATGTCACATGCCCTCCTTAATGTCCATCACCCACTACCCCATCCGTCTACTCCCCTTGACCCTGAGCAACCCTCAGTTTCTTTCCTATGGTTAAGAGTCTCTTCTGGTTTATTTCCCTCTCTGGTTTCATCTTGTTTTATTTTTTCCTCTCTTCCTCTGTGATCCTCTGTTTTGTTTACTTTAGAGTCTATTTTGTCCAACATATGTATTGCTACCCTGGTTTTCTTTTCACTTCCATTTGCATAATAAATGCTTTTTCATCCCCTCACTTTCAATCTACATGCGTCTTTAGATCTGAAAGGTTTCTCTTGTAGGCAGCATACAGACGGGTCTTGCTTTTTTTATCCACAGCAAGACCACTTTTAAGAATTTATCCAGAAGATACCCCTCCAATACAAAAATACATTTGCATGAGTTATTAATCATAGCATTGTTCATTGTTGCAAAATATTGGAAACAATGTAAATGTCTAAATATAGGAGAGTGGTTAAATAAGTTACATACATCTACACAGCTGTAAGAAGGAAAAACTACAAGAGAATTTCTATGAACTAATATGGACAGTTTTCCAGGATACATTAAGTAGAAATAAGTACAAAGGAGTACTATTTATGTGCCACCTTTTATAAAAGAGAGAGAAATAAAATATACATGTATCTACTCATTTCCACCCCCCCCCAAAAAAGATAACCTGAAACTAAAGATTACTTACTTACAGAAATAAGGGGGAGGGGCATGAGGTACAAGGGATGATGGGGACAGGGGAAGAAACAGTTCCCTGAGGACAATTCTTTGTACAGTTCTGATTCTTAGAAACCATGATAATATTTCATACACCAAAAATACAAATAAGGGACTCAAATCAAGCAGAATGAGAGGAGAACCCAAAATTCATACAAATAATAACAAATGAGCCTAACTCTATTATAAATTACACTACTGTGAAGGGGGTGGGGAAGAAAAGAGTAAATCTAAAGAAGTTTGAAAACAGTATTTTGACTATGTGCTCTTAAGAATAAGACAAAAGGAACTGTACACAACCATTGTATATGAGTTAGTAACTTCCTCCACTCCTCTAAAGGGGCATGAGTTAGTAATTCTGAAAAGTTGTTTTTTAGGACTATGCAAACAAGTAAGTAAACTTTGAGTAATGAGCAACAGATTTCTTACTTTCAGGGAAAGGAGTTACAAATAAGAAAAAGTATAACCATAACCATTTTAATTTTTAGGGTTATTTTTAGAAAAATGACCCCAGGTTTAGAGCAGGGAAAGTACAAAATAGGTCTGGAACATCCTGTGGTTGAAAAAGAAGTGCTCAAAAAAATAATGGGCAATGTCGAAAGGACACAGACATCAACTTGAGGCTCCCAGTCGTTAAATGTGGGCCAATATGAAAAACAAAATAAATGATGGAAATGGATTAGAATATACAGGATATATTGAGAAATATATATATGAGAAAAAAAGGAAAAGTTCTTTACAGAATTTTAATTAATAAATGTCAAGAAATTATGGAAATAAAAAATTCATTTGGCAATTAGTGGGTTAATATAGGAAAAGGTATAGGGTATTTACATAGTTTTAAAGTATTTCTTTATAAGATACTAACTAAGTACAAAGGGAAAAAAAGTTACTTTATAGTAGAGAAATCCATTAGACACTACCTTAACCAAGTGATCAAAATTAACATCACTAGGAATAAGCTACATCAACATCATAGACTCTAAACACAATAAACTGAGAAAATTATAATGTCACTTCTGTGGTATTTATATGTATAATATGAATATAATCATTATTGATTTAATCATTATCTAGATCCTGGCCCATAAAATGGGCATTCATGGGATAATTGGCAAAAGTTGAATAATGTCTGTAGATTAGTTAATAGTATAATATCAATGTTAATTTTCTGATTTTGAAAATTATACTGTATTTAAGTAAAATATTAATACTTAGCAAAGCTGAATAAAAGGTATATGGAAATTTTATACTATATTTTGTACCACTGTTGCAAATTCTTATTAATCTAAAACTACTTCAAAATAAAAATTAAAAAATACTAAAAAGAAAAAAATCTTGCCATCTATGGTTATATAAAATTTTGTTTTTAAAGATACAACCTGACACCCTCTCAGAAAAAAAAAAAGATATTTTCTTCTCAAAATAAAAATATTCAAAACATTTTGCTTTGTGAAAACTAAAAAATATACATGGAAAGGTATAAATATATATATATTTTTTTAAAGATTTTATTTATTTGAGAGAAAGAAAGAGTGCATAAGCTGGGGGAAGGAGAGGCAGACTCACCGCTGAGCAGGGAGCCTGATGCAGGGTTCCATCCCAGGACCGTGGGATCATGACCTGAGCTGAAGGCAGACCCTTAACCGACTGAGCCACCCTGGTGTGTCTGGAAAGATTGTTTTTAATATAAATTCTCCCCAAGATTAGTAGGTTCCCTGACTCATTAATTTTCAAACTACTGTTCATATTTTCAGAGGATATGATCAAAGTAATGATATAATATTTCTATGAATAAACTCCTAGTGATTGTACCCCAATGGTCATTGTCTTACAGTCTAATTTTATGTATATGTTGTTTTAGGCAACAGTTGTCAGAGTTCCTTCTCTGCCTAAGCTATCAGCTGTAATGTAGCAGTAAAGAAGAGCTGACCCACATGCAACAAGTACTCAGGTACAATTTTGAAGTTTTCTTCTCTATTTCAGAAAAAAAGGTAGAGAAATGGAGGATACGATAAAGGCCTGGAATCCCCTGCTCCAGAAAGGTAAGGGCAATTTTGCCAACTATAATACCCTTCACTACTCTGCTTACTTAACCTTCTTAGTCTCAGGTTATGCTGAAGCGTGCTTTAGTTTCTCAAAATATATTTATTTCCAACAAGCAGCTAATTAGGATGAATGCTTTTTAAATTTCATTTTAATGAAACATTTTGCTTTGGAGAACTCAAATGAAACCACAGCAAGTCCTCTGATTTTACCACCAGAGGGCATGTGACATTAAGAAATAGGGCAAACAAAGGCTACTTGCTTCTGAGATTCTCTGATTTTAAGGTTTGAAATCTGTAGCTAGCCACTTCCAGAAATAAACTCATTTGGAAGACAAATAAGGTTATGTGCAGATGAAGATAGGAAGAGGTTAGGAGGGAAAAACTCACTTTTTTATAAGAATGTAATCCTCAACCTTGTTCTCAAAAGTACTCACCTACATTCATTAATTAATTACATTATTGATTTAGGTTAAACACTCCATTCAACATTGAAGAAGGTTGGCAGTAATGACTTGTGATGTTTCCTCTCCTGGTGATGTTTAAGAAAAATATTGGCTGGCTAATGCAATTGAATCTAGAAAATGAGGGATGAGCTAGTCCAAAATCAATGAGTCCAAGGTCTTTGAGTTCAATTAGTGTATGGATCAGTGAACATCTCTGTAAATCAGGTCCACCCCCTCCCTGTGACCAGCAGGTGCATATCGTGGGTCACAGAGAGAATTCAGAGAGCACCAGGCCAGCCCCATGCTAGAGAACTGAAACAAAATGAATGCTCATTCCATTGATGTTGGGTTGATGAGATCTCCTTACAAATATATGGCATTTTGATCTTGAAGTTAGAAATTACTTGGAATAAAAAAAAAATTAAATTTTGCTGTTCCTCTTATAATCATTCCCCCACCTCCCCCTCTCTTATTTCTATTGCCTTTCCCACTTAAGTCCCAACCCCCCACTTTTTATTCTTTGATTGGCAAATACATGGAAAAGGTGATGAATTATTGATTTTAATGGTTTAAAACTTATTTCAATTCTGCCGATAGTTGTGCTGAAACAGTCTAAAAGGGAAGGTGATCTTGGGCTTGGACTTGAATCCAACTGGTCTCTGCATGAAATGGCACCTCAGTCATTATACTGAAGTCATTTCCTCCACATTGCATAAAAATCCTGTGTTCATTACACAGGTGAGAAATTTTGAGGGAAATTGTGCATGTTAGTGGGAATCAGTAGGATATTTCTGTAGCAAAACAGTCCACATTAGTTTGAGGATGGTCATGACTAATACTGCATTTGTACAGCTGGAAATACCAGTGCACCACATTTTTCTACCATGATGTTTCCAAATCTCTCTAAACAGGTAAAAGCAAACTAGAGAGCTAATTTTCTTGACCGTTTAGCCAATAACTGTATATTTGTATAAAGGCTAAGGGTCAGGAAGAATAGCTGTGCATTATTTGGAATGTTTTATATTATGTAACATGTTTATAATGTTTCTTTTTTACTTTTTCAGAATAGTCCCAGAAATAATTACATAAATGTTCTGCATTACCTAAAATTTACTAAAGTCTATTTTTTGCTAATATATCTCATTATTCATTCCTACTTTATCACCTTCAGCTTTTTAATCAGTCTTTTATTATAAGATTTAGTGTTCCTCTTTAGATGTGGGTGCTGCTGAGCCCGACCTCTGTCTAACTGACAGATGAAAATCATCTATTAAATCTGCCAATTCTGACTGTTCTTACTGCTGTGATACCTTCAAGAACCAAATTCTTCTTTAATGAACTTGAGTGGGTTTCAAAAGCAAACCTGCCTTCATCACATTTTGGGCCACCTAGGGCCTGCTCAGTGTGAAGCCAGTGAAAATCGATCCTATTCTTTTGCTTTGAGCATCTGACTAACCTCTGTGAATCCATATTGGAAATGACAGAGAGAAAGATACCATACCATGTGCTTAACAGAGTTCACTTTCCCATCCCCAATCACTCATTTGTATGCCCATATGCCCCTTGGTAACCCCACATCACATTCTTCCCTTCCTGAACTCAGGTCAAATGGATTTCTTCCTTTCTCAAACGTGAATGCCTCCTTTGCTTCAATACTTACAGAATTATACTGTTTTGGGGAGTATCCAAGGCTAAGTTAGTTTATATGTAGCAACTATTTTTAGGGCAGCCAGATTTTGCTGACATCCAAGAATAGAATGTTAGGGTATTCTGGAAATAACCTCACCCTAAGCATTCAGATTGAGACTGAGGTTACAACTTCACACCTGAGTAGGCTTCAATATGTTCCTCAGGTAGCAGGGATGGAAACTCCAAATACTACCTAGATATATGAAGAATACACAGCTTCTTTATTTTCTATCACAGATTTACTCTTCCTTGCAAACATTCACCTCACTGGGTACCAGGGAATTAAAAACACTCTTTTAAACTTGCCAATATTAGGTATTGTTGTCTCTTCTCTTTTAAATTGACTCTTCTATGATCCATTTTCTTTTGGATAAATGTTGAATCTTTCCAACTTCCTTTCTCTTCCTTTGGTCTTTCCAAAGATGGGGAGCATGGAGCTGATATGATCAGATGGCAGCAAGATCTAGGCATGACAGAGTCCTCTTGATCCACAGTGAATGGTTTGGTCTCCTCCCAGTCAATGTGTCACTGGGTCCACACTGGCCTTTAGTGTCAGCAATATTATGCTGGCACTAACTCTACTTCTGACCATTTGCCTCTGATGTGTCTTCTCACACTGCTGCAATTTGTGCATCTTCAGGCATCTGCAAATTCTTCGGTCTCCTAAGCACCAACACATCCTCTCATTGAAGACTAAGAGACCTCCCAGAACCCCTAGCAGTCAAAGTTCAGTCTCATCCATCTAACCACTTGCCAAGGCCACAATTATTCCATCACTTCACATGTCTGAAGGGTCTTTCCTCCAGAGTTTCAGGCAGTGATAGGGGAAAAACTGGACTCTGCTTTGAACTTTCAAAGCAGGATACATATACTGAAAAAATTGTGGCCCTGATTCTCCTTCCTTTCTTCCTCAGCATTCCACAGCATAGAAGGGAAAATATCCCATTGCCTATAAGGAACTTCTTTTTTTATCCTCTTTGCATACCTTCTCTTTTTATATCCTTTCTGAGGTGGTATTCTGTCTCTTTTTCTAAAGTCATAACAGTGGACAGGTTGCAGAGAGAGAAGCTAGTTCACTCACCAAGGAAGATGCATCTGGAGAGATTCCAAAAATATTTTGTCATACCTAACTTGTATATAAGCTTCCATTTCCTCGGCCAAAAAATGGAGAAAATAATACCTGGACCCAACCTCCACGGAGAAAGAGCTCTGTCTCACTCTTGAAATCCATCTGGATAAAAACTCTACGAAGTGGAATTTTATAGATAGTGTAATTTTATAGATCTCTATTTCATGGAGGGTTTGCCCTCTCAGGATGTCTATGCTAACACACAATTCTACCTGCCAGATTAGCCATAAAACAGCATGCCACACACATGCACGCGTGTGCACGCACACACACACACACATACACACACACACACACACACACACACACACACACACACACACACACAGAACCATTCTCCACTCATACCCTCCCTTTTCTTCAGAAATGCCCTTCAATCTGTGTTAGGCTCAAACAGCAAGACGATGATTAAAATTTCAATACAGTTACAAGTCTAGTGAGTTGACTTTTCTTAGATGATTCAAAAACCTTAAAAACACAACTTATAAGAACCTTTAAGAGACAATTACTCATTCAATAAATATTTTGTGCACATCTACTATGTGACAAGTATTGTGCTGGGTTCTTGAATGTATCAGAGGTCAAAACTGACTAAAAAACCCACAATAAAACAAAGGAGGCAGAAAAAAACTTTTGGATATGATGTACGAGTTTATGGTACTGATTGTGGCAAGTTTCACAGGTGTATACTTACCTCCAAATACATCAAGTTGTACACATTAAATACCTTTCATTTTTGTATATCAATCACCCATCAATACAGCAGTTTAAAAAGCAGACTATGACCCTTGCCCTCATATTTGACAAGAAGGGAAAGGGGTGAGGAAAGAGAGAGGCAGATAAGCAATATACTTAAGAGAGAGAGAGAGAGAGATATGTGTATATATATAAAATATATTACAATATTACATATTATATATAATATTGTTCATTAGGAGCAGACAAGTAGATTAATAAGTGGAACACAAATTATTACAATGATTAAAGTGGTTATTGTTTTACCCTCACTTAGCATATTAAAGATTACTGACTCACTTATTCATATTTCTCAATTAATTTATACCTTCCAGTATTAAAGTAACCTTTAACCAACAGGGAAAGAAATATTATCTCAGACCAGTAAATGCTCCAGTTTGCAGGTATGATCAATTAAACCTTAATCAAGACACAGGCCTTTTTTGAAATTTCCAGTGATTAAGACTTAATCCAGCAGCCATGTTTGCCTTCCCTGCCTGCCCCCCTCCTCTTTCTAGTGTCACAGAGCACTTAGCATGTCAGTGGGTCTTTTCAAGACCACATGTTTCTTTTTTTTCCTTTTTTTCTTTTTTACATCTTTCACAGTTTTGGTTTCTAGAAATCTGTCATGTTTTTCTGAAATGATGTTCTTAAAGGTTTACTTGGCCAGCAAGACACACTGTTGTCCTTTCATTATTATAAATAATTCTGGAATGATTTGTTAGCATTATGATCAACTTATGACCTCTTGTTAGCATCTCTTGATAATTAGTTGAATCATCCAAGAGGTTTTGTTTCCTAAAAAATGAGAGATTGTATTTACTATGGGTAATATGGTGAATCTATCTTCTTTCAACCCTCAATTTCTACCCATATATTCCTACACTGCTGGTCACAATCTTTCTTATTCTTGGTATATTTCTTACTTTTTCAGAACTCCTAGGATTACTCATAATTCTCTTTACCTTGCCTATGTACAGGAAAAGTAGATATCTATGTTTAATAAAGGACCATATATTCAATAAAAGAAACAGAACACTCATATATGTCAACACCACCATTTTCTTAAAATTAATAAAAACTAAGCATATCTATTATCTATTACATTCAATCTTCTTTCACATCATATCACAATGTCTTCTGTGAACTTCACCTTTTCTCATTTTGATTATCATTTTGAATTCAGGGACTCAAGAACTCAACTTGTTTATGAATAATTTTTTTTATGCTGAAATCGTTTTCAGTTGGATAGTGGAAATCCCTCAAAGGTGACTCCTTTGTCAGCATAACTCCAGGTATTTTTAAAGCCTGAATCTGCATTCAGATAAAAGTAAAAAGTCCACATAGACTTTAAAGAGCTCAGGTTCCATTTAGTGGAGAGTAGAAAAGAATGAAGTCCCAGATATTACAGAGCACATTTGACATTTTATATCTCAACCTCTTTAGTGATAGAACATATTAGGAGTATACATGTACATTTTTAGTTTAGCTTTGATATCCTAAATTCATTTTATTTTCTTCTGAAGTATTTCTTTCTACAACATACTTAAATCTGGAATGAGATAGAACCCTTCAGAAGGGGTTCAGATCAGTATTATCCCTCATTTCTACCCTCCAGCTGAAGCTACAACTCAAATCCTTTTTCTGAAGCTTTTACTCTTATCTTTCAGCTTGGAAATTATGGAAAGTTTCACATACAAAAAAATAACACCTAGGACAAGTCTTGAAGAACCAGATAATCTACCAGCAGATTGATGGTAGGGGATGGGGTGGGAATGAGATATAAAATGTACTCCAGATAAAACTGAGCATATATATAAGCACATCATGTGTAGAGATCCAGAGGCACAAAAGGGACTTGAAGTAGAAAGATGGAAGAAGGCAGTGAGAAGAGATGAAGACACCATGGTATGTTTGGTGAGCGTATGAGAGATCTTAGTGTCCCACACTAAGCAGTTTCATTTTTATCCAATGGGTAATCGTAGTACAAAAGTAACTAGGTGGTTTTAAGAAAGGTTCTGGAAAACTAGCCAAGGTAAATTTATAATAAACTCCAAAAAGTTATTCATGTATACTAACACCCTTCTTTCAGTGTGAAAAAAGCTCTAAAAAGGGGTTAAAGAAGGAAAATTTTATGCATATAACTTTGAACAAACCCCTGATATTTTTATAAGCTGCAGCTGATGAGTCAGTTCTAATGGAGGTATCATCTCATTGTATGATGGTATTACTTATATCTCTCCTTCACCCACAGAAGAAAGAATCAGACATTATGCCATTGTGGTAGGCAGAATTCTAAATGGTCCCCATGATCTATACCCCTGGTGTTACATGCATGATTCAGTACATCTTTGATTAGATTACATTATATGGCAAGAGTGAAAGAATTTTGCAGATGTAATTAGACCCCAAATTAGCTGACAAATTCATCAAAAAGGAGATTATCCTGAATGAACATGACTGGATCAGTTGGAAACCCTTTAAAAGGATTTTTGAACTTCAAGGAGGTCACAAAGAGATTCTCTTCCTGTAGATGCAAATTGCATCTACAACTACAAGGAAATGTAGTTCTACAACTACAAGGAAATGAATTCTGCCAACAATTATGTGAGCTGGGAAGATAAATTTGAAACTCAGATGAGAACCCTGACCTGGCCAATACCTTGACTACAGGTATTGTGATACCCTAAGCAAAGACCCAACTAAGCCAAGTCTGGACGCCTGACCCACGGAAACTGTGATATAATAAGTATATAATGTTTTAAGTTCCAAAGTTTCTGGTAGTTTGTTATGAAGCAATAGAAAACTAATATACCTATAGAATGTAAGGAAAATCACAACAGAACCAATACTTACCTATTAAAAGAGGCAGTGTGGTTACGGTTAAAGGCTACATGGGTTCATTTCCCAACACTACCACCTATTTGCTATGCAATTTGGGCATCTTTCATCATGCTTCCATGCCTCAATGTCCTCATTATGAAAGAAGAATAAAGACAAGTCTTAACCTCAGAGGATCATTTTGAGGATTAAAGGACTTAATTTGTGCAAAATCCCTAAAGGAGCACCCTGCCATGCAGTAAGAACACTATAAAACATTAGCTATCTTCATATGATGCTTTTCTACTAATTATCAATGGATCTAGATATATCAAAGACTTTCTTCATATACCCTCCTTAACAAATAAGAGTATCATCCTATTCTAAACATTCAAGGCATCTGATAAAAGATAAAATTTATCACCATATTGAGTTTCTGCAGTCAATTTCAGTCAGAAAAAAATAAATGATAAAAAAATAATGTAAGAAAACATGGTCTCAATTTTAAACTAGAAAAATAGCTGGGGAGGTCTTAACATATCTGGAACTCTTTGTGCTCCCCTAAGATTTGAAGTTCAGTCACAGTTCCAAAGTAAATCATTAAAACACATGAACAGCTGCTAAACTCTCATGTTATAATTGTTACATGTTATTTCCAAGGAATTGTACAACACAAGTATTCCATATATATATAATAAAATTGAAGGAAAATACTTTGGGGAAATCTTTTTAGCTGTGGTAGGTACAAAGGTAGGTAGGTAGAAAGATGGATGGATGGATGGGTAGAAGGAAGTAAGGAAGAGAGGAAACAGGTGATCTGAAATCCTAATCATGAGAAGATACAGCTTGAATACCTGGGTCAAATAGATTGAATTTTAAGAAAATATCAAAAAAGTCAGCTGATTAACAAAACAGAAATTAATTTCTTGCTCACAAAATTGTTTAAAGTGAGATCGGTAGGGAAATTCCTCTCCATGCAATCATTCAGTAACCAAGACTCTCCATCTTGTAGGCTCTTCCATACCCTATGGTTTCATTGATACTTGCTTCCACCTGAGACAAGGACACTTAGCATGAGGGAGCACATGTGGGAAGTTGTAATGGACCAGACTGAAAGTAGATGAATTTTCCCTTCCCTTTCATTCTATTAAGGACAACTCAGTCACATGGCCATACCTAACTGCAAAGGAAAAAGGAAAATACACAGTGTGGTCTTGTTGCCAGTAGGAAGAAGTAGATTTCAGAGAACAGAAAGCAGTCTCTGCCATAAGCACACATGCAATTTGGATGTGCAGCTGGTACATGCTTGACAATTTACAGAAGAAAATATAACTTTTGAGTCAAAATAATCTTGTTTCCAGGGGCACCTGGGTGGCTCAGTCAGTTAAGCATCAGATTCTTGATTACAGCTCAGGTCATGATCTCAGGGTCCTGAGATTGAGTCCTTTGTCAGGTTCCGTGCTCAGCGGGATGTCTATTCTCTCTCTCCCTCTGCCTCTGTCCCACGCCCCACCTTCGCATGTGTACTCATTCTCTTAAAAAAAAAAATAAGAAATCCAGTTTCCAAACTTAGCCACTTGACAGTTGTCTGATCTTAGGCAAAATATTTCCCTTCTCTGTGCCTTAATCTTATCAGTTCTTTATTTCTTAAATGAGGATTTGAAAATCCTACAGTTTAAGATTCTTACGAGATTGAAATGAGATCATATGTTTAAACTCATTAGAATAATGACTGGAATTTATTATTATCAATAGTTATAAATATTTCATTCTAACTGTATTGTTCATTTGGGAAGACAAAGAAATAAGATGTCCTATTATTTGAGCTAAGAAATCATATGTACAGAATCAGAATATATTATTCCAACTGAATTATTAGATTGAGAAGGTTTTAAAAGGTAGAATATTCACACAATAGAAGCTCATTTCTTGCTCTTGTAAAAGTTTTCAGGCAAGTGTTAACATTAGCAAGCATCTTTAAGGTAGTCATTGAGAGATCCAGTCTTTGTCCATCCAGGGCTTGCCCGATCCATAGGGTTTTATCATCACTCTATTCCATGTGTATAAATACACTATGGAAGAAATACGTGATGTGGTTTGAGCTAAGAATTAAGTTGTTTCAACATTAGAATATTTGAAGCTCACAGAGAAAAAAATTACTCTAATTTAAAAATAAAATGAAAGCAACCTTAAAATATTAAGGAATTGAAAATGTTGATAGTGAGCTCTAGAGCTGAGATTCATAATAATCTGATTATCACATATTTCAATTTAGGTTGTTTGAGATATTTTTAGATTTAACTTTTGCCACATATAAATGTGTACCACCATACCCAAGGAACTCCATGAACACTCAGGTTGGAACTGGACCTGAGCTATGCACTGCTTATCATCTGAAGGAAGTAACACTATCAATGATAAGCTGAATTCTATATAATTGAAAAGATTAATTTCCAGAGTAATTCTGAAGTCTGGATTACTGTGAGGATGCTGTGTAATCAATACAGTTATCAAAAGCAGAGAATAGCCCTTGTTCAGCATTTCTCAAAGTTGAGTTATATACAGACTTCTCTTATAGAAAAATAATTTTCACTAAGTCCCAAGAACATATCCATGGTCTTCTGGTCTTCAGATTCCAATTTGAAGAATATATCCTTAATCAAAATAACTAAGAGCAAAATATGGCCCTGCATGCCTCAACTTCATGACTTCTCCACCATATTCCACTTCCCTGATTTAAAATCCTGTACCCTCCTGGCACACTCACTCATTTTTTATGCTGTCCTCTTCAATATGCTTCTTGGAATACACCCCTTTTCATCTGATTGCCTTGGTTCTACCCAAGTTTACTTCTTAGGCCTTGTTATAGTTTAATGAACTCTTGCTGACCTGACAAACCTATTGGAATCCATACCCTCTACCCTATGTGCTTCATTTCACCATTTGCTATTCTCACTACTGTAGGTTTCCCTGCTTCTGAGTGCTTTCCTTGGCTGGACCATATATTAAGGAAGAGGTAGGAAGGACACTGGGTACCATCCATGTGCTGAGTCTCATGGCAGCATTTCATTTATTACCCTAGTGTCCTTGGGAAATTGCTGGAGCATTTCAGCTTCCTTTCCTACCTCTGCAAAGTGGGGATGGTAACAGTTTCCTAGACTCAGATAATAGCTACTGTTTATTTAGGTTTTTACTATGTGCCTGGTTCTCTGTCAAGTGTTAAATGTATTATCTTGTTTAATCCTTATACCGTCCCTAGGAGGTAGGTTCTTAGTATCATGCCCACATTTTTAGATGAAGAAACTGAGGCAAAGGAAAGTTAAGCAGGTCAGTCAGTTTGGGAATTGCCCCCGGAGCCTTAGAGTTTCCAGGTGATAACAACCCAATTCATTTGCTTCCTTCTGTAAGTACAGTAACAACAGAAACTGTTATGACTAGAGGCACATTTACAATAAATACCATAGTCTCACTGTGTGCTCACTTAGGCAGCACTTCTGTGGTGGTTCTTTGCCACACCAGTCCACTTTACCAAGAGTCAAGCAACACAAACTTAAATTTGACCTAGTTTAATCAAAATGTGGGTTGTGGTTCAATTATTTGACAACTGGTTACTAAGAATTTAAAATGTCTAACCACGACTATAGAGGTAGTCTTTCTCTTGTGGTCTCTTTCAGAATCTAAGGTTGTCATTTCTCATTGCCACATATAATATCGCTGTAACTCCTCCCCAAAATCTTGAAAATGCAGAGGGATCGGCCTCCCCACAAACCCCATATTTCAATATGAAATATTCCATATTAAGGAATATTCCTTAATTCCAAGGTATGGAATTGACGAGACATCATGGGATAGACTTGAAATGGCATTCTAGTTAGTCAACAAGTCCCAAATGTTAGCTCTTATATTTACTGTCTACAGTGGACTGATAGTAGCATTAGGGCCTTGATTTTCCTCAATAATAGTCTCTGGTATTTACTTCCCACTTAAGGAGCAGACAGACTCAAGTGGCAAGGAAAACAGACTGAACTTAGGAGTGCTGGTGTCAAAAGGATGGTCAGACCACAGCAAACCGACACCCACTGGTTGTGGTTCCTTCTACTACCAGTACCATGGGCTGAAGTACAAGGATCAAAGGTGGCCCAACTTTGTGGGAGCCAAGACTCATCTCTGCCCTGCTGGCCACATCCCTGCTCAGTCTATAAGGCAGGAGGTATTATGAATAATAGACAAGAATTATACACCAGATTCCAATGCAAGAGTGAGCTGTTGTTTTCCTATTTCCTGTTTGGGTCACAGGCCTCCTTCAGCTACTCTGGAATGTTAGAACTAGCAATCTGTTTTTGAGTTTGGAAAGGTCTGATGTTCCTTTATGTGGGGGTGTTCACTTATCAGAAGGAAAAAAAAAAAAAAAGCCAGCCTCCTGCTGTCAGCAGTGTAGTGTGGAAATGTAGCACATCCTACTCTGACATTTCTTTCCTCCTCCTGAGCCCCAGTCGCTAGATTGTGGTTTTTAGGTTGTTTTGCTTTTTATTTCTAATTGGTTTTACTCTTCATGCCAAGTGTCTTAAGTCACATTAATTAAAGATGTAATATTTTTGAAGTAACAAGGACAGCAAGTATCAGCCTTCTGCCAGGATGGACAGATGGATTTACAAATGCTTTGCCTTGTATGAAGCCCTTCTGCTGATACTCCTGGAGTTGTGGATTTTGATAAGTCTTGCCCCACACCTCCACGGCTCCCATTCCCTAATCTCCAAGGGTTTAATCCACTGCCACTCTACCTATCTCTCAGGGAATAGCTTGAAACTTATCCAGACTTCTCAGACTTCTCTTTTCCAACCCTTGCAACAGTGACTATCCTGGGAGTACCTGACATATGAGGCTTTGAACTTCAACTCTGTTCCTGTCCCCCTGGAAATCACCACTACCTGAGACCCTAAACAGTTTGCATGACCACTAAAGGTGTGAGAGAAATTGGTATTTTTTGGAAATGTTAGATGCTGAAGTTCAATGCATATTTTAAACACACACACACTCACACACTTTTCTATGTCTGTGTCAGTCTTCTCAATCAAATAACATTGCTTATTTAGCAAGTGTTCATCACCTGCCTTCTTTGAATGCATCACCACCATGAGAGAATAAAAAGAATGCAAAGCAACAATGGCCACGGCACTTGACATATCTTAACACTTCCCAACTCATTACTATTTGTATTCCCATTTTGCAAAGGAGAAAACTGAGGCCAGGAGAGGTAAAGACCTTTCCCAAGGTCACACAAGACTGTCTGGTTCCACAGTCTACACTGTACCCACCATGCCAGGTTGTCTCCAGAATCTCCCAAGTAGCACACTCTTGATTCTAGAGCCAAGTATCTGTCTAGAATCCTTGCCTTTTGTTCAGCCCTGTTGAACTATATAGAATGACCCAGAAGGAAACATACTTTACCTCTAGCTCTCCCTGAAAGCCCTGATCCAAAAAACTAACAAGCCACAGGCCTCCTGCTTCCTCCTTTCAGTGCCGCATTCTTAGGCTGTAGTGTTGGGGCACCCTGCTCTATCTTAGCCTTGGCACCAGCCAACACTAGCCCTAGATCTGGCCCAAACCAGCTCCCCAAAGGATCTCTTCACCCCTTCTATTTATCTATTATTTACAACCCTCAGGCCTTTAAACAGCATGCACCTACACCATCCTCTTCCTAGCCTGGGAACAGAAGTGGGGCAGAGCAAGAGAAGGCAATAGAAGGCATGAGCCTGGTCTTCCTAGTTACTATCAACGATGGTTTCCACCACACAGAGGACTTTCATTCCAGTGTCTTCACTGTAAGCCTTCAATGATTCTTTCTTCACCTATCCTGGAGGAGGTTGGAACTAGAGAGAATGAAAGACCAATAATGATCCTCTGAGAACAGCTTGAGGTTTCAAACCACTTAGAAGTATCTACACTCTTAAAAGAAAAGTAAGTACAAGAAAAACAATCCATAGTAAGTGAGAAAGATTTTAAATTTCTGAGATAGAAGAATTCCAGGTGGTTTGCAAAAGCAGGGTTGATCATAGGAGTGGGTTGCTATGGTGTAGAGATGAGAGCCATTAGGAACCACAGGGCTGGGTGACTTATCTTCATGCATCATGAAACATCCAAGTCAATGGACAGAGATGGGATGGAAGGTCCTTCATGAGAATGACATCAAGGTCCTCTGATTCATAGGAGTCACCTTGAGTTCAGTATATGACAGCCACTGAACAAGTAGAAGAAAGGTGTATATGTAGATGTGTCCATCTCAATAGGAAAGATTATTGGGGCGTGGAAGAGGCTAAGCTAAACCAAGGGAATGTCACTTCTATTTCTTCCTAAAATAAAGGGAATGGAAGGAATGAGATGAACATGTGCAACTAGCTTCCTACAGAAAGCATTTCAAGGTAAGTCATGTCAAAGCTATGAACCTAACCTGGGCCCATGGTTTGAGGAGGTAGAAAGTCTAGATTCCCCCAGATGGTTTAACTTCTACAAACCCCATCAAACTCAACAAGTATAGATTTATACATCACTAACAATATCTATTATTATCACTTCATGTGATAATATAATTCTAGCCTGTGGGTATTTTAGTTAGGGAAAGACAAATACTGGCACACAGTACACCAAGTACAGAAGGAAAATAGCAGACATTAATAAAAACAATGAAAACGTTTCTCTTTCTGTGGAAGAACTCATTTGGGTTAGAGCTCCCTGAAGTATAGGGAAGAAACATGCAGTGGCAAAAGAGGGGGGTGAAATGGCATTGGATAGAGAAGTGCAAACAAAATGGGAAGGTGCTATTAAAGGACAAAACAATATTACTGGAAAAACTGAGCACTGCTCATGACAGCTCAGCCTCACCACAGCACAGACAAGTTAAAAGCATTTGCCTGGGATTTACTGGAAAGCCCATGGATAGCCGAACACAACATGGCTGTCCTATTTTATTGGATTAGTTGGTAGCACATATTTTTAGCACTTAAACAAACATTTTTGTGAAATTTAGGTCTGAGAAACAGGATTCAAGTTTTGGAAATTTAGGGAAACAACTTCCCCCCAATGTGTAGGTAGAGGTGACAGCTGCCAGGTGAAGCACCACAGAGTGAGGGTTATCCTGCCTTCCTTGGGCAGGAGTGCACAAAGTAAGCAATCTTCCTGACTACAGGAATTCTCAAAGTCTTTAGCAGATGAATGTACAATAGGACACTCCCAAGAGGGAGGTACAGTAGGTGACCTGTCACAAATATATTTAACCATTAAACTCCTTTATTTGTCATGCCTATCTATTAACATCTGCAATAATGTTCTATTGAATCCAGTTTGAAAAACAATAAGCTCATGATGATTGATTTTATGTATTGACTTGGCTGGCCACAGTGCCCAAATACTTAGTCAAACATTACTCTGGATGTTTTTGTGAGGATGTGTGGAAGAGATTTTCATTTAAATTAGTACTTTGAGTCAGATTGCCCTCCACAGTGAAGGTGGGCCTCATCCAATCAGTTGAAGACCTGGATAGAACAAAAGGCTGACCTCCCCTGGGCAAGAAGGAATTCTGCTGGTAGACCACCCTTTAGACTTCACCTGCAGTGCTGGCTCTTTCTGGCTTGCCAAAAGGCTGGCTTTGCATCCAAACTGCAACCTTTCCCTGAGTCTCCAGTTTGCCAACCTTTCCCCTCAGATTTTCAACTCCAAAGCCTCCATGGTAACATGACCCAATTTCTTAAAATGAATCTATATCAAATTTCTGTATCTATACATCCTATTGGTTCTGTTTCTCTGGAGAATCCTGACTCACATACTAAATCACTGTAAATTTGGAAAATAAAATGGAGTATATTTCCAGGTAGTCAGATTAACTGTTATTCATGGCAAAAGAGCAAGAGGAATGTACATATTTCTAATGCACCATACAACATATTTTGAGATAAAGGACAGCTAAAAACCCAGGCACTGAGACCAAATATTAAACATGTCAGAACAAAGTGGATCTTAAAAAGCAAAAGCACCAATATAAGAACTAAGGGATCAGAACATCAAATGAAAAAAATTCCGGATTTTTATTGAGGTCTTATCTAAGGCAAGCCAGACAGACCAAAAGCTTTTAGCTGACATGCAGGCAGAAGCTTCAGCTCAGTTTGGCTTATGCATTCATGCTCCAAAAGCAAAGCCACAGAAAGAGGGACGTGGAGTCACATGCTTCTGCATGAAAAAGGCACAGCCAGAGAAAAACTAAAGAAAAGTCAAAGTGTAGAATCGGTACAAGGTTTGCAGGGGAAAGGCCCAAGACAAGATCCCAGGGTCCTTACTGATCTCACCTAGTGTGAGGCAAGGAGCCAGGAGCAAGTCATCCCACACTTCTGGGCAAAGGCTTCACCTTCTTCTCACACATGCTACTTTGAAGGCTCTAGAGTTATTGCAGCTTCTATTAACAATTTCTAAGCTTCCACCCCACAATTCTCCTTAACTGTGCTTATGGTCCACCTATTACCTGACACAATAACTGTATTTATTTGGTTTCAATATTATGTGGTCTCCTAAAAAGAATTTGATGTTTATTACAAAAACAAGGACATATATTTAAAAAGAGTGAAAGATAAAAGTCAACAAATACAGGAGAAAGGGAAGATTATATTCTGTTTAAAGAGAAAAACCATAGAAAGAACAGCTAAATTTGAAATTCAATTCAATAAGCATTTACTACCAGACTTCTTTCCAAATCTAATTTCTTCACCATCATTGCACAGAGGTTAGGAAGGCTGCCATTTGCGTGCTATGACCTTGAACCCAGTTACTTAATTCTCTGTGACTCTATTTCTCTATCTACAAAATGGAGATAATAGGGCGAAAAATAAAACTTGCCCAGAAATTAGTACAACTTCAAATTCCTGCTTATTTCTTCCATTTCTAACCTAGTGAAAGTACCTGAAAGAAGTCTAAGAGAGAGAGAGAGCCAACATTTATATGTTAGCACTCTACAAACTAACTCATTCAATCACCATAGCTTTGAGAAAACATTTTTTAAGAAGATTTATTTATTTTTGAGAGAGAGATTGAAAGAGAGCACAAGTGGGAGGGGCAGGGGAAGGAAAGAAAATCTCAAGCAGATTCATTGCTAACCACAGAGATGCAGGGCTCAATCTCACAACCCTGAGATCAGGACCTGAGCTGAAACCAAGAGTTGGTCGCTCAATGGACTGCACCCCAGAAAACATTTTATCAATATATAGATAAAATGAAAACTGAGAGATCCTAGAACTAAGATCAGAAGCTGCAAGTAACCTAAAATCTACTCTCTTGTGAAGCACAGCATGGAGTGATGCTCCATGGAGCAGGATCCCTAGGTCAACCTTCCTTAGAATCACTCAAAATGCTTGTTCCTAGAGTCTCACTAAGACCTACTTAATTGTATTCTCTTGATAGTAGAATTTGATAGCAGAATCTAGATAGCAGAATTTGAATTCCTTTTTTTTTTTTTTAAGATTTTATTTATTTATTTGAGAGAAAGACAGTGAGAGAGAGCATGAGGGGAGAAGGTCAGAGGGAGAAGCAGACACCCCTTGGAGCTGGGAGCCTAATGTGGGACTCGATACTGGGACTCCAGGATCATGACCTGAGCTGAAGGCAGTTGCTTAACCAACTGAGCCACCCAGGTGCCCCAAAATTTGAATTTCTTGATGATAGTGGTTTTAACAAGCCACCCACTGCCATGATTCTTCTGTATACTCAAGAGCCATTGGTTTATTGCTCAGGAGCATGGACTGTGAAATTGGGCCTGGTCCTGGTTTTGCTCAGTTCCAGATATGTGACCTTGGGCATATTACTCAACCTTTCTAAATTTTTTACTTTATCCAAAATATGGAGATTATAGAAGCTCACAGGTTTACCGCAGTGAGGGGCACCTGGGTGGCTGAGTTGGTTAAGTGACTGCCTTCAGCTCAGGTTGTGATCCTGGGGACCTGGGACTGAACCCCATGTCAAGCTCCCTGTTCAGCAGAGTGTCTTCTTCTCCCTCTCTCTCTACCCCCCCCCACCTTGTGCTCACTCTCTTTCTCTCCCCCCACTCCAATAAATAAATAAATAAAATCTTTTTAAAAAAAGGTTACTGCAATGATTAAATAACAAATGCTTAGAGCCAAGTTCAAGGTTTGGAACATGGTAATTATTACTTCCTCCACATAACATTAACTTGATTTCCTTTCTGCTTCCTCATTCAACTCTAGGATTCACTAGCTTTGATTTCTTCTCCATCACTTAATTGAAACAAGTCAAGTGAACATTACCAGTGGCCTCCTTGCTAATGCAGTAAACTTTTTCCAATCTCATGCAGCTTTGAATCCATTTTGTCCCTCACTTATTCATTAAAACTCTATTGTGCCAGACATTGGACCAGGTAGAAGTTATATAATGATGAATACAGCAGATACAGTATCTACCCTCACAGACTTTTCAAGCCTATGCTAGGAACAGTGATTTCAGTAAGTAACCATATGGTGCTATAAAAGAACAGCTGTCATTGTCCTAAAAGAAAATGACAGAAAGGACATTCTGTCAAAGAGGGTCAGGGAAGGTCTGAAACTTGAGAAGGAACCAGGTATGAAAATAATAGTAATAGTTCTCAGGGTGCCTGGGTCAGCTAAGCATCTGACTTTTGATTTTGGCTCAGGTCATGATCTCAAAGTCCTGAGATGGAGCCCCATGTTTGGACCACACTGGACATGGAGCCAGCTTAAGATTCTCTTTCTCCTTTCTCCCTCTGTCCCTTCCTGCATGCTCTCTCTCTCTAAAAACAAACAAACAAAGTTTTCACAGAAGGAACAGCAGCATGTGGGAAGACCCCAAGGTAGAAAAGAGCTTGTCACATTGGAGGAAGTAAGAGAACATCCATGTGGCTATACAAGAAGAAGGATGACAGAAAATAAACTGGGAGAGCAGGCATGGGCTCAGCCATGTAAACCGTCATGAAGGTTTGGGCTTAATCCCTAGGGCAACTTGTGGCTAGAAGACTGAGCCAGAGGATGAAATAATCACTGTGGCTATGATGTGGATGGATTAGAAAGGGCACAGAAGAGAAAATGAAAGAACAGTTGGTTTGGATAGCTTGGATTTGAGTTCTGAAAATGGAGGTAGACACACAAATGGGAGAATTTAAGAAATATTCAGTGGAAAATTGAGAAAATCTGGAGATGAACTGAAAGTGGAAAATAAAAAAGAGGTGTCATAAACTATTTTGAAGCTCAAGGTTGAGCAACTAGCAGAATAGAAGAACCATTTACCAAGACAAGACATAAAATATCCCCCTGGGGAAGTGCCAGGATCTGTACATTTGTAGAAATCGCCTTCATGATTCTGATGGCTAGCCTTTGTTGAGAAGAGGCAACTTAGAGAGGTGGTATAGAGAATAGCAGTCAAGTTTAATGACTAACAACCTTATCTTTCTTTGGAAGTTGTTTGCCTTGTTCAAGTCTTGTCACTTCCTGGCTATATTACTGGACAAGTTGGTTTCTTCATCTATAAAATGAAAATAATAATAGAACCTGCCTTGTCGGTACCATAAAGGTGGTTATTTTATAAAACATTTGGAGCACTTTCAAGCTACCACTTTTAGATCAGTTGAATAAGCCAGGTGCTTTCACATCTCCAAGGTCTTGCCCTGCCCTGTGCTTGACAGATTCATCTCTGTTTCCATGCAATGACTTCCCGTATTCTTCATGGATAGCTTTCCTTGACTACTCCTCCTACCACCACTGACCCCAGCCAACCATCTAAACCATTTCTCCTGCTTGCATGATCGTAGAATTTAACACATCATATTAGAGTTATACTTCATTGTTTTCTGAATAAGGCTTAGAACTCCTAGAAGTAGCTGGCCTTGTCTTATACAAATTTATACCCACAGAAATTAGTCTGTTATCATGGCTCAAAGCCCAGAATGAGTTTGTTGGATTTAGATGAATTTAGCTACCTAGAGCAATCTATACTTTCAATGCCATCCCATTCAAAATTCCACCGGCATTTTTCACAGTGCTGAAACAAACAATCCTAAAAATTTTATGGAACCAGAAAAGACCCCAAATTGCTAAGGAAATGTTGAAAAAGAAAAACAAAACTGGGGGCATCACATTGCCTGATTTCAAGCTTTACTACAAAGCTGTGATCACCAAGACAGCATGGTACTGGCACAAAAACAGACACATAGACCAGCAGAACAGAGTAGAGAGCCCGTATATAGACCTGCAACTCTATGGTCAAATAATCTTCAACAAAGCAGGAAAAAACATCCAGCAGAAAAAAGACAGTCTCTTCAATAAATGGTGCTGGGAAAATTGGACAGCTATGTATAGAAGAATGAAACTCGACCATTCTCTTACACCATACACAAAGATAAACTCGAAATGGATGAGACCTCAACGTGAGGCAGGAATCTATCAAAATCCTAGAGGAGAACATAGGTAGTAACCTCTTCAACACCAGCCACAGCAACTTCTTTCAAGATATGTCTCTAAAGGCAAAGGAAACAAAAGCGAAAATGAACTTTTGGGACTTCAAGATCAAAACCTTTTGCACAGTCAATAAAACAAAAGGCAATCCACGGAATGGGAGAAGATATTCGCAAATGACACTACAGACAAAGGGCTGATATCCAAGATCTATAAAGAACTCCTCAAACTCAACACTCAAAAAAACAGATAATCATGTCAAAAAATGGGCAGAAGACATGAACAGACATTTCTCCAAAGAAGACATATAAAAAGAAGAAGAAGAAGACATACAAATGGCTAACAGACACATGAAAAAATGTTCATCATCACTAGCCATCAGGGAGACTCAAATCAAAACTAGGTGATGTAAGGTGGTGTAAGGTGTAAGGTGGGGTAAGATACCACCTGACACCGGTTAGAATGGCCAAAATTAACAAGACAGGAAACAACAAGTGTTGGAGAGGATGTGGAGAAAGGGGAACCCTCTTACACTGTTGGTGGGAATGCAAGTTGGTGCAGCCACTTAGGAAAACAGTGTGGAGATTCCTTAAGAAATTAAAAATAGAGCTACCCTATGACCCTGCAACTGCACTACTGGGTATTTACCCCAAAGATACAGAGTTAGTAAAAAGAAGGGCCATCTGTACCCCAATGTTCATAGCAGCAATGGCCACAGTTGCCAAACTATGGAAAGAGCCAAGATGCCCTTCAACAGACCAATGGATAAAGAAGATATGGTCCATATATACAATGGAATATTATGCCACCCTCAGAAAGGATGAATACCCAACTTTTGTATCAACATGGATGGGTCTGGAGGAGATTATGCTGAGTGAAATAAGTCAAGCAGAGAGAGTCAATTATCATATGGTTTCACTTACTTGTGGAGCATAGGGAATAACACAGAGGACATTAGGAGCATGAAAGCAAAGGTGAATTGGGGGAAATCGGATGGGGAGACAAACCATGAGAGACTGTGGACTCTGAGAAACAAACTCAGGGTTTTGAAGGGAAGGGGAGCGGGAGGTCAGGTAAGCCTGGTGGTGGGTATTAAGGAGGGCACGTATTGCATGGAGCAATGGGTGTGGTGCATAAACAATGAATCTTGGAACACTGAAAAAATGAAATAAAATTAAAATAAATTTTAAAAAAACAAAAAATAAAAAATAAATGAATTTGGCTAAATTAAAAGCAGAATACTCTTAGGGAATGCATCTCACAAAGTCTCTTGTTTAATTTTATGGTATCATACGGATACAGACACAGCAGGTTACACCCAAGGGATATAAAAAAATCACCCTAAATGTCTATTTAGGCCCAAACTTAAGCCTAAACCAGTCATGCCAAACATAACACCTTTCTTATCTACCTCTCACCTCTGCTTTGTTCTTCCTGAGCAATGTGGGGCCCATGCCTTTCTGTGGAACAGAAGAAGGGGGAAGGGAGGTGCGGAGGAAGACACACTCCTACAACTTTACAAAACTTTCCTTCACCCCTAAATGAGGAAAAGAAGGTAGAGAGAGAACTGCTACTGTATGTGCCGGAACAAGCATGCTCGGGCTGCTTTGAGTCCCTTCTTACCATGTGCTCCTGTGTGGACAGTCCAAACATCAGTAGGTAGATACCAATATTAATACTGTAGCAAGCCACCCTGGAACCACCTTTGTAGTAGGACCTGTGGTTTTTACCATGCTCTTGCATGGAAGCACAACTTGGTTTCTTTTATGCTACTGCTTCTGGAGTCCTCAAATCCCAGAAAATATGTGTGACACACTGGTTGTGCATTTTAAACCAAAATACTTTCAGAATTTGGTCTCTTTCAATGCTAAGGTTGCTAAAGCTTTCAATCTCCAGAAAGTATACAGGAGGGACTAGTCCTGCATTTTAAACTACAATAATTTAATAAAAGGTTTGAATTCCTAAGGGAAAAGATGAAAGAACTTTTCACTCTACCATTTCATCTCAAGGCATAGAGGCAAAGCAAGAGGCAGTCTGACATATACAAGCAGACAGTTCTGGAGCCAAACAAACCTTACACAAATCCTGATTCCTTCACTTTTTAGTGTGTGCTCATTAGAGTTGTTAACAACAATAATAATACTAATAATAATAGTAATACTAACACTTTTATGTGTTTACCACATCACACACTGTTTATATACTTTATATACAGTGACTTAATCTTTTTTTTTAAGATTTTATTTATTTATTTGACAGACAAAGATCACAAGTAGACAGAGAGGCAGGCAGAGAGAGAGGAGCAAGCAGGCTCCCTGCTGAGCAGAGAGCCCGATGCAGGGCTTGATCCCAGGACCCTGGGATCATGACCTGAGCCAAAGGCAGAGGCTTTAACCCAGTGAGCCACCAAGGCACCCCTACAGTGGCTTAATCTTAAGAAAAATAAAGCCCACGAGGAAGACCCTACTATTATATTTCCTAGTGAAGGAAACCGAGGCACAGAAAGGTTTAGTAACCGGTACAAGCTAAGTAATAGCAGAGCCAGGCAGTGTAGCTCTAAACCCATGTAATCTGGCTCCAAATACCTATGCCTACATCCACTGCATTCCCCTGTCCCCCTGTGACTCAGGAGCACATCATCCAACTCTCAGAATCTAAGCTTCCTGGTCTGTAAAAGTAGTTCTAATGAGGTTGACCTCAGTGAGGCCTGAAGAAAATGTAAAAAAAAATGTAAATAGAATCCCAGACACCCAAATGGGTACCCATACTAGATAAAGTGCCTTTAATTTCCAACTTGCTCATAAGGTGTTTTTAGAATTCTAGGTAAATTCTAATAAAATTCTAATAAAAGTCAGAATCTAGAGGGCCTATGGACAACAAATGTAATGGCTGGAACGGACAAATCAGAGGCCTTAAATTTCAAGTTTCCCAAAACTCAAACTGATTGAGAAGGCAGTCTGAACTGACTCTGAAGCCAACTATTTCAACACTTCTCAATAAACTGTGGCTTTTATGGACAGAAGTTCACCAACAGGTAATGACCAGAAGAAGTAAGGGTCCAAAGCTTGGAGAACCCAGAGGGAGACCAATTATTTAGAGCTGGATGGGCTAGTTAGAAAAGTCCTTGAAACATGATTAGAACATTTCCAGGAAGAGAAGAGGAAAGGCCAATGTCATGCAAGGAATTTGCATGATCAAAGCACAGAGAACTCCCTTCACACAGGGATAGTGAAGGGGGAGTGGGCTCTTAACAAGAGAAAGAGTAAAGGAAGCCTGGGAAACGGGCCTGGGAAGAAGCCGGGATAGGCCTTGAATGTCACAGGATGGAATGCAGGTTTGACTCTCTATGCCACAGAAGCCATCAGGGTTTTGTTTTGTGTTTTGTTTTTAAAGGAAAGGACATCCTCAGACCGGTGCTTTAGCAAGACAGTTTGTGTGGTGTTCTGTGTGGATTAAAGTGAAGAGCACAGGTATGAGGGAGACTGATTATGAGGGAGACAGTATAAGGGAACATTTGATTTTCTTTCTCACCAATATAATAAAATATACACCAAAATACACCAACATACTAAAATCTTAAGAGAGAAGGGCCAAATGTAATTTGTCACTGGACTAAAAATAGAACTACAGCATTACTACCACTAAGGAAGACCAAACTAAAAAATTGTAGCTGTTAGCAAACTGCCACATAAAATTTCAGATGTGCGAAGAAACGCAATTGTAGAATTACGTACATATTTCCACCAGATAATGGAATCTGGACAAAGTATATGAAGTAAGCAGAGAAGTAAACAAAATGTTCCAAGCTCAAGAAGTGCCTTACTTTTCACCAAGGAGAGCCAACGTTGTTTTCTTTGAAATCAGCTTTCGTATGCCCTTGAAGAGAAGCTGATAGAGTGTTGTGGAAAACTCGACTTCTGAAATCATGATGAAAACTGCAACTCGACACGAGCAAACTGGTACTATGTCAGAGCGACAAGTTCCTGAACTTTTGACCCACACACCCAAAAAAGTGGAGTGAAAGAATGTTTCAGAAGAGTCAAGTGAGAGCAGTAGAAAAGAACAGGCCTCTTCCCCACCAGCAGCCACATTTGACCAGGAGGAATGGGCGCTGCGTTACTGAATGTGGTTTTCTACACTGGCCAGTGATCCTCCCACAGAATCCCAAACTAAACACCATTTCTTCAAGGCCCCTCCTTTTAATCTGTAGGTCCCCTATTAAATATCTTTCCCCGTATTCATCATCCTCAATACTTGTATGGGTAATCAGTCTAAGTGTTTTTCTCAAACACTTTTAACTCTTCTTTAAATATTTTATGTTTGCATACTGTATTTCCTCAATTTAAGTACAAATATTTAGGTATCTTTCTGTAATTTTATTATCATGGCTTACGTGGCATGTAAAAATTAAAAACCAAACAATAGTCACAATAATAGCTAAGACCTTTTGAATGCTAACCATGTGCTCAGCATTGTTGCCGCAGCTGTATTTTAACTCACTTAATCATTACAACAAGTACATGAGGTAGCTACTGTCACTGCCCTCCAGCTTACACCTGAAAAAAACTGAGGCATGGAAAGGTTTTATCTTTACCTCACTCATTTAGCCAGTACGTGTATGATCTCAGGCAGTCTGATACCAAACTGTGCTCCAATGAACCTTTCAATTAGCAATAATCGCACCTCGGATAAACCTCATTGGCTACGATACTGCCACTGCCACTGTGCAAAGCTCCAATGTACCTTTCAATAATTTTTTCCTTGAATTCAAATTCCAAAAAGAAAACAGGAAAAAATGGAAACCAGAGGCCCTAGATAGGAGCTACAGATAAGATTAGTTCAGGGAAGGTTTGGCTTTTTAAAAACGTAGGAAACAATCTTCCTATGATCTCTGTAAGATTAGGTGATCCATCCTAGTACAGCGTCATCTCTGACATCAACGCCAAGGGCAACATGCCTCCCCTGCAATGCCTTTATCCTAATGTGCTGCCACTTACCGGGATCTGTGGATAAATGTGAATATAGTAGATATAGTGGTGGTAAGTAGAAGAAGCATCCCAAATAGAAAACATACCATTCCTTACTGAAACAGTGACCTCTTCGCTCACTTTCTGGTTAGCTAATAGCCATAACTGGTCAGTGAGAAGAGGGAGGAGGAAGGATTTCAATGACCCCAGAAGATTTCAGAGCAGAGAACAGAGCAGCATTAGCCTGGCACTGTTCTTTGGTACCAAGTCTCCCTGTCAACCAGGGCAGTAAGTACTCATCTGTCTTTGGGTGCTGTTAGCCCATAAAGCAAACCCCACTGGAAAGTAGGGCTGAGCTGTGAGTGCTATAGGTATCTCCATTCTGTCCTGGTCCTTTGAGCCTCTGTGTTTCTATAGGGCCTACTCAATGTGTTTCCACTTTGACTTCTCCAATATTGGAGATATATTGGCTTCTCTCCAGCTCTCAGGTCTCAGAATATTCTCTTCTTTGGTTCTATCCCTATATCACTTGTCCATTTGGCCAGCTACCCATGTTCTCATGAAAGGAAAGTTTCAGAATATCACAACAGAGCGCAAACTCTAGAACAAACCGTACCTTTACTCATTCTTATCCTTATCATACCCACCACTTACCCTTGTGTATCATGCACAAGGCTCTTCTGGGCATAACTCGGGGTAGGGAGATTGTTACGCAACTGAGGTCCTGTTTGGTAGGCCTTCAGTAATGACATGAAAAGCATCACATCAGATTGTTGTCTCATCTGTTTACAAAGTTTACAAAGATGGCTACAATTCTTCCAGTTCTTATGTGTGTGCCTCTTCGCAATGTAACTTTGTCACCACTCCCATTAAGACTAATTCCTCTCCCCAGACTATAAGCTGGCCCTGTGACTTCACTTAAGCAGAAGGGGTATCAAATGACTTCAGACCCTTGGCTTTAAAATGCCTTTAAGGTTTTGCTCTCAGGCTCTTGCTGCCCTGAGACCACCACATAAGGAATCCTAGGCCAGCCTCCATGAGGGTAAGAGACCATCCTCAGGCAAAAACTAGACCCAAATTCAAGACACGTGAGGGAGGCCCTCCAGGCACGGTTGTCCTGCCAGATGACTGCAGTAAGAACAGTGACCCCAGGCAGACCATCAAACTAATCATCCAGCTGAGCCCTGTCCAAACTGCTAAAACATAGCAATTTATGAGCAGAAAAAATAAATTTTGACAAGGTTTGTTTTGAAGAAACAGCTAATTGATAAAAACTCCAAATGAAAATTGAGACAAGAAACAAATAAATCATGTATTACCATGATACAATATACTCTTTTTAACAATCAATCTTAAAGTTTTATATATCATCTAACTGCCCTTCCACTATTATCCCTCCTACACACACACACACACACACACACACACACACACACACACACACACTCCCTCTTTCTCTCTCACTCTCTCTTCAATCTCCCACCTGCCCTGTTCATCTCTTTTGGGCATCTCATTTCTCAGTGTCCTTACTGGTGTATTGCCAGCTCAGTTTTCTTTTGTTTTGTTTTGTTTAATTAGCTCTTTTCCCATAGATCCAGCTCCTTCAGTCTATGAGGAGTAGCTATCGCTTACTATGTGTCAGAAACTGTTCCTCACCATCACCTTATGAGGCAGAGCCGCCATTATTCCACTCATTTTATATATGAGAAAGCTGAGGTGCAGTAGATTAAGTCTACTCAAAGTCCCAGAGCTAATCATGAGTGAAGAGGTAGGATTTGAATCCAGGCAGGAAGGCTCAATCAAGTCCATGCCCCTAAGAACTACACTATATTGCACCACACTTTCCAGTGGCCCCTAGGCTCTCCAAGCCTTACATGTCCAAAACAAAAATCATCATTCTTCTCTCACAAATCTCCTATTCTTCAAATTCCCTACTTTGATAATGGATTACCATTTACTTATATGCCTAAAAAACCTCCCCCATGTTTAAGGAGAAACCATATCCTATGGAATTGTGTGCTCTCATCTACCTCCCTACCATCACCTTACATCAAGAGATCAGGGTCTTTATCTTACAAAATTGGAAGTAGGCTTGTTGCTAGTGTCCTTATCTGTGACTGGACAGGTCAGCAATTTTCCTTTTTCTTTCCCCCAATCCATGTCTACATCACCACTAAGAAGAACATACATTCTCAGTGAAATAGCTTACCTTGAGAGGTGCAAGATAAGTAGCCACAGTGGTATGATTATGGGTATAACTGTGTGTTTGCAGGGAGTGTTACTTGAAGACAGGCTAACCAACTCATTCCAGTTTACCTCAGATTTTCCTATGTCAGCAATGAAAATCCTGCATAGCAGGAAACTGCTCATTCCCTGATCTACAAGCCAGGATGGCTGGTCACCCTCCTTAAGGAAGATGTTTAACTAAGTGATTGAATGTAGGAGTCTATGCTGATATCCAGCCTCCAGTGAAACCAGCTGGAGTTATGCCTTTTTTCTTCTTTTCACGAAATTAACCAGAAAGAGAGGAGATGGTCATACCACCAATTTCATAAAACCTCACTTAGGTCAACAAACCAGCAGCTTTTGAAACAGATGACTGTTCTTTCCTTCTTAAAATATTTTCTTCACTTGGTTTCCAGCATTACACTCTCCTGGTTTCTTCTAGCCTTAACTTTCAATGTCCTTTAATGATTCCTATCTCACCATCTAATTGTTGGAAAGCCCCCAAGTTTCTATGTTTGACCCTATGATTTTCTCTATTGGTATCCATTAGATAGGTGACCTTATCTAGTGAACTCTAAAGTTCACAATCAATTTTAGTGTAAGTATAGCATCAAAGAAAGGTCAAAATGTCACTTCTATTACTGATTATTGAAATACTTATACTGCAGAATATAATTCCAGGCAAAGCTCAATTCTGTTACAACTATTGCATGTGGTGGTCCTTGTCCTTCTGCCTGGAACTCTGTAGAACTATTTTTTCCCCTTGAATCACCAGGTAACTAGACTTGCTAATATTTTGCTGACTATCTCATTCACTCATAGGAACATTTGTATAACCACAGGCTTCTCCCAGTGCAAGCTGCATCTTGAAAAATAGCCTGGAAGATTAGAAAATTTATACTCTCTGAAGGCAGACATCCCAAAAAGATACAAGAAAATTAATGAAGCTTGGATTTTTCTCCAAAACTCACCAATCAAGTTATGCCAGTCCTCCTTCTAGGGAAGAGGGACTCCAAAAACAATGAGAAGTCAGGACTATAACACTGATGGAGGAATATAGAAACTGGGTAATATGTGTTCTCCCTATAATAAATACCATGCTTATGCTAAATCTTTTCATTACATCTCCAGTTTCCATCTCGTCCCTGATATTCACCTGCCTACTCAGGGTCTCTGCTTGGAAGTCTAATAGACATTTCAAACTCCACATGTCTAATAGAGAATTTGATATTTCCCCCAACTATCTTCTTCATTTCTGTATTGTATGCTAGGTTTCTAGATAGTATTGCTGCCACAATGAAATACACAGGCTGGGAAGCTTAAACAACAGAAATTTGCTTTCTCACAGTTCTGGAAACTAGCAGTTTAAGGTGCCAGCATGATTGGTTTCTCCTGAGATTCTTCTCCTTGACTTGCAAGTGACCACCTTCCTGCTGTGCCATCACACACCTTTTCTCTATGTACACATATCCCTCTTGTCTTCCTTCTCTTATAAGGACACAAGCACTATTGGACTACAGCCCCACTTTTGTGATTTCATTTAACCTTAAATTCTTCCTTAAAGTCCCTGTCTCCAAAGACAGTCATACTGGGATTTGGCTTTCAACACAGGAAGTGGGGTTGAGGAAAGACACAATTCAGCCCATGACTAGTCCTTCCACAGTTGTCCTCTATTTCAGGATATGGTACCACTATTGATCAGTTGCTTTGGCCAAAACCTTAGGAATCATGTAGGCTACCAAATTCCTCACACTGTACATCCAGCTCAGTAGGAAGTATGTCAACTCTACCAATTCCACATCCTACCACTTCCTCTAGAGACTTCAGGTTCAACCTTCTTCTTATGCCTGCTCTACTGTAACAGACTCCTGACTGGTTTTATTGCTTCCTTTCTTGCCCTGCCACAGCCTACTTTCCATATATTCACCAGAGATAGCCTTAAAAGTAAGTTGGATATCATTACCTCCCTGATTTCAACACCCCAAATGGCTTCTCATTATACTTAGAACAAAGCCCAACTATAGTGTATGACCCACCATCATCAACTCCTGCTTATCTCTCTGTCCTTATTGCAGATCTGCATGTATTCTCTCTCTCTAAAAAAATAAAATAAAATAAATATCCTGAAGAACTTTATGCCAGTAACTCAACAACTTTAATAAAATGCACAAATGTACTGAATAGCATGAGCTACAACAGCTCATTCAGGAAGGAAGAACTACATTTTTAATAGCCCTGTATCTATTAAGAAATTAAATCTACTTTTTTCTGCCTTTTTAAAGATTTCTTTCTTTTTTTCTTTTTACTCTAAAATAAAAAAGCAAAAGTAGAAAAAAATTTTTTTCAGGGGTACAGGTCTGTGATTCATCAGTTTTATGTAATACCCAGTGCTCATTACAACACATACCCTCCCCAATCTATTTTTAACTACTGCATGTCAAAGAAATTGAATGAAAATCTTTTCCACAAGGAAAAGTGACTGGTTAATTCTACCAAACACTTAAGCAAACGAGACAGAATATCTAAACAAACTCTTCTAGAAAACTGAAGAGGAAGAAATACTTACCAACTCATTTTCTGAGACTAGCATTAGTCGAATACTGAAACCAGGCAAAGACAGTAATAAAACTAAAGACAGAACCAGAGATGTAAAAATCCTTAACAAAACTTTAACAAGTTGAATGTGACAATAAGGACAAAACATCATAGATCAGGACCAAGTGGGGTTCATCCCAGAAGTACAGTGCTAGAAGAAGTTCAAGGAGGCCAGTTTGGCTAGACTGAATGAGCTGGGAAGTAGGAAGAAATCTGAGCAGTAAAAGAAAGGAGATCATGAGGCCTGTGCACATGTTCAAATCATCTGACTTAATTGGTTCCAATGACCCTGAACTAAACAGGCAATACTAATGGTAAGCATTTGAGACCCTTTTATAGGCAGACTGGGAGGATTTGGGGGATAGAGTAAGTATCACAGAGAACTGTCAACCTCATCCTAAGGACCTAGATTTTCAATCCCAGGGAGAGGTACTTGGGAAGCCACTGCAGGGTCTAGAGCAGAAGAGTGATATACCATCTTTTGTGTATATTTTGTATACATATACACTTTTGTGTATATTTTGTTGAGAACATATTTTAATAGACCAAGGTTAGAATCATGGAGACCAAATAATAATATGTAAAGCATTTTATAAATAATAAACAAGTCAATATTAATCATTAGTACTGTATTAACAGTCATTTTCTTGGTGCACCATTTCTGACAAGCTGCTCTACATAGACTTCTTATAAATAACAGTCTTTTGATAAAATACATTTTGGTGGGGAGGGCTCTCAGAGGAATGTGGGGAACCCACATTCCTTGGATATGTATTGAAGTACAATGGAGCTAACCATTCATTGTCAGAAGCAAAATGTCATGCTGAATAATAGAACCCTAGAATAACACAGCATTCCTTAATGTGATGTGGTTGGTCCTGACTTGATTGTGATGCCATAAATATACAATATTTAACATTATTCCAAAGAGCTGGTCTCCTTTAAACCACCCACCTGTAGTCATATTTCCCCTGATTGATGGTCAGAGACCCCTTGTAGGGTTTAATTCCTACTTGTGCCAGAATAATCCAGAAGAAGCTCTATCTCCTACAGGGCACAAAATTTCCCAGGCCTAAAGACAGTGGATATGATATTTATCTACAATGGCCAGAGACAATTTAAATCTTCAGGAAGTAGAGAACCAGAAAGACTGAGAAAATAGAGCCAAGGCTACAACCAGGTAAATGGAACCAAAGATCTAGTCCAAGACGTGAAGCAGCAGTGGATAACAAGCTTGTGTTGAGGAAGAGTTTGAATCAGGATTGTGTTCATGGGTAAGGTTGTGAATATGGAATACACAATAGAATTTGGCGCAGTGGGTTGGGCCACTGCCTTCGGCTCAGGTCATGGTCTCGGGGTCCTGGGATCGAGTCCCGCGTCGGGCTCTCTGCTCAGCAGGGAGCCTGCTTCCCTCTCTCTCTCTCTCTCTCTCTCTGCCTGCCTCTCTGTCTACTTGTGATCTCTCTCTGTCAAATAAACAAATAAAATCTTTAAAAAAAAAATTTTCTTTTAAAAAGGATCTGGAATATGTTTGAGGGTGGGGTGGCCATTAGTACTAAGTGGTTTAAAAAACATATATAATCCAATACATGCCTAATTTAGTGCTCTACATCATTATGATTTAATTTGTTTTAACACTCTTAAAAGAATAATGCAATGATGAAAGTATTTGGCTCCTTTGCAGGTGGATAGGGACAAATTTTTTGGAGGCAGTAAATACCCTGTAGAGAATTATCAACCCCATCCGCATATAACGTCAATTCTGCTGACATGTAAATGTTTTTCACAGGTAGACACTGCAGTTTCTATTTAGCACATGGGTCTTCCACCTGGGAAAGTCCAGCTTGGCAATGACATTTCGGTCCAGCTCATAAAGTTTACCTATTGGCTGCTGTGTGCTTTATAGCGATGCTTTCTAAAGCTAAGAATTATTTGGATAACAAAAGTGATGAGCCAACTAACCCACATACATCATATTGAAATCTTAGGAGGAAATTGTGTCTACCAGACATATACACATGCACACAACCAGATTTAATATTTGAGTTTCACCAGGTTCTATTAAATGGCTTCAGAATGTTTGAAACATATCAAAATTTTCCGAGAAATCCTTATTTCAGTATTTTCCTGATAGAAATGTTTGTGCAATAAATTTTTTCTTTTACTCATTTATCTACTCATTCAATAAACACTACTGAAGTCTATACTCAATAGTTAGCACTCAGTTTATAACGATGAAAAGCAAAGGTGCCTGCACTCAAGGACTTCGGTTTGGTGAAGGATAGAAGCATATGCAAGTAGCTACAACTCAAAGAGACAAGCTGATCAGAGAAATATAAACAAGTACTTAAGGTTAAAGAGAAGGAAGTGACTGCCAGGGTCTTTGAAGACCAACAAAGAGTTATGTATGGACTGGATCTTAATGGATTGGAAAAATTTTCTGAAAAGGAGAAGAAGAATGACAGAAGGAACAAAGCCTGAATGACAGAAGGAACAATAACAAAACACCATAAAGTGTCTAGTTATTTACTACAGTAATCAACCTGCTTGCATTTTCCGTTTCTAAACCCTTCCTTATACTCTGATAAGTCCTAGCATATATTATGGCTATTTGTTGAGTCTGAAAGATTAAGAAGCTTTTCTTCTTTGACTATAGTAAAGACAACAGTTCTTCTAAAATAAATTTATATATTCTAAATAATTCCTGTCAAAATTTCAATAATAAACACACATATATATAACTAAACTATGCTAAAATTAATCTGGAAAGTAAAAGAAATGAGATAATAAAGAAAACTAGTACAAAAATTAAGACCGGACTAATCCTATCAGATATAACCTATTAAAATATGTTCTGTAGCCTCTGAAATAAATATGTATTACTGGATTAAAAATAAACAGAATTATGCGTCAGAACTAGAACCTATTAAATATAGAACCATGGTATTCAATAAAGGAGACCCCATTAATCAATGAGCAAGTGAAGCTTTAGTCAATAGTGCTATCTGAGTCATCAATTAGCACTTTGGGAAAAAAAAGCTATTTAGAACCTCATTTCATTTCACACACCAAAATAAATTTTAGATAAATTAAGTAAGTAAACACAAAAAATCAAACAACAGAAATTAGTTGAAAAAAGTAAAATGAATACCAAATGTCTAGAGGCAAAGGGATTTACTAAGCTTAGAAATGATGAAAGACATAAGGGAAAAAACGAAAGATCACACTATATGAAAATATAAAACTTCAATACAGAAACTGAAAAATCATGAGACTAGGATCAAATTGTGGAAATGCTTGCTGAAAATACTAAAAACAGTACCTTACTGTATTATAAGCTTATATTACTTGACCAAAAACTCCACAGAAAAAAAGTTGGGTAGGTGGGAGATACAAATAAATGCAAAATTAAATAAATATGAAAGGGAAAATAAAAACAATTGTACTTATTAGTTATAACTAATCAATAAGCATATACAACTTATATTCATCATTAGTAATAGAAACATAAAATAAAACAAGAATATTCACTCTTGGGCTGATATTTTTATAACTAATACTATTTGACACAGATGCAGAGATGGTACAGTGGAGAATCTTAGTGTTTGCTAAGGGCACTGTCATTACTTTTATCTTCTTGATTTTTGAAATGTCTTTGATAATGACGTATTAGTTTTTAATAAAAAAATAAAAGTGACAGGCGTGTATTAATTAAGAAATATAACTTCTCCAAACTGGTACTAAAACATAATCCCACATAGTGGGCCAGAGGGCAACAGGATCTCTCAGTAAAGAAGGGCGATTTCATCTATCAGCCTCTGCTGAGATAGCATGGTAGAGAAATACCAGTTGTCTATCTGCTCAAAATGCTTAATAACAAAACGGGTGTTGCTATATAGCCATTATGAGTCAAAGCCAGAATTTTATTTTTTAGAGAACAAACAAATAACTGAAACATGTATATCCAGCAGAGATGTATGCTACAGAATTCTAAGCTGTGAACAGTGTGACTGAATCACTAGGAACTTTGCCTCAAAGGGGCCCACGTGTGTAAGTGCTTCAGAAAATTTTATCATCTATTTCTCTTTAAAAAAAGTTGATGTAGGCATTTGAGTTTATTTCAATACAGTTTTAAATACTTACAAAATCACTCCACCTCTACACTCTTTGTTGGCGGGCAATGGTGGAAGTGTGTGTATGGAGGGTAATTCTTGACTGTTCACTGAAATCCATGTGATGGATGAACAGAAATGATAGAGGGGAACTACATGTGCTAATGGGACCAAAGGACCAAAATTTCAACATAGAGGCTACTGAGAGAGAAGGGTCATGAAGGGTCACAGAAAATTTCACATGCTAGTTCATTTCTTGGCTAGAAACCATTAATGAGTTTCCCCTTGTCCTTCCCCCTTGTATAAAGCATGTAAGAAATAAAATCAAGGTCCTCCTTTCAAAATTAATTCACAAAATTGTTGAACCAGCTACACTGAATAAATTTACATTTCTCTTTTTGCAAACCTATTTAGAGACTACAGTTTTGTGAAGCTATTTTGCAGAATGTATAACCATCAGGACCAGTCCACTGTAATCCTGATTTTAACCCAGGAGAAAGGAGAATGGGGATGGTTGAGGCTGGCCTCCAGGTACCTTATCTAACAATTTAAATCAGTCCCATAAAATTTAAATAAACCTACCTTCCTTGGCTTCTATTCACATGATAGGATACAAAGAGAACTTGCCAGGCTGTGGGTCCTCATGCATCAGCTGCTAGATTTTTTCTCCAATGACCATGGGAATTTCCAGTTCAGGAGTTTGGTGGTCATGCTGTCCTAGATGGAGTGAGAGCCAGAGGACTTGGTCACACAGTGCTTATATGTTGCTTTCCTTTCTTTCCTCATAGGGTGGAAAGGTGCTTTAGGAATGGTGATTAATAAAGAATAAGAGTGAAACTAATTTGAACTTGGTTGTAGGAAGGTTTTTCATTTACTATATCCTTTCTGTATCTAAGAGTTAAAGAAACCACAGAAATTTTCCAACAGAGCTGAAGAATTACAACACTTAAAAATCAGAATACAAGTTTATTAAGTGACTTCATATATAAAATAAATGCAAATAAATACTTTTTCTTTATAGTGGCATTAACCAGTCAGAAAATAAATAGCCTATTCCCCCCAAACAGGGTTGGAGTATAGGAAACCTGTAAGATTAAATGGAGGGACAGTGAACAAAAAAGAAATTTTTATAAAGTTAGCAATTCTGCCCAAATTCATTTTAATGCAATTCCAATCATACTAAAATATTTTTAGTTTTTTTTAAACCAGATAAAAGCTGTAAGTAAATATAAAAATAAATGTAGAAGATTGCCTGTAAATTTTCATAAAGAAGAAAACTGAGCCAGGCAGGGTGGAACACTTGCTATATAGCTATTAAGACTATCTACAAAGGTACTGTGATCAGATTACTGTGATACCACTGAAGGAAGAGACAATCCGTAGCATCCAGAAAAAGATCCAGTTATCTATGGTAACTTGACATACAGCAAAATTAACATTTTCAATTTAGTAGGAAAAATTCAGTCTATTTAACAAATAGTGTTAGGACTGCTGACTCAGCTAAAAGAAAAGTTTAATTTTTTAATCTCTACCTCACAACTAAATACTAACTACAAAAATTTTCTATGTATTATATAGAACATACATCTATCTCCTTCTTGCTTAATGGCCTCTGAATGTAATGATTTAATTCTTTTAATGGACATAGGAATTTGTTCCAATTTTTTAAGGACACATTCATAGAAGCATAATTACTAGGCAAAAACATGGAAGCATTTAAAATATTACTAGTTATTGCTAAATTTCTGGCACAAAATTTTAGAAGAAATTCCTCACATGGTTTCTTTTTTAAGGGATTATTTTCAGTTGATTTATGGAGGTCTTAATTTGCCCACTAATCTACTTGATCAAGATAACAAGTGTTAATTAAGCACCTTCTTTGCTTCTGACAGTTAACTGCAGGCTGGGGCAGAAGGCATGGGATGGTCAAGGGTTACAACAGAAAGTCTTTCCCCTTAAGAGTGTCTTAAAACAGTACAGAAAACTTTTTACAGATACTTAAGTACCAAATTGGGTGATAGTGTCTACTATACATGTTTTAAAAGAATCAGAAATAAAATAAAGGTTTTTAAAAAGATAAACTTTGGCTATTTTCTGCAAATATGTTCCCCCAAATGGTTATGACTCCAAATTCACTTGGATCTTAGTATTTATGGTGATTATTATTGATACTGTCCAATATAACTGACAAAAACAAGTTCTTCTATACCTTAAGAAATTCAAACACATAAATGATCCTGAAACAAAGATCCTGAGACAAAGATGAAGGGGAAGGAATGAAGGAAGGAAAGTACCCAACACTTATTATGTACTATGTGCCAACTGCTTGGATTACAGTCTCTTCTATTTTTTTCACTGCTGGCATGACTTGGAAGGAGGATTCTTTAGCAGCAATTATCTAAAATGAGAGACAGTTCTAGGGACAAGGGAAGACAAAAGAAAAGCTGGCATCTATAGATCCCTTGTCTGCCTAGCACTGTGCTAGAATCTTGAAACACACTGCTTTTGTTTCACACACACTACTCAAAGGGGGGCTCAAAGATAACTTCTCACTGGATATCAGATGAGTAAGTAATAAGGACAGAATGGGGTCCTCAGGGACACAGTCCTGAGGGGTTTCCATTTCAGGAGTAGAGGTTAAAAGTACCTGAGAATGGCCCTTGGCTGATAGAAGTCACCTTACATACACCTGGGCGGTTACCCCAGCACCAACACAACCACCACCTACCCCTACCACTCCCACCAGCCAATGGCTGACTGTATGGCCAGTTGGCCATACATACATACATACAGTATGGCCGGTTGGCCACAAAAGCCCAGGTGGCCCCAAATCATGGTAATTCTGCTGTACCATTTATGGTCAGAGTCCCCCACTGTTCAGGCCAACAATAGAATTTACTCGTGACTATATCCTTGATGAGCAACTTGTCTATACCAGTTTTGCCTCCCTGGAGGTGTTACAGGTTTTTCCTGAAGAGCACTCTCTCAATGAGTCACTTGGCCTGGATCTGTCTCTGGCTCAGCTTCTAGAGAACCCAACCTAAGACAAAGGGCATTTGGGATTCTCATCCTATTTCTATTTATGACATCTAACAATTTCTACTCCTCAAAATGACTCTACAAAGTAGGTGCTATTATTCCAATTTTATGAACTGGTATGTTAAGACTGGCCCATTGAGCCGGAGTCAGCAAAGAGGGAGAAAGATTCCAGAGAGAAGAGACATGAACTGCTTTAATAGTTCCCCAAAAGAAACAGCCAAAGGCTGCCTTTAATAGGGAGGTATCTGGCTGTCCCACTCTGGGACCATTCATTCTAACTTTCTACAAACTTACCCCTTTAAAGGGAAGTTGTACACAAGGACACAAGATGTAGATTTTTCAATGTTTTAAAGTCAACATTTTAACACATTAATCTTACTCATTTCTCAACTCTGGCAGGCAGAACACACTAAATATTTTTCAAATTAATGCATGTCTGACAACTCCAGGATCTAGATAGGAATGTAATTTCTCCTCCCTTGGTGTATCCACTATTTGTATCTTTCATACATTTAGAACTCCTGTCCCTGTAGTGAGTTTGTTGACCTGAATGCTGAAAACATTTCTACCTCCTCTGGCAACTGGGTGGGTCAGAACCAACAACAGAATCATAAATGGACAAGCCTGGAAATCTGATGCTGAACTCTGAACGGTTTAGAACTTTCTGAACCAATCTTCTTGCCTTCATGTGATTTACAAGAACAGCAAATATGTACAGAATGGGAAACTAGGTTACACTTGACTGGGTGGAAGAAAACTTAACTGAGCACAAAGTAGAATTTTCAAACATTAGGCTATGTTGTGTTAGCTGACATTAATGAAAGGATCAACCTATTAACGTTGATAACTAAATCTGAGCTTCTGTCTATAAAGCTACCCAGTTAGGTCCTACTGATTAAACTTCATAAGTCTCAGTGATCCCTTGAGGGGCTGCCTCTAAATCAGACTAGGTGTCTAAGAAGCCCTATGGTCTAGAAAGGTGAAGTGTAATATCTGGGAAGTACATTTATGAGTAGAGTATAAGTGTCTTTAGAGATAACCCAACATTCTACCCCAGCCCACCCTCATAGCTGCCTCTCACAGCATCATATTTTCCACTGATGTGCTACAGATTCATAAATGTAGTGAAACACTAAAAACAATTGTTTCACTAAGGCTTTCAAAAATTCTTCACAACGCTACATTTGTAAGACCTTGTCTTCAGCTGCCTCAACATTTCAAATTTTCTGAGACTTTCAGTACAGGCCATGTGTATTTTCCCCCCCACCAAGTTATTTCCTTACCAATGTCACCATGAAGCAGGGATGTGAGAGGTGGGCATTATTATATTGTCACAAAGATAATCAGTTTTTTCTTCCAATGCTGGAAGGCAGAGCCAGGAATGAGCCATGCATCAGTCTAGGAGATAGGAGATTTATAACTACAGGTTTTTAAAGCTCCTAGTGGAAAATGAAGAGGGAGATATGGCACAGCAGGTGAATGTATTTGGGATAGATTACACAAAAGAACAAGAATAAATTACTATTTCTGTCAGAATAGATGAATCTAGAAATAGTTCAATCCTCAGGGCCAATGTGATCATAACAATTTGGTTTTCCCCACAGGTCTCAAGCTTATCTATGTTTTTCCCAAAAAAGGAAAGCTGAACAAAACAAAACTTGGGAGGAATCCAAATGACCCATATTAAAAGAATAATATGGGAAATAATGTTAATACTACTTAATTCAAATTTCCCTACTAAACCCATAGGCCAGTGCTGCTTGCATCAGAATCACCCTGGAGTCTTTTTAAAACAACAAAAATAGGCAGACAAAAATTTACTTAAACTTAAGGGAATCATAAGGGAATCCATCTAAAATCATCTCCCCCCATGATCTAGATTCACACTGAAGCTGAATATGGTGATTTTGTGCTCAGCAACAAGAACTGGAAAAAACAAGAGCTTGAGAAATGGTATTTTCATCCAAGAACCCTTATTGAGTATCTTGCTGCCTTTCTTGACTCTCTGCACTTTTTACGAATCAGCTGACAAAACAGCAGGTACACAGCTCTGATTCCAGAAAAGACCAGCCTCAACATAAACTTGGTAAACCACCTCCTTGGCATCCCCTCCTCCCATTCCCACCCACCAGACAAGGGAGCTTAAATCTCAGTAAAGTCTCTTCAGACTCAACATGAAGTGGAAAACAGAAGGAGCAAAGCTGGAGGTCTCGGCTGGGAGGTGCCACAGTTCTATAGGTGAGGTCGTAACAGTAACTGTGTGAATTTCAACATTTCTCTTTTTTTCATGTGACACAGAAAACTAGAATATTGAGAGATAAAGAAAGGAACTGAAACATTGAAGATAAGTATAAATATTGATTATGGGTTTGGGGTTGGCAACTTCTTGATCCCTAGCTCCATCGCTGAAAAAGGCTCTTCACTACACATGCTTTCCAGGAGTTTCTGAATCTGTACTCAAGAGGTTTCTCTGCTGTGCTTCCAAAGTGTCTGCAAATGGCCAAGTACATACCCCCTAGAGTTACTGCCCCCTATTCAACCTGAGCAGCTTTATCTGTTTTACACAGTAACCTTCTGTTTCAGATTATATTTAAAGGGCTCCACGTATGCGCCTCATTCACATTTTGAAAACCATTTAGGTTTTAGGAGTCACAATTCTATTCTAAGTAACAGTGCCAACCCTGTACCACATTTATTGTGTGACTCTGTCTAAGCCAGAGCACTGGTAGAATTTTGTTCATAAAAGAGAGAAGCTGTGTTTCCTTCCTCACAGGATAAGTGTGATGGTGAACAAGATAAATACTAAAATTACTCAGAAATAAACATTGTGTATTAAGTGTTATAACCACACATCAATAGACTCCATTTTAGATTGTGGTTTTAGGGTGCTAGCAGATTTGAACCCCCATTTGCTTAGTTGACTAATCTACCTCTTGGTAAGACGGGTTCTTCTGGTAGAGAGAAGAGGTAAAAAGAAATGAATGCATTTTATCACTTTTTAAAAGATCCTTCAGTTTACTATATCGAGAATAGATTATTTGGTGGGAAGATACTAACAACAGGGAAACCAGTAAGGCCTCTAGTACCATAATCCAGACAAGAGGTAAAAATCCATATTACAAAGCAAAGCTATGGAAATAAACAAGTTTCCCATAGATGCCTAACGAATCTACTCTGCCACACCAGAGGGGGAATAGAGCAGCACATAAGACTATAGACCAAGACTGCCTTGGTTCAAATGCCAGTTTGGGTCATTATAGGATACTTTGAACAAGCTATTTGATTCTGACATTTGTTTTCTTAGGACACTAAAAGTAGTACCCACCTCAGAAAATTGTCAGGAATAAAGGAGTAGGTGTACATGAAATGTTTAGGATAGTTCCCACCAGGCAGTTAAGTTTCTTGGCTGGCACATCAAAGATCTAAATGGGGCCCCTAGAGGGCAGCAGAGGAAAAAGAACAAAAGTGAAAGCGCAGAGTGCTAGATTCACATTCGTTAGCAAGGAACACACAGCATCTGATGAGAAAACAACAAACAATGAGAACCCTTCTATGAACCATGCAACATGGAGGCTGAGCTCAGGATCACATATAGCCTGCTATTTGTTCTTGATAACAAAGATATCAGTATAGACAGTAGCAGTGACTCAAGCAAATCTGGTGATGAGAAGGATCCAGGAATTCATCTGGAACATATTTCCAAATGACTTACGCAGCCAGGAAGCGGATTCTGGCTGTTGGCTGGAAGCTCAGCTGAGGCCCACTTTTTCTGAACTTCTCAGTGCAATCGAACATGCTTCCTGCATTTGGAGAATTGCCCACCTCCTTTGCTGCTAGGACACTGGGCCCTAACATAGGCCTTGACAATCACACACACCTGAGCAAGATTTTGAATCAGAAGCATGTGTTGCAGAAAAACAAGCGCCATCTGGGGTCCATTCTGGTAAGAATGGCAGCAGGTAAATCAGTTTCCAGAGGAGGGGTGGTCAAGGTCACATACCAGCCAAGACCCAGAACCAGCAATATGTATGTGCCTGGCAGAAGCAATAGAGCTCTTTCCACCAGAGCAGTTCTTCAATGTGATTCTGGGCATTGGTCCTGGCCAGGGCCTCCCAACCTGGTTTCTGGCCTTCTGGGAAATCTTAAATTCAATCAATTCCTTTTCTGATCATACTAAATTTCAATTAGTAGCAACTAAGGACTCTGACAGAGAAAAGCAGGGTGTTTGTTCCCAGTATGCCCCGCAGATCAGGTCTGACACCTCTGGAGAAAGGAACTGGAAGCCAGAATGGCAGAAATTATTTTAATAAGCAATGTTGTGACACTCAGAGTCTGAGTAGCACTACCTCGTTTGCCAGGTGACAAAGTTCTACATTGAGCAGGAAAATGACCCCTTGCCACTTTTCCATGGATTGGAGCAGAGTCCTGGCACCAGGGAGGCTCTGGGGAAATAGTCTTCAAACATCTGTTAGAAGTTCAAATTTAAACAACAAAAACAACAAAGTTCAAATTCTTTTTTAGTAAAATCAACATAGAACTTATGTTGTCATAGAACTCTTATGAGTTCTAAGAGTCATAGAACTCTTATGAACTGGATAAAAGTGGACTGCTTTGGATGAGGTGGGACTTGGAGCTCATGGGGGGCTTTAGTAGATCCCTACGCCCACTTGGAAATCAATCCGCAGGACTCAATGATGGTGCCCAACAGGGAGGTTCACTGAGTTGTGAAACCCTGGAGACCAGGGAGAATGTCCTGAGAGGACACCTGGCAGAGGCATGCCAGACAGGCTGCAGGTCCCAGGTGAGGATATTTATCTCTAAACACATTCTTTGAGGGCTCCCAGAAAGCTGGTGGGGAGAAAACTTTGCAGGGGCTTTAGAAATTGGGGACAATTAACCAGAGGGTTTTGAATATTACGCAATTAGTATCTTTTATAATGTAATCTAATAATGAAGCCTGGAGAAATTTTGCCTGCACACCTTTTTAGTTACCTATATCTTATAAATAGTACATTATATGCACATTCAAGGTAAATTGCATTAAAATGTAGTAAACTCATTCATCAATTTCTGTTGTAAACTCAGTCTTGTGGGAGAGCAACTTAAGTTAATCATGATTCCTTTCTGCCTGGACCTCCAAGGCTCATCCATGCCCTTCCATCCATCCCACTGAAAGGAACTCTGACATTTCTCAGAGCCCTAGGCATCTCCTGGCATCACGTTCTCTGGATTCAATCGTTGCCTGTTGGACTCGATGGCCTTTCAAACACATTAGCTGCCTTTTTAAAACAAATCACCGTGGGTATTAGAATGGAAAGGTATGAGCATGGGAAAAATTGGGGGCTCATACCCTTCCTGGCAATGGGATTTCAGGAAAGTTGTTTAACCTCTCTGAACATCCAAATGGATATAATAACAAAACCTAGTTATGAGATAAGGTATCTGAAGTGACAGGTAGGGAGCCCTGGACCTAGAAGTTATACAAAAACACTACCCACTTTAATGAAGGCATTTACTTTCTCAAGAGCACACTCATCTTCCAGGTTTGGCCCTCTCACTGCCTTGATCTCCCAGTCTGATAGCCAGGACCAAGTGAGAGTAGATCCCAGACACTTCAAAGACATTACATCAAGAAGATCCAATGCAAATCCCAAACGAACAGAAGAGTTTAAACGAGGAAAATTGCCCAACTAAGGAAATATCCAAAATGTGCCATTAAGACAAAGTTGGGGGGTGCCTGGATGGCTCAGTCGTTAGGCATCTGCCTTCAGCTCAGGGCACGATCCCAGGGTCCTGGGATCCTGCCGAGCAGGAAGCCTGCTTCTCCCTCTCTCACTCCCCCTGGTTGTGTTCCCTCTCTCGCTGTGTCTCTCTCTGTCAAATAAATAAATAAAATCTTTTTTAAAAAAGAGAGAGTTGGGGGGCAAAATCGCTTATAGGACACAAACACACAAAAGACAAGATAAAGCATTATAGATGAATCTGAGGTGATCATAGGTCACTACTTTCCCTAAAGACAATCCTGATTTATCCTTGTTGCCACAAATAACTATAAATACCACCTTCACTCTCAAGAGAGGCCCAGTTTGTATGAGGAATTGTATGGTCATAATGCAGGCAGGCTCAAGAGGCATACAATGGTCTAGTTAAGGAAGTAAGTTGGAAACAGACAAGGAGGTGGATAACATCGGGGTTAGTAAGCTATATATAGTATTAATGGCTATAAAGATATAAAGACCTTAATGTCTCAGCCAGGAAGGCTCTTGTAGGATTCCTTTAGTAGGAGGAACTAGAAAATGTGACTAGACACAAACTGCAAGTATAAGCTGATGGGCCACACTCAAAAGCAGAAGATGGGCAAAACACCTGGGGAGCTGAGTATAAATACAGAGCTAGAATTCTGAAGGCCTCCCACTGCCTTGTCATAAAGTCCAAACTCCTCAGCACAGCAGGATTCAGCTCCTGCCTACCGCTACAATCTTTCCATAAATAAAAGTTCCCCTATATGCCAACAGTTTCTCAAATACAGCAAAAGGCCATCCTTGCCTTTAATTTGTATTCTTGGCCTAAAATGCCTTTTCTGTTGTGTCTTCTGGATCATTCCAGCTTCTCAAAATTGGAATGCTTAGAGATCCCCTCCCCCAGAAGTCTCCCACCAGAGTGGATTAGGTGACCCTTCTCTGCACTTCTAAGATCCCTTTGTTCTATTCCCCATTATCATAGCGATAATGCTATCCTATAAATGATCATAACTTAATGTTTCTCCCTTAATTGAAGAAAAGGTCTCTGTATTTCAACTTCGTATTACTGTTACTTAATATACAACTTGACACGTAGTTGGTTCTCAATATATTTTTAATGTTTGAATAATAAATTCTGTCTCAAGCTAATGATGCTGGAATTATTTTTTAATTTTTTTCCACTTTAATAACCAAATACAATGACCAAAATAATTGGTCAACCAAACCCATTGCTTACCCTTTAAATCAGGATCTTAATTCAAATTTGGACTAATTCAATGGGTTCTTATTGGATTTCCCAATTTAAGTATCCTTCAACTCTATCCTTCACATAAATGTCAGGCGTCTCTTCTTAAAATGCCACTTTGTTAGGTCATGTCCCTGCCCTAAAACCTTAAAGAAGACAAAGTTTTATAAACAGTAACAGGACTATAAAATGGTGACAACCACTTTGAAGAACAATTTTACATTATCTCATAAAAGGTGAATATCCACATACCTTATGACCCAGAATTTCCACTCCCAGATGTATACCTTAGAGAAACTCTTACACAGGGCACAAGAGAGAAGACACAGCAGAAAATCCTCCTATAGGAGAGTTTTTGCAATGTAAAACAAACAAACAAAAAGTAGAATAAAAAACAGAAAGGTAAAAAGTGAGATAGTCACAAAAGTTTGTATCATACAGTGGTGAAAATACACTGGAGCTACATGGACAACATGACTGTATCTTAAAAAGGTAGTATAAGGGAAAGGCATACAAACAGTATGACACCATTTTAATAAAGCTCAAAATAAGCAAAAATACACTGTTATATATGTATGTGCTGAAATTATCAACAGAATGATAACCATGACTTAAAGAAAAATGGCTGCCTCTTAGGGAGAGGCAGGAGAAGAAAAGCACATGATTCAAGTAATACATTTTTTTTTAGTTGGGAAGGAGGGTCATGGCTGTTCATTTTTTTTGTTATGTTACTGAATTCTTTTGTATATGTCAAATATTGCATAATAAAGATATTTAAAGGGTAACCAATAGAGCCAGAGTAGTTAACTAAAATCAGTAGGGAACAGACAGCCTTCTGGAAATTGCAAAGAATCTATGTCCTCCAAGGGAAGGCTGCCTAGATCCAGCCTTTCACTTCCAGGCATTGGAGACCTGCCTTGACTAGTCACAGATTTACTCATGCTCACTAAAACATGCATGAGCCAGAGAAAGACATCAGAATGCCAATGTACATGTTTATAATGAAAAAAACAAGTCACATAACTGGACATACTCATCTAGCATGTTTAGCATATCTTGTATCTGTAGCCAAACTACATAGAAAGTTAAATTATAATCAGAAGGCTCATTATTTACCTTCTGACCTTCCACAAGAATTTTTGGTCAGAGGGGCTGGTTTGCTAACTTATTGTGCAACTGTAAAAATATGCTGCAGCTATACGGAATATGAATATATCTTAGAAACTTAATACAAACTCTAGCTTCATATTTATACCTGCATGGGCAAACATGCATGGAAATTAAAAGTTCACTCTGTGAGCATGGATCAACATTAAGGAACCAGGCAAAATGAGAATAATAGGGGCGCCTGGGTGGCTCAGTGGGTTAAAATGAGAATAATAAAAAGCCAAGGCTCGGCTTCCTATTGTCTTCAGTAGGGTCCAATATATCACACCTGATGCTACTCTTACTCCTCACACCCAGGATAGACACCATTCATCAATACTGGTGCTTTTTTATCCCCCCAAGAATTGCCTCACGATCCCTCTCAAAGCATTCCAGATTGCCACTGCTAATTGGGTTGGTATGTGAACTAAAAGCTATGGTCTGTAATTCTGAACAGCTAAAATTAAATATTTTATATTTCCATAAAAGGCCTTCTACAATCTGACCCAAAATCCCTTGGCTCCATTTGAAGTGGTCTATTCTCTGTCCCCTCCAAAATGTTCTGTTCTATTCACACATGCTCATCTGTGTTCACTCCAATGCTCCCTACACACCCACACACTCATAAACTCACACACACCAACCTGGAATGTCCTCTCTTCTATGTCCTGCTTGAAACTAACTTCTTCTATAAAGCTTTCTGACCATTCCTGCCCAGAAATGCTGTTTCTCTGCTTCTGAAGACCTGATATTTGTAGGTTACTTGGGATTCACTGTCTGGCATGTAGTTGTATTTTTAAGCAATTCCCTATTATAATCCATGCAGTCTTTAAGCTTCTTCTTTTTTTTTAAGATTTTATTTATTTATTTGACAGACAGAGAGATCACAAGTAGGCAGAGAGGCAGGCAAAGAGAGAGGGGGGAAGGCAGGCTCCCTGCTGAGCAGAGAGCCCGATGAGGGGCTCGATCCCAGGACCCTGAGATCATGACCTGAGCCAAAGGCAGAGGCTTAACCCACTGAGCCACCCAGGCACCCCGGCCTTTAAGCTTCTTGAGGGCCGAACTATACTTCTTTAGATTCCCTACAAAACTAGCATGGCCTCTCACATTGTAGATGCTCAATGAATAATTGTTCCCTTGATTTTTTTCCTGTACTTAAAACCCAACCTGAAACATGAAAAAATAATACTCTCTTTAATTATGATTAAGTAGATTATGATTAAGTAGACTTCCAATCCAAAAAGGAGTAAAAAAGTAGAACATTTCAGAGGACTTAGGTTCTAACTGCACTTTTAATTGAGTTTTTCACAGTAAATTGGTAGTGGTGCTGGGGGAGGTGTGTGATGGGTATCAACTTACTAAAGCATTCAAAAGGGTAAATGGGTCAAGCCCCAGAAAAATTTTTGCTGAATTTCCCCATTTTCTCTCCTACATAGAATGTATTTTGAGTGAAAATACCGGGATAATAAATTGGGTAAGAGGAAGTTTTGCTTATTTTTTTTCTGTAGTAAAAGATTTATGACTGTTATAATGTTCACTGTAGAAAATTTCAGAAAAAACAGGAGACATTTTAAAAAAAAGAGTCCTCAGAAATCTCACCACCCATAACTACATTTTAGCATACATATATCCTTCCCTTCTTTTCTAAATGCATATATGCATCTGAAATATATACTCTTACTAACAGGATCATCTTTATTTACAACTTGCTTTTCTGTTCTATCATGGAGTCTTTACTACATCCACGAATATTGTTATGCATCTTCCTTTCCGGTACCTACACTGTACTATGCTGTTTGTGCCTTTGACTTCAAGCTACAGAACCCAAATATAAGTGGGCTCAAACAAAAGAGGAAGCTAATCAGATTGTGGAAACTAAGGAAAGGGTGAATAATTGAGGAAAGAGCAAGGATGCAATGGAACCTCAGGAAAAATTAGAACCAGAAACCCCAAGAGCTTGAGACTTCTGTTTCTTGGGTCTACTTTATGCTCTTTTACTCTAGCATGGGTTTTTTCCACACAGCAAGAAACATTGCTCTAATTGTACTGACTACATAATTTTCAGAGTACAAAGTTCAAAATCTCAGGGAAGATGTTCATTACTTAATATTCACCCCTGTGTCAACTAGCTACTAGAATATGGCAACTCCCATAGCAGCCATTTGAATAAGCAAAGGCAGGTCCTATGAGAATAGAGCTACTGAGGAGATGAAATTACAGATGTTCATCATCATTCACTGAAGCAAATCCTATTAATGGACATATAAGAGGCTTAGAATTTTTAATTACTATACATAAGGCTCAGTAAATATTTTAAATTTTAAATTAAGTTCACGACTATGAAAATTCTCACACCTTTTTAGCATATACCTGATAACATCCTTATATTCTGAACTTCAGGCTCATTCAACTTATTTATTCATTCAATAAATCTCTTTAGTATCTACTGTGTGCCAGGCTCTATTCTAGGCACTAGGAAAACAGCAGTGAACAGTTAAAAAGCTTTTGAGAGGAAGAGTTTGGGCAGCTACTGTGTATATTTTGAAATTAGAGCTTTCAGGATTTGTTAAGGAACTGGACATGGCAAATAACAGTGAAATCTTTCCCTGAGCAAATGGTGAAGACCAGAAGAGGAGCACATTAGAATAGATCTGTTTTGAGCATGTTAATTTGAGATTCACTTTAGACTCCCATGCAAAGTTTTAATTCAGGAAAGGCTTCAAATACATAGAGATTCAGAGACTGGGGAAATAAAGGGAACCAAGCAAAGAGCCAAAGGTTGTCATTGAAGAAAAACAGGGAATAATGCCTGTTAAGGCAGTGAAGAAAATTCAAGAAGCAATGAGTGAAGGATTATGTTAAATGCTGCTGACAAATAAATAGGAGGAGGATGGAGAGAGGACCACTGAATTTGGAGAACTCAGCACCTATCTATCAGTCACTTCTGTGGAATGGTGCAGTGAAGAGAAACACCTGTTTAGAACAGAATCAGGACAGTGAGTATAGTCAACTCCTTTGCTAGGTTTCATTCTCAAGGTGAACAACAACTGGGGATACAGCTGAACAAAGAAGTGGGGTTAAGACTTTTTTAAGATGCTGAAAATATATCTGTATAACAGCAAGAATAATTCACCATTAAGGGAAAGGTTGTGGATGAAGGAGCAGGCGGAACAAGGACTGGAGCAAATCACTGAGTCAGCAAGAGGGAAAAGGATTCAGAACACAGGGTGGGTATAGGAGCACACAGGCAGAGGCGGGAAAACGCAGTATGGGAGATGGAAGTTCACTTCCAATGCTTCAGCTTTTCCAGTGAAAAGCAAGCCAGTTCATGGTTGAGAGTAGGGCCCAAGGAGGAGGTGTCAGAGGTAACTGGAGAGAAGACAAAAATAAACTGGCTACCTGAGAGACTGGGAGAATAACGGACTACACAAATGCAGCATGGCTACAGGGCAGCCTTCAGGTGCCTTTTGAGATTTCATGATCATGGGTGTAAAGTGAGTCCAGCCAGTGCGGTTGTGGGTTTTTCTCCAGCAATGTACAGCCATGGGGGCGAAGACGTGAAGCAAAGGAGAATAGGATTTTAGTGGGACTTTGGTTTTTCCAGATGAATATGCCAGGGCAAGCAAGAAACAGGAAAGTCGAGTAGGGATGTTAAAAAGTGACTTTAATTAGGTGGCTCATGGCCTGTTCTCTCAGCCCACACACTTTTTAATGGCTTCTCAAAGTCTAGCTGTATGAGTTTCCCATCACCGCTATAACGTATTACCATGAATTTAGTGGCTTAAAACAACACAAATGTATGATCTTACTGCTCTATAAGTTGGAAGTTTGGCACAGGTCTCACTGGGATAACATCACTGTGTCAGCAACATCATGTCCCTTCATGGAGGCTCGGAGCAAGAATCTGTTTTTTTACCTTTTCCAGTTTCTGGAGACCTCATTCCTCTGTCTTCAGAACAAGCGATATAAACCCTTCCTACATTGTATCACTGACCTCTTCTCCCTTTTCTACTTTTAAGGTCCCGGAGATGATACTGGGCCCACCTGGATCCTCCAGAATCATCCCTTTAAGGTCAGCTGATTAGCAACTTCAATTCCATCTGCAACCACAATTCCATTTTGCCCTGTAACAGCATATTCACAGGTGCTGGGCATTAGGATGTAGACCTCTGTGGGTTTATCATTCTGCCTCCCAGAATGCATGCCAAAGTATTCTGTAAAAGCATCACACTCCAATCTAGTATGAAAAGGACTTTTCATCACTACCCCGCTAGTTCTAGGCACTGTGGTGGTGGTGGTGGTGTTCTTCATTTTGGCAATTTGTCAGTGGGCAATGATATCACATATAGTTTTACTTGCACCTACATGATTATTAATGAGTCTAAGCATATAGATGAACTTTGATTCTGTGAAGAAAATCTGTGCCCTATGCACAATTTTTAAAGGTCTTTTGTTTGCTTTTTAAGAGCCAAGCGATATTAAATCTTTGCCTAGCATATATGCTGTACATGTGGGGTGTGGTTTACAGGTCATCATCAGTTACTCAACTTTTTTTTATTACCTAGTCAAATCTGTCAAAATTTTTTGGGTGGGTGGGGGTTCTGGCCTTCGTGTTCTGTTCAGAGAAATATTCTCTACTGTAGGAAAATAAAATTTCCCTGAATTTCTCAGTGCTTTTGTAAAAAGTTCTAAGTCTCCTAAGACATGGAAATATAGAAGATAGGAAATGTTTATTTACACCTCCCCTAGAAGGATTTTGCTTCACACATACCATGAGAATTAGATCTGCAGCCATTTGTCTAGTGAATTACTCTAATCCAAGAGGGTCAAATGGTTACAGCCTGGGCTAGGAATCCAGGCAAGGCTGCAAGGGATCAGGAAAATGGGAGCTCATTCCCCCTAGGAAATTACATTTTAAAAAGAAGGAAGTCCAGACTTTAAACACATATGTAGGTCAAAAAAGATGCAGACACCTAACATTTCTGTGCTCCTTAAGAAGACATATTTCTATTCCAGAAAATTAGAGTGAAAACCAATGACCCTTTCCACACCTTCTAAAGGAGCAAAGGGTTTTGTTCTCTATTTCAGGAGGAGAGAAGAATAGCTGTCTCTCCCCCTATAAACAAATAAGGAAAATCCATATAGCCAACTCACTGTGTCCTAAAGTGTGACCTAGTTTACCTGGTTTTCATTACATTACCCCAGGGGTAAGGGCTGGGGCAGGTAAGTTTTTCACTTGTTATTACTCCGAGGTAATTGTAAAAAAAAAAAAAAAGAAACCTATCTTTTACCCAGAAGACGTCATATGTACATCCAGGTTTAAATTAAAATGGAGTAGTAAAAACCCAATAGCCACTACAAAATTATAAAAAACATTCTATCTTCTGGTAACTTATAGTTTCATTTCATACATTTCAATGTCAACCCAACTGTGTTTTATTTGCTTTATGGACAGAGTGAGACATGGATTCAGTTTTTTTCCCCACAAACGGTTCTCTAATTGCCAGAAGCTCATTTCCAGAAAAAAGCACCTTTCCTCTGTGATTTGAAATCTCAGTGTGGTGGGAAGCATACAGCGACATTTTATTCATATTTCATAACAAGGAAATCCAAGGGCCAAAAGGATTAACTGATTTAAGATTACTAAGAACCACTGGTAAAGCCAGGGCTAAATTTTTCGTCAAACGGTCAAAATTCTTTCTCTCTCTCCCTGCCAGGTGGTGGGGGCAGTAGAGGGGGTAGAGAGTGTTTCTGTAGTTTTTTCCTGGTAACCAGTGGGTTGTTGTGCCCAAAAAAATCTACAGGAAAAAACGATTGTAAGATGATGACATTGTGTGACATTTAGCACTGATGACCCATCTTGAGCAAAACACAGTATCACTAGCACTTTCTCCTTACTACAGATTCCCAGACCCAATTCCAAAGTGACTTGTATCTTCTTCCTTATCTGTATGCTGTTTTGTCCAATGGCAAAAGCTTAGAAAATTTATAAATATATAAATAAAGCATTATGACTTCTTAAATATAAAACTAAAGAAGAACTGCTGTCAAAACTTTGACTTATATATATAAAAAGCAATTTAAAAAATTAACCTGTTAATTACTTTTTCAAGGACCATTATTCAAAACTCCTTAAGAAAAAAGAATTTTCCCCATGACCAACTTCATACAATCACAAACACAGTACTGTTTTATTGTTAATCCTTAAATATGTGTTTAATAAGTCTGGTGACTTATTTACATATTTTATTTAAGGATCCCTCCAAGATGTCAACTGAAATGGGGGAAAAAAAAAAAGCATCATAAAAGTGATCCAGGCCCACACTGAATGCACAGTTTGCAAGGGCCACCAACTGAGCAGAAAGTGAGATACTTGTGTACTTAGAAATACCACAGAATGCTGAAGGTCACCGGCCATATAAGTTGTGGCTATGTGAAGACCACCATCCATTTGTGCCTCTGACTTACCTTTAACTCACAAAATGTAGGCATGCCCTGGTAAATTTCTGCTTGCTTTTTCTACTTGTTTAGACAACTTTCAACACCATTAAAAAAATATTAAATTAAGTGGGAAAACTGCATATATACCACCCTTATAACATCACATTTTTTAATTCATTCAATGTCACTGAACACGTTTTGTTTTTTATGTGTATTTGTTTTATATAATTATAATTAAAGAATAAATAAAATGTTTTGCTCATTTTCACTTCACATTACTTTGAGCATTACATTTTCTGCACAGTTGTATTTTTTATTTGATTATAAATTCAGTGGAGATTAAATAGTCCATTTCATTATAAGATATAATTTGCTTAACGGTTTCCCTTTTATGTTCATTTAAATTGCTCTTAGGTTTTTGCTAATGTAAGAAATATAGCAGTATGCATTAAGATACTGGCTCATAAAAGTCATTTTTTGAATAATTAATTTAGAAAAAATCTTTAGAAAAGATACCAAAGGATTAAAAGTCATGCACATTTTCATGGCTCCCTATCAAATTACTTCCTAAGGACCAGTAGTCACTTGCAGAGCCACCAACAAAGTATGAATATATCCATTTCCCTGGTAAATCCCTGAATTTGGATTTTAATATGAACTCCTGAAATTTTCCAAATAACTCTTCACTGTCTCAGTTAATCATTATTAATTACTGGCAAATTTGAATGCCTTCCCTAATATTTATTTTCCAAATTTCTCTTTAAGTGAAAATTGCCTATGCCTTTCTTCCATGTATCTGTTGGAATATTGTATTTGTTATCCTCCAATTTCTTCCTATTATGATTACAGCAAACCCTTAAAATGAAGAGAGCTTTTCATTGGAGCAACTATATCCCCCTTCACAGCAAAGTAAGAAGAGGCTGAAGGGCAGGTGAAGAATCTCTAGAGGCCGAGTGAATGGTGGTCTCACAAAAATAGAAAAGTTGATGTGCCTCTTAGACCTGTGGCAAGCAAGGATAATGATATTATCCACCTCCTGGGGTTAGGATGACTAGCAAACTAGTTAACATATGCGAACAACATGTAGAACAGAGCTTGGCACATAACTGGGTCTCCATAAAGTTAGCTGGAGTTATGTAGAAGTAATTATGAGGACTTCAGGGAAGAAATGCCTTCCCCCGCCACTCCAATGTAACTAAAATTAATTTGTACTCGCCCTTTAAGCTGACCCAGAGGAATTGTGACTTCTTAAGCTAGAGGGAAAGAAAGCAATATCAAGTCGCATGTATCAATACGGCCCTTTCTGTAGTAGGCACCAACAGTCATTAGCTCATTTATTTTCTATGACCTTATCTCCCTAGAACACCTCATTTTATCTGATCTCTGAAGCTTAGCAGGATCAGTCCTGACTGGCCTTGGATGGGGACTCAGACTTACAAGAAGGCTATACAGGTTTGTGGTTAAGTGCAGCTGTGTGGCAATCAGTAACTTGCTAAACATCCCTGCCTCAATTTCTTGATCTGAAAAAGAGTTAATAATGGTCCCCACTTCATGCGGCTCTTGTTAGGAGTAAGTGAAACAATAAATATGCCTCACCTACCATCTACAACCATTAAGGGTTAGCTACTATTTTCAGTATCATCATTCTTGTAATTCCAAGAGTTGTGAATCATTGCTTCATATTTTTAGAAGGCAGAATAGGCTCAGAAAAGTTAGATAAATTAAGTCACACAACCATCAGGAAGATAAAACTCTGTATTTTATCCCCAAGCTGATTTTAGTATCCAGTTTTTGCATTTTTTGTATTTTTCTTTTCTTTACTTGACATTTCCATAAAAGAAGACTTGCAGGAAGACATGAGAGCTGTTTGCAGATATTTTAAGGGTAAGCTCACAGATGGGTAGGACTAGACTCTCCTTGTTGCCTTCAAAAACAGATCTGAATCCCAAGAGTAGACGCTGCAGAGAAGCTCTTTGGGGCTTACTATAGGGAGAAACAGCTTACCAAAAGGAAAGAAATTCAAAAGCATAGTGGTCTCTTTAAAGGGCTAGTTAATTCTAATACTGTCTTAATCTCTTAGGCTCTGTTAGTATGTAGACAAGTGAGATGTCAGCTTGTTGAGGATACTGCAGAAGAGATTCCTGTAAATGTCTCCAGGGCAAACTGATCTCCTGTCCTGAGCAGTATTTAGGGGACCAACATTCTACCACACAAATATACCCTCTTTCTTTTGTTAGAAAGGGAGTTGAACTTCTTGGCCATTATCTAGGACCAAGAATGAGTGAGGCTTCCTGGCATCTCCAGGAAGTGGTAAGCCTTTCTCCTTTGCTCACTTGGGATTATTTTTGCACATCACTTCTCAGATGACTGAGTTACTGTATCCAAATGTCTAAGGATCTTCTAGATCTTTATGGCTCTAGTCTTCATCAGCACAGCTTCAGGACCCTTCCTGTCAGCTACCCTAGCTCTGACTCTTACACCAGGGAACCCTAGGGGAAGGAATCCTCAGCTCTCAGCACCTACCTACTGCTACACTTTGCTCTCTCAGCTCCTTCCAACCGTCTCACGGCAGACTTCTGCAGCAGGTGCAGAAGACACTACCAGGTCCGGCAGAGCTGTTTTCAGGGCATGACCATCCCAAGCCCTCAGGAAGCTACGCCATGTTCTGGGGCCAAATGGGGGCAGGAAGAGAATAACCCACAGTACAGTTCTGTGTTAATCTTTGTCATGGGTATCCCAAAGCAACAGTGCTTGAACCTAGTTTCTCAGAAAGCTATTACATTAATGTGGCATTTTATTGTTCACAAAATGTTTCCAGGTATTTTCTTTCTTATTCCTCTGAACCCACACAAATATTACTGTAGATAAAGTACTTCTCAATTATGATTATGTCAGACACATGTGAGAGAAAACTCAACCAACAGTAACTTAATCAAAATAGGACTGTATTTTTATCTCGTGTAAATAGGAAGGTTGCAAAGGCAAGGCTGAACTGATGGCTCCATTGCTATCAGGAACCCAGACTCCTTCTCTCTTTCTGCTTTATCATTTACAGTCAGTGGTTTCCATCCTGAAGGTGACCTCATGGCTACCTTCTGTCTCACAGGAATCCCAGTTATCATAATCTTCCTCTGGGTAAGAGGAAGGAGAAAGGGTATATCTCCTAGCTGAGCTACTTTCATTTAGAGATATCCCATTGGCCACTCTTATCTGCAAGGAAAGCTAGAAAACATACTTTGAATTTTTTTTCTTAATCTGGACACAAATCTATCCCCATCAGTGTAGGGGTCCTTCATTAAGGAAGTATGGGAAGATGACAAGTGGGTAGGAATATAGTATCTCCAACCAAGGAAACTGAGGCTAATTGAGATTAAGGGACTTGGCCAAGGTAAAACAACTAGTTTCTTATATAGCTTTGTTGGTGCACAACCTTCAAGGACACAACGGCATCACATTCTCTGTAAATGGAACCCTCTGCACCTTACAGTGATGGAATGCGTGACTTATGCCTTCACGTATGGTGACCTGACTCCTCCTTCTGCACCTGGTGAAGTTTTGTGTGTAAGACCTCCCACTGCCACCCCTAGGAATCCTGCCTTCCGTGCTCTACTTAGCGGGAGTCTAATATTTATTGCTGCATATTTTACTGGAGAAGGTAAGGTCACTGTTCGTTTCATGGAGGCCCTCTTTCTGCCCAGGGGCAGTGAGTCCTCCTCAAGTTTCTGCACACCTGGTCAGGGTCTTCCCTGATTAGGAGTAGAAATGGGAAAAGGTCGCCATCTTTTCACTTCTTATACCCAGACAGGTCAGTCAGGGAGTTCGCACTACAGGCTTATTTTCACCAATTTGTAGGAAAGAAAGTGTATATTAAACATCAGGTTTTGAGGCCCTCACTTGTTTATGAGAAGCTACTCCACTTTAGGCATTAAAGGGTTTTTGCTAATATTAATAAAGTAGTACTTTGACTTTCATCCAAGTATGATCCTTGAGTTTATGTTCCCCTGTTTAGAACCCTGAAGTACAGGAGGAAATGGTTAATGATACCACTTTATTACAAATAAAAGGAATTAAGTTTTGAGTCATATTTTTTAAATTAACTATTATATTGTATGGCTACATATCATAATAGAACCCTTTAAATAAATAAATGTATTCCTGAAACGGTTGTTATTCTGCTTTTTTCCCCTGAAAGTTGAGTGGGGGGGAGGGGCAGTACACTGGTTAATTAAAGATTTGGGTTTGGTGGGTTCTATTATTGGAGGTTTCACCGTAACAAGTTATAAATTCAATAAACTGGGATCTTGCTTTCCTGATAATATAGGGCATGAGTATGCTTTCCTAAATACAGAATTCTACTTTCGAAGACGTGATCACTACAGTCTGAAGTCAGAAAATGAGACCAACAGATCATCTTCAGGCCATCCTGGGGTCTGTCAGTAAACTGAAAGTAACTGAACGAAGAGAGGAATCTCCAAGAGAGGCCAGGGGAGTGCCACCAGCCCACCACTACAGAGAATTTCAGAGCTAAGCCACTCACAGAAAAAAAAAAAAAGTTCAACCACAGGGCGGATGTGCTGCTTTTCACACCCAAGTCATTTATTTGAAAAGCAAAGGCAGTAAATTCTTGAAGCCCTCACTATGTTATGATTACTCCAGGAGAAAAGAGAAGATAAAAGAGAGACACTGAGCTTTCCCTTCAGTGTCTTCCTTGCGCATTTGTTTCTTTCAGGCAGATTCTTTAAACCTTATTTCCTTATTTTGCAACAGGAGCCTATAAAGTTAAGAAAATTATTTTTAGCTTTTAGGAGTATGCATTTAATTGTGTTCACTGTTATTGCTACTGTATAAAACAGGAAGAATTCCTTGGGACATGAGTGCAAGCTCCACATGGACCAATGGCAAGAGTATTAACTGGCTAACCATACCACTAAGGCGTTAGTTCTAATAGCCTGTTAAATAAATTAGTAATAAGAGATTATAAAAAGAATCAGGCTATCCTTCAAAAAGCCAAAGTAGTATAATTAACTAAGGGCCCCAAAAAGCTAATTTTAAGAGTGGGGGGGGAAGAGGAATAGCCAAACATTCCTTGATATGCTGGAGCCATCAGGTTTTTACTGTGCCTCCTACCTTATTGCCTAAGAATTACTATGAAAAATCTTCAAGGTCATCCCAAACCTGCATCTTGTTTAGCAAGAGCAGAAGTCTGCTCAATTATTTACACAGTTTGGATAAGGCTTAAAACCCACTCGAAATATTTCTGTTGAAAGCATACTCGAAAGAGAAGGCACTGGAAAAAGTAGTCCGGACAGGCTCTTCACCTATCAAACTATCACTGGACAGTTTCAGCACCATTCAACTCCTGCTGCAACCACACGGATGGGAATGGAAATTCTATACATTCAGTTAAATGATTTGCATACTGGAGCAGTAAGCAAATACTGGAACAGAGGCCCCAAGCTTAGGTCTCTTGCATTTCCCACAGTCTTCTCTGAACCTGTCTCACTCATTGTCAATACCACACAGCATACTGCTTACTCATGCAGGCCTCTGCTGTTTGGGCCCTCAAGCAGATTGGAAGCACCATACATGATGGAACCATTGTTTTAGCTATCGTGCATCTTCCACAATCCCTTTACAGAAGTGGTCATGCTTGCAAGCATTTATTCATCCATTTATTCAACTAATGTGTACTGGGAGCCTACTGTGTGTCAGAATCCATTCCACACACAGGCCGAGCATATGGACTGTATAAAGTCTCTACTCTTGTAGGGCTTAAATTTGAACGAGATGAGAGAGTAAATAAGGAAAATATCAAAGGTGACAAAAATGATAGAAGTAAAAGAGGGTAATATGAAAGAGGAACCAAGTGTGACTACATTGAACTGGATGGTCAGAGACCTCTCTGAGAAGGTGATAGATGGGGACCTGATGAGCTGGGTTGGCATGTACAAAGGAACGAGCAGAGGCCCTGCATGGCCAAGGCATACTGAGAGAGAAGTGTGATATGAGATGAGGTGGGAGAACAGCAGGGAAGACCTCTCAGGCTGGGGAACACACAGTTTGGCATGTGGATTTTATTCTAAATGCAGGACAGGGTTTTACCCAGGAAAATTACATGATCTGTTTTACTTTTTTTTTTTTTAAAGAGAACTTATTATTTTTATGTCCAGAAAAGACACAACAGCATACACTTAGCCCAGTTTGGTAGCCAGTTCTTTAGTCTTTGTCTCTTTCAACTTGGCAAAACAAGCCATGGACTTTGGACCCAGGACATTGCCCCCCCCAAGTGACGGCAGATCCCATCTCATCTGTCATTGTAATTGGTCCTGACAGCTTCCACCTGTTTAGCCAGAGCTGCTTTTTTTCCAAGTTAACCTGTGGGAAAGCAACAGTAGTGCAGGTCTTCCTGTGGGCCACACACCCCAGCCTGGCCTTTCCCTTGATAATGCAGTAGGGAACCCCCACCCTAGGACACAGGGCAAGCAGGTAGACAACCAGGTCAATGGGATCCACAGCATGTGCAGTCACTACCAGCTGAACCTTCTTGGTTTCCACCAAGGTGGTGACAGTATTAACCCCAGCCCAAAGGGCTGGCAGACTTTTCTGTTGCCAGCAGTTTTCTTCTCAGCCCAGGGCCAACCATCTCTGTGCCTTCTCTTGCTTTGTCCCTCATCTGTATTTGTGGACCAGCTTAAGCAGCTGAGTAGCTATTTGGGATCCAAGGCCTAGGTGAACTGGCTAATCATGGGAGGCACTTGTATTTTATTTCAATTTTTTACTTAAATTCTAGTTAGTTAACATATATGGTAAAAATGGGTTCAGGTGTTTAATTTAGTGATTCATTCACTCACTTAGTGAACATCACCCAGTGCTCATCATGTCAAGTGTCCTCCTTAATACCCATCACCCATTTAGACATTTATAGAGAATAAGCCCTCTGTCACTGCAGTCGGATATAGCGGGCCATTTGATAAAGTGGGTGAGTTCCCTTTTGAGCTGGATGTCCTGTTTGATGCCAAAATTCTTGGCCTTTTCTCAAATAGGGACTGACCACTTTCTTGGCCTCCTTCTTCTTCACAACAGGGGCCAGGGCTACCTTCTTTCCCTTAGCATTCTTTACCTTTGGCATGGCTGGAGAAGAGAGCTGATTTACATTTTTAAAAGACTGCTCTGGCTATTTTGTACAAGGGAAAACAAAAAGAAAGAGAGAGAGTAGTTAGATTATTACAATAATGGAATAGGACATGGGTATACATGTAATAGTCTATAAGAAAGATTATATTTCTTGGATGAAGGCAGCATTAACAGAGATGGAGAAATATAGATTGAGGAAAAGTTTTAAGGATATCATCAAGCTGATTTTCTGATGAATCAGGCATGGGGGAATGATGAAAGAAGGAAATCAAGGATTACTTAGATTTGTGGCTTAAGCAAATGAATAAATGATGGTGTCTTTACTGATGGATAGGAACACGTGTAGGAAGTGAAGGTAGAGGGGGAAATCTAGAGTTTTTTTTAGCTTGAGATGCTAACTAAAGATATCCAGGATGAAAATTCAACCAAGCAGCTGAATACAGAATTCCTGAGAAAGGTCAAAGTGAAGTTTTATATCTGGGACTCAGCCCAATCATAGTATCTAAAACCATGGGACTGGATGAGATCTCACCTAATGGTTAAATAGAGAAGCAAGAGGGACCTGTTTAAAGACTGAGGTCCCTTCTTGTTTATGCTGATGAGCAGGTGAACAAGTAAGAGGGCAAGGCAATGAGTTTTCATAACATCTATAATATGAATATCAGATTCCCTTCTCTTTTTAACAGAAAAGGACACTGATTAGTTAGTATTTGTTTGCCATCTTCATCGAGACATAAGAAACTGATCAAAGTCATTTAGTACTGGAAGAATGAAATTGTATATTTACTGGATTTGTTTCATTAAATATATGCATGTTTCTCATAATTCACAAACTGATCTGTGAATGATCACATTATTATTAAATAGAAAACTGAATTCTGTAACTATTTTGCTTTAAAAACTAATTCTGTAATTGTCTTGATTTATGAAATACAATATTAAAAAAGTTCACTGGAATCTTAGTGTGGTTCCCTCGAATAAATTCTAATTGTATTAAGTATAAAAAAGTCAAGAAAGACTTGAAAGGGTGGGATAAGGGAGTCCTTTCCTATGTGAGAAAGTAAAATGCCTCTTTCTTAAAAGCTTGTTTTCTAATTGCATAATATATTGTGATTATTAAAAATATATATATAAAACTAAAGCCCACCTTGACAACACCCCTCAAACTTCAGGCCTGTCACTAGGAGTCACCATTTGGCCACTTCCGTGTGAATTCCTTGAGTCTCTTGCTTGTTTGTGTGTGTTTGCACACATGTGTACATGTATGTGTGAGCATGTATGTGGTAGATGCAGTTGCTGCCCTGCCAAGATCCCCTTTTCTGCTGCTGCTGGAGCTAATGGATAGTAACTCAGCTTTCCTTTTCTCTGGAGAATTGCCCTTGGCCAAACAGATGCTGTGACTACTCCCTCTATCCCTTGGGATGGAGCAAGGCCACATCTGGTCAACGATGGACAGACACAGGGATATAAATGGCCTCAAGGGAGGATTCACTTTAGTGTAATCTGTGCTCCAGAGCACCCCTGCAAAATCAGAAAGCTGGTCTCCACACAGGACCACAGTCACCTTCTCCCTGTGCCCTACCCTGCTTCTCTCACTCGACTTCTCCTGGGAGCACCTTCTCCATAAATTACTTGAAGAAGAAATCACCATCTTGGGCTCTGCTTCTACAAATAAGATAGTGTTATGTCTATATATCCATTTATGCATATAACAGAAAGTTTTACATAACGTGCTTATCATTAGTTTTCTTAAGCAACAGTTTTAAGAGCTGTTGTATCAATATGCATAGATTTATTCCATTGCTTTTGAACTGTATTATATTACATTGTAAAAAAAAAGATAACTTTTCAAAAACTTAAAAAAATGTTCCAATGTGGTAAATGAATGTCATCATTCTTGGTTACATTTCCTTGATTACCAGAAGTAGAGTCATCTTACATGTTTATCGTCCATCTGTAATTCTTCCTCTGTGAATTATTTTCATATTCTTTCAGTTGGATTGTCTTTTAATTATATGTTATCCTTGGCTCTTTATAAATTCTGAATATTGTTCATTTGTTTAGGGTATGTTGAAAATACTTTTTCCTACTTATTGTTTTTTATGAGGTTGTTTTTTTTTGGTGTGGTCTTTTGTATTATTCAGAAGTTTGGTAATGTAGTAAAAAAATTTTATTTTATCCTTAATGCACTTACATATTTAAGAGGATTACTGTACAGAGTCATAAACATATCTTCTAGTATTTTATAATTTTCAGCATTATTTAATTCATCGGGATTTTTTTTAATGAATGGTATTAGGTGTTGATATAATTTTACTGTATTTTCTAAAATTGATACTTAATTGTCCTATATATACACAGGCTCATTACTGGACTCTGAATCCTGTTCTATTGATCTTCTGGGGTTTTTTCCTACTTGAATACTGTACTATTTTTACTACCACAGGTTTGCTATATATTTTGATTCCTGGGGGTACTATCTCCTTTTTTTGTTCATTTTGCTTGTTTTTAAACTTCCTTGGCTATTCTTGGGCATTTGTGTTTCCATACTAATTTTAGAATTAGCTTATAATATTTCTTTTAGGATTTTGATTGAGATTTTCTTGAATTCACAATATCACTGGGGTAGGAGTGGTGTCTTTTGCCATGCTCAGACATTGTGTATGCTTTTTTTTTTTTTAAGATTTTATTTATTTATTTGGCAGAGAGAGATCACAAGTAGGCAGAGAGGCAAGCAGAGAGAGAGGAGGAAGCAGGCTCCCTGCCAAGCAGAGAGCCCGATGCAGGATTCACGCCCAGGACCCTGAGATCATGACCTGAGCCGAAGGCAGGGGCTTAACCCACTGAGCCACCCAGGTGCCCTGTGTATGCTTTTGAATGTAACAGGTCTTCTTCAGTAAATTTTTTTTTATTTTTTCCATAAATATCTAGCATATTCTTTATTGGATTCCTACATAGTTTGTATTTTTTCTGTAACTGTAAATATTTTTTCTCATACATTTTTAACTGGTCATTGCTAGAATTTTTAAAAGCTGGTGATCTTTATATGTTGATCCATACTCCTTTTTAATCTCTCCAATTTGTTCTAATAATGTTTCATTGGTTCCCTAGGAGTTTCTATATAGACTATCAAACATATTATCTAAATAATAATATCTAGCATCCTTCTTGGTAACGATAATATCTCTTACCTATTTTTACCTTGGTATTACATTGCATAGGTCCTCCAGTATATAATTAACCAGTAACTATAATGCCAAGTATCTTGCCTTTGTTTCTCACTATAATACAAATGAGTTGAATATGATGTTCTTAAGCTTATGCTAATGGTAGGATTTTAGTGTACTCTCTAAGAATTTTCTTCGGTTTCTAGTTTACTAAGTTTTTACTTAGAAAAAGTAGATCAATGTTGAAGTTTAACAACCTTTGTTTAATATTGAGTAAATGGTTTTCCTTCTCGCACCTAATTAAGGTAAGGAATTTCACTAGTGATTTTTTTCTTTCTACAAAAATATTAATATGATTTATTAATTTATCAGCAATTTTTTCCAAGATCTTAACATGGCATGAATGGTCTATTTAAGTGGTTACCCAAAACACTGCATTCCTGAAATGCTAATTATCTAATCCATGTAGATATTTATGTACAAGCCATTTATTTATGTACAAGTCATTACTTGCCTTTTCTTATTTATTGCTTTATAGGAATTTTCCAAATTCCCCCTTGGAATAGACACAGTTTATTATATGAAATGCTTTCCCTGCAGACAAATGACTTGAAGAGAGCTTAAGTTATTAGTTAACATTTTAATATAAAAATTTTAGTTTTAAATTTCCCATCAATTTATTAAGGAAAAAAATTGTAAATTATATTTTCTTATTTAAGTAATGCTAATGAGTAATAACACCCAGAAGAAGCATAAACGTTTTGTTAATCATGCTGAAGATAAACAGTAAGAAAGGATTAATTTTAAGATCAATTAGAAATCTACATTCTCAGCAGCTTAGCCTTTAGAAATGAGCAATTCTGATAATCCTGTTAAACGATTTCCGGAACGCCTGTGTGGCTCAGTCGGTTAAATATCTGCCTTCGGCTCAGGTCATGATCCCACAGTCCTGGGATCTAGTCCCTCATCAGGCTCCTTGCTCAGTAAGGAGCCTGCTTCTCCCTCTGCCTACTGTCCCCCCGCTTGTGTGTGTGCTCTCTCTGACAAATAAATAAATAAAATCTTTAAAAAAACAAACAAAAAAAAATTTCCCAATTTCATCTAGATGGATTGGTGTCTAAAGTATTATTTCGTTGAGACATCTGCCAACCACACTGGGGTCTTTCTTTTTTCCCCAGCCATTCTATTGTTCGTTCATTTCAGATGTTCTTCCCGAGAAACACTTCCTTAAGTCCTGAAATGTATCCTTTACACATTTACTTAAGAGTGGTCTATTGGGATGCCTGAGTGGCTCAGTCAGTTGGCATCTGCCTTCAGCTCAGGTCATGATCCCAGGCCCCTAGGATCGAGTCCTGCATCGGGCTCCTTGCTTAGTGGGGAGCCTGCTTCTCCCTCTGCCTGCTTCTCCCCCTGCTTGTGCTTGCTCTCTCTCTCACTCTCTCTTTCTCTCTCTGACAAATAAGTAAAATCTTTATTTTTTTAAAGATCGTATTTATTTATTTGAGATATTACTCCATTTCTCCTGGCTTCCATTGTTGCTCTTGAAAAGCCACTGTAAGTCTAATTGTTGATCATTTGTAGGTGACTTGTCTTTTCTATTTGCCTTTAAGATATTTACTTTATTTTTTTTTAAGATTTTATTTATTTATTTGACAGATAGATCACAAGTAGGCAGATAGGCAGGCAGAGAGAGGAAGGGAAGCAGGCTCCCTGCTGAGCAGAGAGCCTGATGCAGGGCTCAATCCCAGGACCCTGGGATCATGCCTGAGTCGAAGGCAGAGGCTTTAACCCACTGAGCCATCCAGGCGCCCCTAGATATTTACTTTAAATACTGGAATGTTCAGGGTTCAGCCCCTTCTTCTGTCACCCCCTCTCCTGGATCTCTCAGCCAGTTTTATGTCTATAAATAGCACTTACATGATGATGACCCCAAAATTATATCTCTAATTCAGATCTCTCTAACTGTACATTGGCATATCCAACTGTCTGCTAAACCTCCTCTGAAAACATCTCAGACATAAAAATGCCTAAATCTGAGCAAATGGTTTTCAGCCCTTTCCCCAAACATGTTCTTCAGCAGTCTTCCCCATCTCACTAAATGGCAACACTACTTTTCCATTATCTTAAGACAAAAAATAATCATTTTCCTTAGACTCCTACATTCAATTCTCCAGAAAGTCCGTCAGCTCTATGTTCAAAATTTATACAAAATTCAATTACTTCTTGCCACCCACACTGTTCCAAACAACTATCATATTTTCTTGGCTTATCACAATAGTTTATTAGTTGTTCTCCCTGCTTAAACTTGACCTTCCTCCAATTCATTTATTCTCAACATAGTAACAAGAAGGATGTTGTTATCCTGTTATCTCTGAATCAGATAATATCACTTACTTATTTGGCTTTTTGTTTGTCTCTGAGTAAAATCCAAAGTCATTTCAATGGTCTATACAACTCTTACATGATCTGTCCCCCTCTACCTCTCTGATTTTACCTCTTACTTCTCTTCCTCTTGATCATTTGGATCTAGCCACAATAATTTTATTGCTATTCATCTAGCACACAAAGCATATTTATGCCTTGGGGTCATGCACATGCATTTGTCTCTCAGATAATAACATGACTCAGTCTCTCACCTCTTCCAGGCCTTTGCTTAATTTTCAGGCTCTAAGGGACACTTTATCTGATAACAAAATTAAAATTATAATGACTGGGGGAGGAGTCAAGATGGCGGAGAAGTAGCAGGCTGAGACTACTTTAGGTAGCGGGAGATCAGCTAGATAGCTTATCTAAAGATTGCAAACACCTACAAATCCAACGGGAGATCGAAGAGAAGAAGAACAGCAACTCTAGAAACAGAAAATCAACCACTTTCTGAAAGGTAGGACTGGAGGAGAAGTGAATCCAAAGCAACGGGAAGATAGACCGCAGGGGGAGGGGCCGGCTCCCGGCAAGAGGCTGAGCAACGGAGCACAAAAGCAGGACTTTTAAAAGTCTATTCCGCTGAGGGACATCACCCCAGAGGCTTAACCGGGGTGAAGCCCACGCGGGGTCAGCGTGGCCTCAGGTCCCGCAGAGTCACAGAAGGATCGGGGGTGTCTGAGTGTCGCAGAGCTTACAGGTATTAGAACGGGGAAGCCGGCTACAGAGACAGAGCCGAGGAGTGAGCTCTAAGCTCCAGGTTATCTTGAACCGGTCGCAGGCTCGGTCAGCTCGGAGCGCGGCGGGAGGCCAGGGTGATGGGAGTAATTGGGCGCTGTTCTCTGAGGGCGCACTGAGGAGTGGGGCCCCGGGCTCTCAGCTCCTCCGGGCCGGAGACCGGGAGGCCGCCATCTTCCTTCCCAAAGCACAGGAACTCTACGGAAAGCGCTCAGGGAACAAAAGCTCCCGAAAGCAAACCCGATCAGATTACTCAGACCGGCCGGGTAAGGGCGGTGCAACTCCGCCTGGGGCAAAGACACTTGAGAATCACTACAACAGGCCCCTCCCCCAGAAGATCAACAAGAAACCCAG
>NW_019154091.1:32126562-32166555 GCF_002288905.1 Enhydra lutris kenyoni | reverse complement strand
AACCAAGAAGAAATAGAAAGCCTGAACAGACCCATAACCAGTAAGGAGATTGAAACAGTCATCAAAAACCTCCAAACAAACAAAAGCCCAGGGCCAGATGGCTTTCCGGGGGAATTCTACCAAACATTTAAGGAAGAACTAATTCCTATTCTCCTGAAACTGTTCCAAAAAATAGAAATGGAAGGAAAACTTCCAAACTCATTTTATGAGGCCAGCATCACCTTGATCCCAAAACCAGACAAGGATCCCATCAAAAAAGAGAACTACAGGCCAATATCCTTGATGAACACAGATGCAAAAATTCTCACCAAAATACTAGCCAATAGGATTCAACAGTACATTAAAAGGATTATTCACCACGACCAAGTGGGATTTATTCCAGGGCTGCAAGGTTGGTTCAACATCCGCAAATCAATCAAAGTGATACAACACATTAATAAAAGAAAGAACAAGAACCATATGATACTCTCCATAAATGCTGAAAAAGCATTTGACAAAGTACAGCATCCCTTCCTGATCAAAACTCTCCAAAGTGCAGGGATAGAGGGCACATACCTCAATATTATCAAAGCCATCTATGAAAAACCCACCACAAATATCATTCTCAATGGAGAAAAACTGAAAGCTTTTCCGCTAAGCTCAGGAACACGGCAGGGATGTCCGTTATCACCACTGCTATTCAACTAGTACTAGAAGTCCTAGCCTCAGCAATCAGACAACAATAGGAAATTAAAGGCATCCAAATTGGCAAAGAAGAAGTCAAGCTATCACTCTTTGCAGATGATATGATACTATATGTGGAAAACCCAAAAGACTCCACTCCAAAACTGCTAGAACTTGTACAGGAATTCAGTAAAGTGTCAGGATATAAAATCAACGCACAGAAATCAGTTGCATTTCTCTACACCAACAAGACAGAAGAAAGAGAAATTAAGGAGTCAATCCCATTTACAATTGCACCCAAATCTATAAGATACCTAGGAATAAACCTAACCAAAGAGACTAAGAATCTATACACAGAAAACTATAAAGTACTCATGAAAGAAATTGAGGAAGACACAAAGAAATGGAAAAATGTTCCATGCTCCTGGATTGGAAGAATAAATATTGTGAAAATGTCTATGCTACCTAAAGCAATCTACACATTTAATGCAATTCCTATCAAAGTACCATCCATTTTTTTCAAAGAAATGGAACAAATAATCCTAAAATTTATATGGAACCAGAAAAGACCTCGAATAGCCAAAGCAATATTGAAAAAGAAAGCCAAAGTTGGTGGCATCACAATTCCGGACTTCAAGCTCTATTACAAAGCTGTCATCATCAAGACAGCATGGTACTGGCACAAAAACAGACACATAGATCAATGGAACAGAATAGAGAGCCCAGAAATAGACCCTCAACTCTATGGTCAACTAATCTTCGACAAAGCAGGAAAGAATATCCAATGGAAAAAAGACAGCCTCTTCAACAAATGGTGTTGGGAAAATTGGACAGCCACATGCAGAAAAATGAAATTGGATCATTTCCTTACACCACACACGAAAATAGACTCAAAATGGATGAAGGATCTCAATGTGAGAAAGGAATCCATCAAAATCCTTGAGGAGAACACAGGCAGCAACCTCTTCGACCTCAGCCGCAGCAACATCTTCCTAGGAACATCGCCAAAGGCAAGGGAAGCAAGGGCAAAAATGAACTATTGGGATTTTATCAAGATCAAAAGCTTTTGCACAGCAAAGGAAACAGTTAACAAAACCAAAAGACAACTGACAGAATGGGAGAAGATATTTGCAAATGACATATCAGATAAAGGGCTAGTGTCCAAAATCTATAAAGAACTTAACAAACTCAACACCCAAAGAACAAATAATCCAATCAAGAAACGGGCAGAGAACATGAACAGACATTTCTGCGAAGAAGACATCCAGATGGCCAACAGACACATGAAAAAGTGCTCCACATCACTCAGCATCAGGGAAATACAAATCAAAACCACAGTGAGATATCACCTCATACCAGTCAGAATGGCTAAAATTACCAAGTCAGGAAATGACAGATGCTGGCGAGGACGCAGAGAAAGGGGAACCCTCCTACACTGTTGGTGGGAATGCAAGCTGGTGCAACCACTCTGGAAAACAGCATGGAGGTTCCTCAAAATGTTGGAAATAGAACTACCCTATGACCCAGCAATTGCACTGCTGGGTATTTACCCTAAAGATACAAACGTAGTGGTCCGAAGGGGCACATGCACCCGAATGTTTATAGCAGCAATGTCTACAATAGCCAAACTATGGAAAGAACCTAGATGTCCATCAACAGACGAATGGATAAAGAAGATGTGGTATATATACACAATGGAATACTATGCAGCCATCAAAAGAAATGAAATCTTGCCATTTGCGACGACGTGGATGGAACTAGAGGGTATCATGCTTAGCGAAATAAGTCAATCGGAGAAAGACAACTATCACATGATCTCCCTGATATGAGGGAGAGGAGATGCAACATGGGGGGTTAAGGGGGTAGGAGAAGAGTAAATGAAACAAGATGGGATTGGGAGGGAGACAAAGCATAAGTGACTCTTAATCTCACAAAACAAACTGAGGGTTGCTGGGGGGAGGGAGGTTGGGAGAGGGGGGGTGGGATTATGGACATTGGGGAGGGTATGTGCTATGGTGAGTGCTATGAAGTGTGTAAACCTGGCGATTCACAGACCTGTACCCCTGGGGATAAAAATATATGTTTATAAAAAATAAAATTAAAAAAAAATTATAATGACTACCCCTCCAACATTCCCTACCTCCCTTCTTTGCTAAAAGTTTTACATAGCATTTATCACCATCAGACATACTATATAATTCAATTATTTATTTATTTTGTGTCTGGTGCCCCCTCCCCCACTACAAACACCCCAAAATATAAGATCTATGAAGGGAGGGTTTTGCTTTTCCTTCTATCTTTTGATTGTTGTATCCTTAAGGCTGTAAAATTATCTGGCACATGGTCAGCGTTCAACTCAGTAAATAATTTGTTCAATGAATGAATGAAGTATCTTGTAGTTTCTCTAAAGTGTCTAATTCTGGATTTTTAAAACTTAATCTTTTTTTTTACTTCTGAATGCAATTATGTACTTTATCAAGATCACCAGATAATTTGTATGAACATTAAAACCTATGAGCATTTCTCTAAGATATATGTCTATGAGTCTAATTCCAGGATCACAAAATATACATACCTTTACAAAACAATGCTGAATTGCTTTCAAAGTGATTATGCTGCTTCCTCTAATAAAGTGTTAATAAACACTTCACCACTAGACCTCTTAATTTTTGTCAAATTAGATATGAAACACTCATTATACTTCTAACTTGCCTTTTCAGATTACTGATAAGGTTAGCACCTTCTTTTTGTATAGGTTTATTCACCACTTCTGTCAAATACCCACTTTCTCATTGTGTTCATTTACTAAGCAAGTAGTTATTTCCTTACCAATTTTAGTGCTTAATATACTTGAGACACTATTGCTTTGTTGGTAATACGGTAGCTATCAGCTTCTCCCCAGTTATAGTCTATCCTTTTACCTTCTTATGGGCTCTCTGATGAATAGAAGGTCTTAATTTTAATGTAGTTACAAATATCATTTTCTTCTTTAATATTTCATGCTTTTATTTTAGAAATTTAAAATTTAAGAAATTCTCCCATACCACACAGTGAGGAAAGTTTCTCCTGTATTTTCTCCTAACATTTTAAATCATTGCTTTTCATATTTAAACTCTTAATTCATACAAGAAAAAAAAATTTATGTATAGTGTGAGCTAGAAGTCCGATTTCTCTTGTAAGCAATTGTCCCAGCACCGTTTCTTGAGCACCATTCCCCAATGATCTGAAATGCTAACTCTATAATACCAAGTTTCCATATATCATTTGTTTTGTGGTTGGCTTCTCTTCACTGCCTTTGGTTGCTTTGTTTTACCAGGCACAAATACTACACTGTTTAAATTATTATATAAATTATTATATATTATTATATAATCTCTCATAGCCCACCTAGTTATTCTTCAGTGGTGTTATGGTTTTCTTGGCCCCAATTTGCCATATTCCTTTTAGAATCCACTTGTCAAGATCCATTAGAAAAAATCTGTGAGATATCAATTAAAATTTTATTGATTCCACAGATTAATTTGGAAAAGACTGGTATTCTTTAAAATGGTATGTCTTCTTGTCTATAAAAGTTTAAAAATACAGTATATATCTCCATTTTTTTAGGTCTTTTTAATATTTTTCAATATGAAGATTTTTAATTTTCTCATACAGGCACAGGCTTTATGTATCTCTTTGTAATAGACTTTCAGATGGTCTTCATACCTCTTACTCATCTGTCTTTCCTAGCTATCAATATCCAGCTACTATAAAGTAAATATTATCACATTAATACCAGACACAAAAATCTGTGTTAACTACCTATTGCCTATGAGATCAAATGCAAACTTCACAGGCTGGATTTAACTGGCTCTGCTTACCCAGCTATCATCATGACTTGCTAGGACTCTACTTCATTTGTTTACTTATGGTAGAATTATAGTGTAGAAGTGAAGAGCTCATTTACATAATATAACCTAAACAAAATTAGAATCAGTCCTGACTCCATTACTTACTAACTTATGGCTTAGACAGAGTGACTTAGTTCTCTGGGCTCCTCTTTTATAAAACGAGAAATACATAGATATTCACAGCAAAGGATGTTGTAAACAATAAATGAGACAGTGCATGTGAGTTATGTAGCACTTGTAACTTACTAGCATTAATTGCTATTATTGTATTAATGTTATTATTGACTAATCAAAAATTAACAGATAATAGCATGTCTTCTCTAAGTGAACAAACCATCAACATGCCTATATTGAATTCCTTTTTGCTTATTAAAATGTCTTCCTGCATTTTTTTTCTTTCCACACATTTTTAAATTTGGAACAGAATCTGGAAGAAGAAATGGTCACACTCTAGATGTGTATCCCTCATACTGGGTTAGTGGTGAAGAGAAGAAATTAGAAAAAGTAGGCCTATGTTTTGGAGACTAAGCTAGCTTATGAATAACCCCTGACATACAGGCAACCAAGTATCCCAAAATCATAATTACAAAGGCACATGCAGGACAAATACAGATGCAGTCCAAGCTGACTTCAACACACAAAGGAAGCCAAGAGTAACCCACTGGTCACCAGAACACAGGAGTCACTTAGCAATCATAATGCTAAGAGCTAAGGTAAGTGATGACATTTCTGTTCTAGAGTTGGCTTGACTTAAAAGAGTGCTTTATCCAATGTTGAGGGCTGGTAATGGCCAGGCAGGTTGCCAAGCTTCCTTCTAAAAAGGACTGGGTTCAGAGTAGGGCTCCCAAAAAGGAAACCAGAGTACCATTTTTTCTTTAAAGTGGCAAGAGCTCAGCCATACAGATTTAACAATTCCAGCAAGGTAAATAAAAGACTGCAGCTTCTATGAGTAGTAAAACTTGTTACTCCCTTGCTTGCCATTTGACTAAGAAAAAAAAAATGATTAGTGAAGCCCCCAAACTATTTTCTTTTCAATAAGAACTTTGGACAAATAGTAGTTAACTCTCTATTTTAATGATAGGATATATGACATGACACATCATATGAAATTACACATGTGTGACATGTGACAGTCTGTCCCAGGAAATCTGCCCATTTGTAACAGGAATTCCCACCAGATATAAAACCCAAATTCTAGGGAAAGAACACTTGAAAGAGCTAATCTAGGCCCTGGAGTTCTGCTCCCTCTGGGCTTTATGGTAGATTACCAGTCTAGAAGGGACCTTGAGCCAACTGGCAGGGAGACAAGGCAGACTAGGATCAGGGAAGAAACTCAAGTGTGCCCTCTGGACTCACTTAACATGAAGTCAAGTAAACTTATTACTCAAAGATTATGAAAGCATGCAGCGCTCATCTCTGGTAGGGGGATACACTAGTAGAGTAGATGCAGGATCTAGTAGCAATGTAGAACATTCTTCTCCTTAGATAATGATGTCACTGAGTTTGACATTTAAAATAGATACTATTTGCAGAGGTGAGTGAATACGTGTAGAAGAATCATTTGTTCATTTGATTTTTCTCTGTATCATTTAAGATGGAGAAGACTGAGCACATAGGGAATGTAGAGGAATGATCTGCAGAAGATCTTGGGGAAGCCAGAGATAGGACTAAGGGCAGAGAGGAGAGGATGAGCCCTAAAGAGAAGGGAAGAAACCCAATGTCACAAAGGCTAATTAAGTGTCACTTCATAAATCAATCTCACCACTACCACTAGGGATGTATAGTAGCTGATCAAGAATTGAAGCAGCATTATCCAATGATGGCATTCTATCTTGGGCATAGATGATGACAGTGTCTCCTATTTGTCTGGAAGTCAGCAGACTAAACTCAACCAGATAAGGAATCTTGGTTTTTAGTTGGTAACTTAAAATCACATATGAATGGTGTTGGGACAATGGGACAGCCACATGCAAAAGAATAAAACATGACCACTATCTTAAACCATACACAAAAATTAATTCAAGATCTGAATGTAAGACCTGAAACTATAAATTTCCTATTTAAGACATTGGTCCTAGTGATGTGTTTGTGGAACTGACTCCAAAGGCAAGGAAGCAAAAGCAAAAATAAATAGGGCTAGCAACTAAAAAGTTGCTGCACAGTAAAGGAAATCATCACCAAGCAAAAAGGCAACCTATCAGGTGGGAGAAGATATTTGCAAATTATATTTCTGATAAGCAGTTAATATCCAAAATATAAAAAGAACTTATGCGACTCAAAAATTAAAAAAAAAAAAAACAACACAGGGGCACCTAGGTGGCTCAGTTGGTTAAGTGTTTGCCTTCGGCTCAGGTCATGATCTCCAGGTGCTGGGAAAAGCCCCACATTGGGCTTCTTGCTCAGGAGGGAGTCTGCTTCTCCCTCTCTTTCTGCCCCTCACTCCTGCTTGTGTGCTCGCTCTCTCTCTCTCTCTTTCTCTCTCTCCTTGTCTCAAATAAATAAAATCTTAAAAACAAACAACCAATTAAAAAATGGGCAGATGATCTGACCAGAGATTTTCCCAAAGAAGACATACAAATGGCCAAAAGGCAAACGAGAAGATGTTCATCTTCACTCATTATCAGGAAATGCAAACCTAACCATAATGAGATATCACCTCACACCTGTTAGAATGGCTATTATCAAAAAGAAAAGAAATAACAAGTGTTGGAGAAATTGTGGAGAGAAGAGAACCCTCACATACTGTTGGTGGGAATGTAAATCGGTGCAACCTCTATGGAAAACAGTATTCAGAATCCTAAACAGATCTACCATATGACCCAATGATTTTACTTTTGGATATTTATCCAAAGAATACAAAAACACTAATTCCAAAAGGTATACACAGCCCTCCATTTATTGCAGTATGGTTTACAATAGCCAAGATATGAAAACAACCTAAATGTCCCCCAATAGATGAATGTATGAAGAGGATATGGTACCTATATGCAATGGAATACTATTCATTCTTTAAAAAAAAAAGAAATCTTGGGGCACCTTGGTGGCTCAGTGGGTTAAAGCCTCTGCCTTCGGCTCAGGTCATGGTTTCAGGGTCCCGGGATTGAGCCCTGCATTGGACTCTCTGCTCGGCAGGGAGCCTGTTTCCCCCTCTCTCTCTGCCTGCCTCTCTGCCTACTTGTGATCTCTGTCAAAATAAATAAATAAAATCTTTTTAAAAAATGATTTTAAAAAGAATGAAATCTTGCCATTTGTGACAACATGAATGGAACTTTAGTTTATTATGTTAAGTGAAATAAGTCACATGGAGAAAGACAAATACTGTATGTTTTCACTTATATGTGGAATCTAAACAAACAAATAATACAATACAGAAACAAACTCAAAGATACAGAAAACAGATTGATGGTTACCAGAGGGGAAGGGGTTTGGGGGTTGGGTGGGCAAAATGAATGAAAGAGGTTCAATTACATGGCAGTGGATGGTAACTAGACTTTGGTAGTGACTGCTCTATAGTACACACGGATATCAAACTATGTTATATACCTGAAATTATATAATGTTATATTAACAATTTAATCTCAATTTAAAAAAACACACACATTTGAAAAACAGATGAGTTTCATATCATTTCTGCTAAAATATCAGTAAACAGAGTCCAAGTCAATGGCTTAATCTCACCACTGGGGTTAGGGATTTTCCTCTGCACCTTACTTTGACCATATATCAGTAACACGATAAACCTCAAGTAAAAAAAAAAATAATAATAATGCATTTTTTAAAATCCCACCAGGACGTTGGTTTTCTTCATAGTTTACCTGACCATTAGATTATTTCAATGACAGCAACTCAGTGGCAACAGCTGGTGTGGTGGTTGATAATTTTTCCCTCCTGCAAGTTAAGGCCAAAGCACTGTGGTGGGACCCACTGAGAAGTTTGTTTCCTGTCAGTGCACAGTTTCTACAAGCAACCCTTTCTCTGGGCTGCCAGGGCCTGTGGTCTGAACTGTGTGACACTAACATTCAATTACGGTAAAATGTCTATTTAATAACTGACATTTCCAGTAACTTCTTGTGAGTTCAATATGCCTTGAGGCTAATTAGAAAAGTTCTAGAGGATACTAAGAACTACTTTATTGACAAATAATTTACACTCCTCTGATTTATTCTGACCAAAAATGTTAAAGATTCTCCTTGTAGTTACTTCAGACATAGCTAGGACGGACTTTAGTGTTCAAACCCTGGGAATTAAGGAACCTAGCACTATTTTGGGGGGCCAGAAATTTTTTCAGCTGCTGAGTCCAGGTCCAGAGAACCATGAGGACACCTTTTAGGTTTTCCATGGTCTAGTGACAAATATACACCCTCCAGTGCATATATTCACTTTAACTCAACCACAGTGGTTCCTAGGAACACCCTGATCTTCAATCATCAGCATAGCTCAAAAGCAAATAAAATTTGAGGAGCTCTCCAGTTAAAGTGATCAATGGGATTTGCTACTTCAGGAACTAATTTTAAGTTTTTCCTCAAACTTATCAGGTTCTAGATATAAGTATTCATCTAGTTAACAAAACAATTAGAAATACCTATCTTGGGGCGCCTGGGTGGCTCAGTGGGCTAAGCCTCTGCCTTCGGCTCAGGTCATGATCCCAGGGTCCTGGGATCGAGCCCCGCATCGGGCTCTCTGCTCCGCAGGGAGCCTGCCTCTACCTCTCTCTCTGCCTGCCTCTCTGCCTGCTTGTGATCTCTGTCTGTCAAATAAATAAATAAAATCTTTAAAAAAAAAAAAAAGAAAGAAAAAGAAATACCTATCTTATATACTCTGAGTTTTCTTGGCTAGGAAAATTGAATCATTTTTCTTTTCTCTTAACCATCTTATAGAGGGGAAATCTCTCTTCTCTTTCTTTCAGTTTTGATGGAGTTAGCCAGGGCACAAAGATTAAATCAGAACTGGCCACAAGAACCCATGATTATTGGTTTCAAAAATCAAGTGCCAAGATGGAAGGCTGGGCTGGGGAAATTCAACACTTGCTCATACATTTTTCTATTCTATTTTCTATTCTTCTTATATATCTATCCATCTATATATATGTATATATATATACACATATATATACACACACACATACACACACACATATATATAATAGCTAATAAACAATATGTATATAAATATATATAATAACTTTAAATGAAAATGTGCACTAGATGCATAATACTGTGTGGGTAATCTGTGGAGTTTAAACATTACTTTTTCCTGATAGGTTGGGGATAGCATATTACATATCACTTCACAGTTCATTATCAAATATATTGTTACATTTGATGCCCAAACATCCTTATTAGGTAAGCAAGATACAAGACTAAAGCAGTGATCAAAAACCTCCCAAAAAACAAGAGCACAGGACCTGACGGATTCCCTGGAGAATTTTATCAAACATTCAAAGAAGAAATAATACCTATTCTCCTGAAGCTATTTCAAAAAATAGAAACAGAAGGAAAACTTCCAGACTCTTTTTATGAAGCCAGGATTACCCTGATCCCCAAACCAGGCAAAGAACCCACCAAAAAGGAGAATTTCAGACCAATATCCCTGATGAATATGGATGCCAAGATTCTCCACAGGAGCCTAGCTAAAGGATCCAACAGTACATTAAGAAGATTATGTACCATGACCAGGTAGGATTTATCCATGGGATGCAAGAGTGGTTCAACATTCGCAAATCAACCGATGTGATAGAACAATCAATAAGAGGAGAGAGAAGAATCACATGGTCCTTTCAATTGATGGAGAAAAAAGCATTTGACAAGAAACGGCATCCATTCCTAATTAAAACCCTTCAAAGTATAAGGATAAAGGGAACATTCCTCAACTTCATAAAATCTATCTATGAAAAACCCACCCCGATTATTATCCTCAATGGGGAAAAACTGACAGCCTTCCCTTTGAGATCAGGAACATGACAAGGATGTCCACTCTCGCTCCTGTTATTCAACATAGTACTAGAAGTTCTAGCTACAGCAATCAGACAATAAAAATAAATAAAAGGTATTCAAATTGGCAAAGAAGAAGTCAAACTCTCTCTCTTTGCAGATGACATGATATTTTATATGGAAAACCCAAAAGACTCCACCCCCAAACTACCAGAACTCATACAGCAATTCAGTAATGTGGCAGAATACAAAATCAATGTACAGAAATCAGTTGCTTTCTTATACACTAACAATGAAAATATAGAAAGGGAAATTAGAGAATCAATTCCATCTACTATAGCACCAAGAACTGTAAGATACCTGGGAATAAACCTAACCAAAGAGGTAAAGGAACTGTACTCAAAGAACTATGGAACACTCACGAAAGAAATTGAAGAAGACACAAAAAGATGGAAGACCATTCCATGCTCATGGATCAGAAGAATAAGCATTGTTAAAATGTCTATACTGCATAGAGCCATCTGTATTTCCAATGCCACCCCGATCAAAATTCCATCAGCATTTTTCAAAGAGCTGGAAAAAACAATCCTAAAATTTGTATGGAACCAGAAGAGACCCTGAATTGCTAAGGAAATGTTGAAAAAGAAAAATAAAACTGGGGCATCATGTTGCCCGATTTCAAGCTTCACTACAAAGCTGTGATCACCAAGACAGCATGGTACTGGCATAAAAACAGACACACAGACCAGTGGAACAGAGTAGAGTGTCCAGATATGGACCCTCAACTCTATGGTAAAAGGTACATATTTTCAAATTTGTTCACAAACTGGGGGGAAAAAACTCTGGCGAGTTTAGTGACCAGATCAAGGTTAGAGGCTGGAAACTAAGCCATAAAGAGTATATTATAAGATTCAGTGTCTTCTGATTATTCCAAAGATGAGAGACATGGTCCTAAGGAATGTAATATGTAATTTAGAAAAACCTGAAATATCTTTCGGTAAACCATCTTCTGTATCAAGAAGAATCTCCAAATATAACTTCTTAAAAGGACAAATTCAACTGGCCTATGCTCTACATGGGTACAGCTATACTCAGCACACTCTGAAAGGGCTTCAGCCCCTATACTACACTGAAATTGTTCTCAACAAAATTTGTGATGATAACCTGACTTTACTCATAATTTTCTGACCTGACCTTTACCTGAACCTGTGGTACCACATGTTATTCACATTCATAAAATTCCCTTCTCTTTTATCTCACACCATTGTCTCTGAGTTTTCCTAGACTAGGCAATCCAGAACAAATGAAAAATCACTGGATTTGAAATATTATAGACACTTGGGTACAAATCCGGTTCTTAGGGTCTTGGGAAAATTAACCTTAAGAAGCTTTAATAATAATAATTAGTATTACCACTACTATAGGGCAGTTTGGAGATCAAAGATAGCAATGAAAGCAGGTAGTGCCAAGCTCAATAGAAAGCACTCAGTGGATGGAGGCACCTTCTCAGCCTGTTTTTGTTGAGCTCTTTCAGTGACCACAGAGATATCAGTAATATCAGGGTCCTGATATATTTCACACCTCTGCTCTTTTCACTCTGTATACCAGTGCTGTCCAATGGGACTTTCTCTGAAGATGAAAATGTTCTATCGTCTATGCTTTTCTAATACAGTAGCCACAAGCCACATGCAGTCTTTGAACACTTGAAGTGTGGCTAGTACACGAGAGAAACTGAATTTTTTGTTATATTTGACCTAATTCAAAGATTAAATATAAATAATTACATGTGACTAGTGGCTCCCGCATTGGACAATGCAGCTGTATACTTTTCCTTGGTAGCTTCATACCATTCTATGACTTTGGCCACTACCCATACACAAAAGACTCCCATTTTTATTTATTTATCTTTGGGGGGGTGGGCAGGGGAGAGGGAGAGAGAGAATCTTAAGCAGATTCCATGCCCAACACAGAGCCCAATAAAGAGTTCAGTCTCATCACTCTGAGATCATGACCTGAGCTGAAATCAAGAGTCAGACGCTTAACTGACTGAGCCACCCAGGTGCCCGATTCTCAGCTCTAGAGCCCAGCCTTGATTTTCACCTGCCCATTAGCCAAAACAGGGCATCTCAGAGGCACTTACTATTCATTATGTTCACTATGGAACTCATACTTTCCTTCTAACTCCTGTTAGGTCCTATATTCAATCAATAGGACCACAGTCCAGTGTTCAGCTCAGTATATGCAAGTGTCCCAGTCATGAACCAGGAATTACTATAGTCCTTTCCTCTACCCTAATTCTATGCCTATCAGCCAACAATCATTTATACATGTTAAATATCTCTCCATATGTGCTGTCATAGGCTTAATACAAGCCCTCATTATTTCTGACTAAGATATATGATGGAGCTCCAATTTGTTGACTTATTTCCAGTCACACCCCTCACCCTGCCCTTAAACAGCTTGGCTGTGAGATGGTTCATTCATTCACTTGATCTTGTCTGGAATTTGCTCAAAATCTTCCAGTGGTTCCTCACAGATTCACGATGGTCTGTCTCTCAGAGTCCACAATGTCTCATGGTTCGTCTCCCCCTCCAATTTCCCCCAACTCACTTCTCTCCAACTCGCAATGTCCGCTGTGTTGTTCCTTATGCTCCACAAGTAAGTGAAACCATATGATAACTGACTCTCTCTGCTTGATTTACTTCACTCAGCATTATCTCCTCTAGTCCCATCCATGTTGATACAAAAATTGGGTATTCATCCTTTCTGATGGAGGCATAATATTCCATTGTATATATGGACCATATCTTCTTTATCTATTCATCTGTTGAAGGACATCTTTCAGCCTAATATTATTAATAAAATTTTGGATGGGGGGCCCTGTGGTGGAGTGGCTAACAGCACTGTTAAGGATTCAGAGACTAACTGGGGGTCAAAGCCTGGCTCTACCACCAGTGATTTAACATTTATATACATTATGAACTGATCACGAAAATAAGTCTAGTTACATCCATCACCATACAAAGTTAATATGATATTACTGACTGTATTCCCCATTCTGTACATTCCATCTCCCTATTTATTTGTTATTGATCTAGAGTTATAGTCTTGAAGTTCTCTTTCTAATCAACATGTTTTCCATGGATGACCTCTTTCTTATGGCAGTTCCAGGTCTGAATTTCCAATGTCTCTACCTTCACCACCCACAATGTTCCAAGAGCTATTCAAACATGGCCCAAAGTGAATTAGTTGTCCCCTAGACCATTTCTCATACAATTTTTGTAGTTTAATTATATCACAGTCACTTAACTGAAGCCAAAAATTTGAGTCAACATTGATTTTTTTTTTCTCTCTCCTTTAATCCCTAGTCCTTACTGGTCATGAAATCTGTTAGTCCTAATTCCTAGACATCTTTGAAATTTGTATGTCCCTTTCTTTCCCCATTGACACATTTTGTGTCAAGGCTTTATATGGACTATTGCAACAGCCCATAATTTATTTTCCTGAACTTCTGTGTCATATTTCTTAAATCAAATCTGCATGTGATCAAGAGTGATACTTCTAAAACATAAATATTATTGTGTGTAGTAAGTTGAATAATGGCATCCCCAAAGTTGTCCACATTCTAATCCCTAATGCCTGTAAATGTTAGGGGGCTGAGAGAGCGTGCGCTCATGTGAGCGGGAAGGGGTAGGGGGAGAGAGAGAGAGAAAGAATCTTTATTTTTTTTTAAAGATTTTCTTTATTTATTTGAGAGAGAGAGAGAGAGTAAAAACAAGGGGGAGGGGCAGGGAGAGAGGGAGAACCAGACACCCCACTGAGCAGGGAGCCCAACACAGGGCTCGATTTTAGGACCCTGAGATTGTGACCTTAGCCAAAGGCAGACGCTTAACAGACTGAGCTATCCAGACACTCCTGGGAGAGAAAATCTTAAGCAGGCTCCATGCTCAGAACAGTGCCAGCTGTGGGGCTACACCTCAAACCCCGAGATCATGACCTGAGACAAAATCAAGAGTTGGATGCTTAACTGACTGAGTGACCTAGAACCCCTTGTAAATGTTACTTTATAAGGAAAAAAAGACTTTACAGATGTGACTGAATTAAAGATGTTGAGATGGGGAGATTATCCTGTATTATCTGCAAGCACACAATGTCATCACAAGGGTCCTGATAAAAAGGAATTGAAAGGATCCAAGTGTATAGTGAGAGTTGTGATAAAAGCAAGAGGTTATAGTGATGTAAATAAGTGATCATGAACCAAGGAATACAGGTGGACTCTGGACATGAAAAGGGCAAGAAAACAGATTCTTCCCTAGAACCTCCAGAGGAAATGTAGCCCTGCTAACACCTTGATTTTAGCCTAGTGAGACTGATTATGGACTTCTGACCTCCATAATTGTTAAGATAAAAAAATTTGTTCTGTCTTAAGCAAAATAAGTTCTGTCTTAAGCAAAAAAAATAAGTTCTGTCTCTCTCAAATTTATTTGAGAGAGAACACACATACCAAGTTGGGGGAGAGGCAGAGGGAAAGAGAGAATCTCAAGCAGGCTCCACTTTCAGTGCAGAGCATGACATGGGGGTGGATCTCACAACCCAAGAGATCACTACCTGAGCCAAAATCAAGAGTTCAACCTTAAATGACTGAGCCACCCAGGAACCCCAAGAATATAAAAATTTTTAAGGGTGCCTCAGTCGATACAGCATGCAACCTGAACTTGGGGTTATAAGTTCAAGCCCCACACTGGGTGTAGAGATTACTTAAAAATAAAATCTTTAGGGGCACTTGGGTGGCTCAGTGGGTTAAAGCCTCTGCCTTCGGCTCAGGTCATGATCTCGGGGTCCTGGGATCAAGCCCTGCATCAGGCTCTCTGCTCAGCAGGAAGCCTGCTTCCCCCTCTCTCTCTCTCTGCCTGTTTCTCTGCCCACTTGGGATGTTTGTCTGTCAAATAAATAAATAAAATCTTTTTAAATAAATAAATAATAAAATAAAATATTTTAAAAAAAAGAATCTCAAAATTTTTTACAGCAGCCATAGAGAATGAATACATTCGAGCAACTACTTTTTTGGAAATTGATGGATTCCCATTTCCTATAGGATAAATTCTAGACTTATTAAACTGCATTCAGGAACCCTCATAGTCTAACCACTAAGATTTTTTAGCCTTTCTTTCTATTCGTGCCCTCTAAGGAACTTCTACTGATAAGGACCAGATTTCTTTTCAAAAGTTGAGCTACATGGTCTGACAAAGAATTTTGAGCCAATTTTACATATGAAAATTTGGGAGGAGACATAATTTACACATCGAAATGTTAAGGTTTGATGAATATGAACGATGGGACAAAATACTTCAATAACCAAGATGTACTCACTACAATCACACACACAAAAAACTTTGCCATTTACTAAGTACTTTTATTATAACAGTTCTTGGACTTGTAGATGTTGTCCCTTTTAACTGGATGCCTTCTCCTTTGTCTGGTGAATTCCTTCCTACTTATTCTTCAAGACTCATCTTAATCATCACCTCTCCTGTGAATGGATCTTCACTGACTTACCTTGGCACAGACACTTATTTTCTCTGGTGTTCCTAATTGTACATTTAATATGCTCTTTTACCATATCCTTCTGAATGCTAATAATGTAATGATATATTTATGACTCCTCCTTACCACTGTTTGCTTCTATAGTAGTATCCCAACATGTCTCTCAACGAACCTCAAATTCTGGTGTTCTTATCTTTTAGTTCTCTCCCACAATGAGCCTTGGTTGGCATATACCAGTGATATGCTGCAGTCAGCTTGCATGGGCTCTCAAGAATCAACTGTGCTCTGAGGCACCTGGGTGGCTCAGTGGGTTGAGCCTCTGCCTTTGGCTCAGGTCATGATCTCAGGGTCCTGGGATCGAGCCCCACATCTGGCTCTCTGCTCAGCGGGGAGCCTGCTTCCCCCTCTCTCTCTGCCCTCTCTGCCTACTTGTGATCTCTCTCTGTTAAATAAATAAATAAAATCTTAAAAAAAAATCAACTGCGCTCAATGATTCATTAGTTCAATATAACACCCCATGCTAATGACGTACTATACTTGGCTAAATGAATTTAAATATAAAATAAAATAAATATTTTTTTTTAAAAAAGAATCAACTGTGCTCATCTCTTCCCAGTTCTGTGTTTACCAGTGTTACCTGGGCTTAAAAATCAACCAAGGTAGAATTATTTACACTAGGAAAATTAAGAAATGTTACAAATTAATGGAAGTTTTTATTTTTTGGGGAGAGTCAATTTCCCAACATACCTCTCCTTTTGATTCAGATTAACAAATAAAATGCAGTGGAAAATATTTTGTGTCAATGCTGGACTTAGCTTCAAAGAGTATTGTCAACTTCTTGAATACTGATTTTTGCCACCATCTATTAAGATCAGTTACCTGATAGATGGGACACTGAACAGGTCCACGTGAAGAGGAGAAGGCTTGAGATTATATGGAAATGGAGAAAAGCCCATTCATTCTAGCATCCCAAATAAGCCTCCAGATGACTCCAGTCACAGCCACCATTTCACTATAACCTCATAAGAGACATCAACAAAGATCAGAAGAACCACCAGGTCACATATAGAATTATTAAAAAATTATATTGGTTGCCATTGTTTTAACCCATCAAATTTGGGAATGGATGATAAAACTATTACTAAATTAACTTAAATAGCTTCCCATGTCAAGAGCCGTATTTCATTCACCTGTGTATCCACAATATCTGAACAGGTACCCAATGAGTACATGCTGGATAGAGCGGATATTGTCTCTCTCTCTCTCTTTTTTTTTTTCAGTACTTCTGTAAAGTAGTACTGCCTATCTATTTCACTATGATGAACAAATATACCCCTCATAATAATATGACATTGTATGACAATAATTAAAGAAAGAAAATTAGTTCCTAACAAACAGAGATCCTTATGAAACGAACACTATAACCTCTTTCAATACTTCACTGAAATGGCCTTCTAAAATTGACTAACATGACTACCTTCTCCTCTCCTGATAAGTATCAAAGGTCTCTACTTTTCTACCCAACTTTCTTAAGGGTTTTCCTCCCATGATGTCATCAAGGCAAGATTCCTGGAAGCAGGAAATATCTGAGATATTTAATGTATGTAAAAAGAAAGACTGTGATATTGGTCACAGGTGTGGCAGTAATCTAGTTTCTACTTCTGACTATACAGTATGTGGCAAATGACAAAATCTTATTTTGAAATCTGAACTTGTATCTCTTTTCCCCAATTTGTTTCTCTTTTATCTATTTACTATTTGGTTATTTCCTATACTTTCTCCGCCGTTCCTTTGTTCTAGTCTATTTTTCATCCCTACATATGTTTCCTCCTTTATAGGCTACTATGCCCCCAGCCCTATAAATTACCTACTAAAAATTAATCATTTTGCAAAATTAATTATACACATCTCATTAATCCTTTTATCAATCCCATGAGCTAGGCATTATTATTTTCAGCGTATGGACAAGGCTCACAGAGATAAGTGGATGGTTCAAAATCTCAGCCAATAGTAGAGCCAGATGGGCAGCTGGTTCCAAATTTACTCAGATCTACACAGCTATAAAACACAAGAATAGGAAATTGGGGAAGGGGTTTAAATACAGTTAATCCATACCTTTAAAAAGAAAAAGGAAACTGAAGAAAACAAGCAGATGTATATATTTTTTCAAGCAGATGTATATTTTGCATGAAGATACACAAAAACTTGTTAAACACTGTACAGATAGACTTAAGAAAAACCTTTTCATTTCCACTTCTACTCTGGGGGTACATAAGGAAACCATTCTCTTTTTCTTAGAACCCTTACTCTGCAGGATCAAAATGAGCAAATGGTGACCACGTAAGTGAGAAAGTATATTAAAATGTGCTTATAACTGCATTCTTACGACTGACATAAAACTCTGTACCACAACCACTCCTTAGAAGCCAGTTCATAAGACCAGACAGTCAGGCAAGCACATTTCTAAATTCTGCGTCTAGAGACCCACAGTAGAGAACATACTGATGAGTTCTTTTGTACCCAACCTTGGCTGCCACTTCACTATAGCAAAAGGGAACTGCCAACATTTTTTGTCAAACTCACTGCTATGGACTCCACAGCTGGCAGAGACCCGGTCTAGAGTCATAGGTGTCCAAATCACACAGCTGGTCCAGACAACTTTGAGATCAGAACTCTTTGGTGAGCTACAGAACCATCAAACGTTGCAACACAGGAAATGGGCCCAAAAAAGTTTCAGGAGGGTACAATTTGTCTTTGCAACCCATTTTCAAATGGTAGTTAAATATTAAGGCAAAGCCAATGTACAAAATTACATAAAATTATAAAGTATTTATGAATAATTATGTCCTAAATACATGTCAGGAGCATCATATATCTCATCTCATTCCATCATCGCAACACATCAGAGCAGCAGGTGTTAACAGATACCCGTTTCACAGTAGATAACCAGGCTCTGAGATGTTTGGTGTCTTTCCTAATTGCTAGCTGGTTAAGTGGGAGAGTCAGGACATAAACTTTAATCATTTGGTTGAAGAGACAGAATGATGTAGTAATTTAAAAAGCAGGATTCTGGACCCAGATTGCTACCTAAAAACCTCAGCTCTGCCACACACTAGCTGTATGATGCTGGTTAAGTCACTGTGCCTCAGTTTCCTCATCTGTAAAATGAGGATCATAATAACTTCTATCCATGATACTATTATTTTGTTACTGTTAGGCTTGGCTTAGTTAATACATCCAAATGCGTAAATATTATGTATGTATAACAAACACAGTATACACAGCGCCCAATATACCTACTATACAAACATTACAAATTCCAAATCCACTGTTTTATTTCTTACCACCACTCCCCCTTGTGGGCACGCGCGCCCGCAGACGTGTGTGTGTGTGTGTGTGTGTGTGTGTGTGTGTGTGTGTGTTGGGGTTTTAAAATCTGGAGTGGAGATGGAAGGTAGGACTGAGAGAGAGAAGACTGGAGATGGCAGCAGAGAGCTTCTAGCAGGTATGTTTAGGCTCTGACTCAATCACTGACTAAAAGAAAGTCGGTGCAGCTCTTTGAAGGCAGGAGAATAAGGAAGTCCTAAGTTCTACAGTCCTATTTTGAGACTAAATCAGGATAACATCTTCATCCAAACAGGTAATGGAGATTCTAACTTAGAGAGTGTAGCTCTTTCCTAAGGCTGTTCAATCCATTCACAGTTGATCAAAATGAAACTCCAGAAGTTCTGAAAAACCTAACTACAATTCAGATCACAAAGTCAATTTTCTGACCTCTCAAGCTCAATTATCTGTGCTCTATCTTGAATATCTTTACCCAATATATCACACAATATCTGTGCTCTATCTTGAACACTTTACCCACTTATATTTATTTATAGAAAAAGCTTTGTCTATGTTGTTGACTATTTTAGGTTATATACTTAAAAGTAGAATTAAGAAAAGAATTTAACATTTTAAGCCTACCCTGCATATTGACAAAGTGCTTTCCAGAAAAGTTACCCCAAATCACACTGGCTCAGCCACTCCCACCTACCACTTAGTATGATGATTCAGAAAGGAGAAATCTTTGCTAGTGTTAAAGGAGAAAATATCACCTGGTTGATTTAACTGGCATTTCTTTTATTACTACTAAGGTCAATTTTTTTTCTATTTGGAAGCTATTTGTATTATTTATTTTAACTTTTTTCTTTAGTCAGCTTTTCTGTTGGGAGAGTCTACTTTATTTAATGATTTATGCAAGATCTTTGTATGGTAATATTGTTTCTTTCATTAGTTTCATGGAAAATACTTTCCCAGTAAGTTATGTGCATATTAATTTATTTACTTTTTAAATTAAAAAAAAAATTTAAAGATTTTATTTATCCCTTTGAGACAGAGAGAGAGAGAGCAAGCAAGCACAAGTAGGTTGGGGGGAAGGAAAAAGGGAGAGGGAGAAGCAGACTCTGGGCTGAGCAGGAAGCCGTTGATCCCAGGACCCTGAGATTATGATCTGAGCCAAAGGCAGAGGCTTAACCCACTGAGCCCACCCAGATGCCCCAAATTTTTAAATCTTTTTAACAGAATTTTGAAGTCCTTCTCATAGGAATTCGAAAATTATTTAATACCTACCTGTATCAAACAGAGGTATTTAAGAAATATACCACTCTTATTTCCTTTTGGCCAAAATATACCTCTTAAAAGAATACACAGAAAGGTAAGTTTTACCAGAATACAAACTCTTTGAAAGAAGAAATCTGACTTATTCACTCACCACTCTGTTCCCAGCACTTGTGACTGTTCCTAGCACATGGCAGGAGTTCTATTTGTTGAACAAATAGGTGCATTGCTATCTTACAATTTGCATGAAAACAGCAAATTACACTCCCAAAGACTTCACAAAAATAAAACAATTATTGCTGAGATGTAACATCTCCAGTGACAATGCCTGGATTTCTGGCTTAAGTACCTTTCATTGTTAGAATGTATAAGTTTGGGGCCTTGTTTTCTTTGTATTTCTAATTTTTTCACCACATAAAAGAAAATTCTGCATGTCATCTGAGATTTGCCTTATGAAATATTTCAAAAACATACCTCCTCTTCCTCTTGATCTCCACTGTCACCACTCTAGACTAAGCCAGCATCATCCTAACTTGGACTCTTGCAATGACCTCTCAATTAGTTCCCCACTTCCTCTTTTGGCCTCTTCCAATACTTTTTCCTATAGAGCCTGGAACATGGGCACCTCAGACCATCAATCTGATTATGACACTCCTTTACTTTCATTGCTTCCCACTGTTTCTAGAATAAAATTTAAAATCCAGAACTCCACATGATCTGGTGTAGCCCCAATTGGGGAAGTCCAATCCCACTTGCCCTTGCTGTGCTCAGCCACAATACCACATTTCAGTTTCCCAAACAGGTCTGACCATTCCAACTTGGCCTCCCCACTGTCTGCTGCTTCTACCCAGGTGGCTCTTGCACACCCCTGCCTGGCCAGCTCCTGTCACCTTCCCCATGACCCGCCATCCTCCAGGCTACATTAGGTCTTAGACTCTTCCTGTACATGTGCTACACTGTACTCGTGTAGCACTCTTCACAGTCTGTACTTATATATTTACTTGTGTAATTCTTTGCTTTACTTCTCTCTCCCTTACTAGGTTGTAAGTTCGTGGACAAAAAGTTTGGTCTCTTTTGATCTTCATTACATCTCTACTACTTTCCACAGAGCCTGACACCTATTTGTCACTCAACAAATATAAAATGAGTAAACGAATGAAGGAGAAGAGCTCAAGGCCATCCTCTGCAGGAAGCCTTTCTCACTGATGCCCAGGCCACAGTGAATATCCAGTAGCATTCTTGTCTATTTTGTTCCAAATGAATTCTTAGGCTATAGAACATAATGTTTCTTGTTTTTATTTTTCTAAGTCTGCTTATTTTCTCAACTACAGTGTTCCCCCTCCCCTCTAACACCGGCCTCAGAGATGGTTCTCAAACACTCTTGTCTCACCCTTACTCAGAGACATTGCATTTGCTGTTCTCATTCAGAACACTCCTCCCCCACATATTTGAATGATTCCTTCCCAGTCATTCAGCCTCAAAGGTCATCTCCTCAGGTACATTCTGTTTCTCTAATAACCACTCCTACTTTGACTATTCCTCCTAGGTCTCATTGGCCAACTCCCATTACAGTACACATTTACACACTTACTTATTATCTGGCTTCCTTATCAGAACACAGGTCCAAGAGGATATGAGAATTTGTCTGTTTGGTTCCCACTCTATACCTGGCATATAGTATTTATTACATACTGGCATATAAATATTTATTACCTGTCTGAATACCAACTCCAATGACAGTTCAAAACTCCCACTCAGATCAAAATGAGCATAAGTAGATGTCGTCTGTCTTCAGAACTTAACCCAACCTTCACTTCAGGGCCCTACCCCAGGGAAAGTAGTAGGTATTTCTTAAAAGATTGCTTCTGGTGCAAAGAGGCAATTAAAGGAGAGAAGAAAGTTGATGAAAAAGAAGGTGGAGAAGAGTAGAGGAGAAATCAAGTCAACCGAATGGGGTAAAAGGGGAAAATACTGAAATCGTAAGGACTCGAAATCTTTTCAAAAGCTACATTAACAACCAGATAATCAAAGCTTGATTTGATATACCTTCTGATAAATGTGGCTCTGAATGAAATGCAACCTCTCTGTTCTGACAAATCAGCTCGACTCTCTGTATTTCATGAGATAGGTCATACAAAGATGTAATTAGAAGAAACTTTAAAAAAAAAAGAATAAAAAGAGAGAAAGAATTTAGATCATCATAAAAAAGGAAGTTAGATGATGATATGAGCAAAAACATTTATAAAAGTCTCACAATAAAAGTGAGAAAATATTTCCTTTGTTAAATGTAACTGATACTACATTATAAATGGGCTGATCTGCCCAGAGCTCTCAGAAGGAAAAGAGATTATGATGTTTCCACATTGAAAACCGCCCCCAAATCTGTAACTTCAGATTTGTATACACATGAAAATAAATAACTATGGGTGATAAGGCCTTGTTATAATATAGCACTAAGAATTGTGATAATTTAGATTGGGTGGGAGGTTTTCTGCTGTTTGATTTTTTACTCAGAAAGCAAGCACTGAACAGTTCTTCCTCTGTACTTGATCACCTGAGATGAGATCAGAATTATGTTCATAGTTTAATATCCAATCCTTGAGAAGAAAATAGCCATGTCTATAAAAATATCAAATAGACAGTTTCAGAATCTATGATTATCTGAAATAAGCTGGCTCCCACCACTAGCCATTTAACTACCTTACATATCCAAAAATTAACTCTTACCAGATTTTTTGATAGACAAAAATTCCAGGCAACGAAAATCTCAAAATGAAACTGAGAAAAATTTTCCTTTGTTAATATAAGATGGATATTTACATCACAAATCAAGACTTAGAAAAGAAAAAGTAGTATGTATAAAGCCAAACTCATAACCGAAGAAAATGCAAATCATGTGGTAGGAAAGTAAACAATATATTATGTATCACTGACATCTATGCATTTATGTTTTCATTCATCTTTCTCTCTGAATAGCCTAGCCACCCATTAGCAAAAAATTTATAGTTTACATGACTTATTTTAATTACATTCCCCACAAATACTCAATATAAACTAGAAAGCCCTTTTTTTATGGAACAACAAACTCAAAGCATATCATTTTACCTCTGGTCTAACTTGAGAAGCCCATGCAATTGGATTCACAGTCTTTTTCATCACTCTCTCCAGCTCCAAAAGTTTTATTAGACGTCTTCTCTTTTACTGCTTCCTCCTTGCTAAAATGAAACTTACTAGGCCAAAGAAAGAGAAAAGAATGCAGAAGATCAACGGGTAGATTTTTTTCTTCACTGACATTTTAAAAGGAAATCTGATTGCTGGGGTAGGGATGGATAAGGTGGCTGGGTGATGGACATTGGGGAAAGTATATACTATGGTGAGTGCTGTGAATAAAAATTTTTAAAAATTGAAAAATAAAATTAAATTTAAAAAAGGAACTATGAAATTTTGCTTGTGAATGGCTTTCATGACCCCACCATGATTTTAAAAAGTGGAAAACAGAACAGTGAAAAAAAATACCAGTGTTGAAGGTTACAAAATGCATTGATGATTATGTTAGCATTTTATTAATTAGATTCTGTTAAGCAGAATTCAGTGTTTCTAACTTGGATGTTGATGTCACTGTGAATTCTTGAAAGAGAAAGCAGGATTCCAATATTTGAAAGATATAATGACTTTATCATGATGTATAAGTTTGGGTGAGAAAAAAATGATTTTATGATTGGTTAGTTATTTTATAATTAATATTTGAAGATGTTGTTATACACTCTATTAGTCCACTTGGGCTGCTATCACAGCCCTGGAAAGCTTAAACAACAGAAATTTATTTATCCAGTTCTAAAGGCTAAGGAGTCCAAAATCAAGGTGCTAGCAAAGCCCGCTTCATTCTGAATCCTTTTCTCTTAGTTTGTAAGTGGCAGCCATCTTGCCATGTGCTCACATGACCTCTTCTTTGTACGTGCACAGAGAGAGAGAGAGAGAGTTCTCTGGTATTGCTTTTTTAAGAGCACTAAAACCATCAGACCAGGGTTCTACCCTCAGGACCTCATCCAACCCTAATTATCTCCCAAAGACCTCATCTTCAAATACTATCACACTGGGGGAAAGAGCTTCAACATATGAATTGGAGGGGGAGGAGGACACAAATATTCAATCTGTAACATAGACCATGAGGCACATACACCTTTTTTTTTCTTCCAGTCACTAAATAATATATATTCTAATGATAAAAAAAATTCAAGGTCCAAATAATTTAGATTATAAAAAATATGTGTTCCATCATATAATTTAACAAACATCAATTAAGTGATGAATATATTCATTTTACAGGTGTCACGTTTGAGAACCACAGAGCTGAAGTCTTGTTCCAGGTCACAGCTGATTGGTGATAAGGTCAATCTGCTGATAACTACTCCAGTACTCTTTCCAATAAACCCACATCATCACTAACTGGCATGAATACATTTCTACATGTCAGGCAATAGAACATTTCATAACCCAGGATCATATTACAGTTTAAGGGGTAAGACCTAGGCTCTACACTCCTGACCTCTAGAATCTAATGGCTCACTCTGAGCAGAGGAAGAAGTCAAGAAGCTGATCCCTATCCCAAGACACTATAGAGGATTGCACTGGCAGACATCCCCAGTGCAACTGAACGGAGCTTTGAGCAAGTTCCTTAAAACTTTCTGCAGACACATAGCTGCTGCTGGAACAGCCAGAAACAAGTTTACCTTGAGCAGCATAGGAAACATTTAGTTGTCCAAGTTCCATAGAACCCAGAAGCCATTTTAAATGGAGACAGACTCGTTGGGGGCTAAATGGCCCTGGGAAGAATTCCTGAAAGCCTCTTATTCAAGTAGTTGACGTGACCAAAGACTCCCAAGTATTGCTACAGAAGACACTGGCATGGCCAAAAATGAGGGAGAGCCACTGCAGCAGGTGCCTGGTCAGACTAGCCACCAGAGGACACTGGTCTCAATTCTTTTCCTTCAAAACACCAGCCTCAATTACACTTACTTAATAATGGAATTACATGGTCAAAATCTGCCTTTCCAGATAAATTATAACCCCACAAGATCATGAACAATTTATATATCATCTTCATATTTTCCCCTGACACCTAGATTAGCATCTAGTCTATAGTAACTGCTCAATAAATAGTTGTTCAGCTGAGGAAAAGGAATATCAACTAGCTTTGCTAATGTCTTTGAGATAAAGATCGGTAAGACACTCAGGATGCCTGGGTGGCTCATTTGGTTAAGCACCGGCTTCCGCTCAGGTCACGATCGCAGGGTCCCGGGATCAAGTTGTACATCAGGCTCTTTGCCCAGCAGGAAGCCTGCTTCATCTCTGCCTGCTGCTCCCCAGCTTGTGCTTGCTTGCACGCACGCTCTCTCTCTCTCTTTCTCTCTAACAAATAATAATCAAAATCTTCACAGGAAAAAAAAAAGAATGACAGGACATGGAAGCTAAAAAGAGGAAACAGAAACTTTTAGCCTTCCATACATTCTTCCTGGAGCAGTTTGTCTCAAAATATGATGAAGCTAGAAGCCCTGAAATGCGTAAAAGCTCCAGTAATTACAACAATAACAACAATACTCTAATTTACATATGTATGGCACTTTATTCTTCCCAAACAATATATTATATTTAGTTTTCATGATGTAACTATTCTCACTTTAAGATGAAGAGGCTGAACTTCATTAGATTATAATTCATCCCACATCACAAAACTAATGAAGTACAGAACCAGGATCCAAATCCAGGTTAAACAATTCCACATCTGGTATTCTTTCCACTTCAGCTACATTAAAATAACAAAAATATTGGTAAATGCTGATTCTGAAATAAATGGGGGAAATAACCATTTTAAAATTAGCAAACTGCTGTATTCCAGACTAAAAATTTGAATTCATTTTTCTGTCAGTCCCTTTGTTCTGGGAAAAGCAAAAGAAAAAAAATATTTGAGACAGACTCTGCTGTTATGTAGATAGGAAGCACACATCCACCACCTCATTTGGGGAAGATCCAAATGCAGTGAAACATTCCTAATGTTAACAAACCTTTAGTCACTCTATATTTACCGAGTACCTCTGTGTGCTGGTCACCGTTCAAAATGAGACACTATACCATATAATGTCACCTGGGAGTGTCTTTAAACAAATCTTTATTCCTGCAAATTATGTTTCAGAGACAGAAATATCTCCTTCTCGGAAAGCATGCTATCTGTCCTATTAAACTTATATCCTATTTGGACCTCCTTACAGAATGGGATGTGTTGATGCTTGAGTTCTTTGTAGGAGCTAGGATACTGGGAGGAATATACCTACATGAGGAAGTGTGGGCTTGAACCTCCTTTCTGTCCTGCTGAAGGAATGATCATCAAAAGGATACTGGCAGAGTCTGGGACCCTGTGACCCAGGGCAGTGTGCAGAGACCTACTGAAACTTTATTTAAGAAAAGCCCAGAAGCTGGGAAGCACTAATGTGTAATTCAAGTGTTCTTATGATTTGGGGGAGCTGAAGGTTAAACCTACACCAAACAGGGGTAGGTTTTTCCTTTAAGGAAATGGATACTCTCAGTTGGACACTCACTGTGGAGGGACATTAATTCCAGTATAGAAAATATAATCACACGGTGGCTTTACACAGAATGTGGGAAACTCTGTTTCCTGTCTCTGGGGTCTAGGGGAATTTTACAGGGTTTCCATTGCTTAGGACCTTCCTATAGGTGGGGTGATGGGGAGGAACTGGTCTCTGCTAGGTGGTGGCCAATTGGAAGCTAAGCAATTTTGAGGGCTCTAAGAAAAGCCACAGTTAGAAGAACGGTTATTTAAATTTTACTGCTTATGTGTTTGGTCTCAGTTGTATTACGGAGAATTATGGAAGGGCCTGCCCCACGGTTCATACAGGCTGGCATATGGGAAAGCAGGGGTCAAGGAGAGAGTGTGAAGATGGTCCCCAAGAGACAACAGGGTGACCAGAGCAGCTCAGCCCTACGTGTCAGTGATTGGAGAGGGAGGAACCAGGGACCTAGAGGAGGTAGGTGGGGAGCAAGACTCCTCCGCAGAGAACTCTCAGTGTAGTGGGAGAATAGTTTAGGCAGAGGGCACTCATCTCTAGCAGTTGGTCCAAAAGGAGGGTAGCCGTTCAGACTTTAATAATTTAAGCAGTTTAAAAAATCTATTTAATTATAAAGATGCCTCTGTTTTGGAATCATACTAATGCTTCCGACATGTGGGTCAAAGCCCTCTGCCCCTAACTGCTCCCCCACCTCAGACTGCTCAAGGGCAGTAGGCCCATGGAAAAAAGATTCCCATAACTCTGAGAGAGAATCAACAAAGACTTTACAGACGATTAAATGTCATGTCTGAAATATTAAATTATGCCATTGGAGTAATTCACTCACCCTCAGCTATCCCTCCTTGTTAACTATTCTCTCTCTACAGAGCTAGGATTCTCTGACAGACTCTTTTCTTAAGGAATCCCTGGGCCTCCCCAGAGGCAAAGCCCAGCCCTACCCAAGGCAGCCCACCTGCTTCTCCCTCCATAGCAAGAGGTGTCCTACAGAACATCCTTAAGAAGGAATTAACTACCTAAAAAAAATAAAGGGACTCATCTATTCATCACATGTAAAAAGATTATAGTCCCTTCTTCGTGTGCCTAATTGAATCACAATTTAGTGTACATTTTCAGAGTAAATGGACACTCATCTTCTATTTTATGTACAGGTATGTGCAAAAAATCAGGAAGGGATATAGAAATCGCACTTGCAGAATACTAAGCACAGCCCACTGGTTTCTGTTTAAATGAAACTAAACTCTCATTAGCATTTCATAGTTAAGAACATAGACTTGGGTGCGCCTGGGTGGCTGAGTTGTTAAGCATCTGCCCTCTGTTCAGGTCATGATCTCAGGGTCCTGGGATCAAGCCCCATGTTGGGCTCCCTGCTCAGGGGGAAGCCTGCTTCTCCCTCTCCCACTCCCCCTGCTTGTGTCCCCCTCCCCCCCATTGAATAAATAAATAAAATCTTAAAAATCAAAAACAAACAAACAAAAGAACATAGACTTAAATCAGACCTCAGTGTGTCATGTCATGACATCAGTCAATGTCATGCTCCACCATGGATTCCCTGTCCTGAGGGTAGTTACTTCTCATCCCCAAGCTTCAGCTGCTCTGACTGCAAAATGGACCTGACAATTACATCTGCCTCAGAAGGTGGCTGTAAGGAGAAAATTGTTTAATGCACATGAAACACTCAGAAACAGGCCTGGCATCTGGTAAGTGCTCAAAATGTTTACTATTCATATTTCAGTGTTTCTAAAATGTTGCTGAAATTTAGGAGCTAATTACTGGGGCATCCTAAAAGACAGACTTCGAAAGGAAAGCCCTACTTACTTCAGGTAAGACTCTGAACAGTACCCTAACTGTGCTTTGACTTCATCACTTGCCACTTCCATCAACTGCTTTTTTGGTAGCATGCTGGAAAATGAACCACAGTACACTAACACCCACACGCCGGCAGCTCTCTAAATCAGTTGTTCTAAAATGAGTCAGCATACACCCAAGCATGTTGGCCATTCGTCTGCTGTCCAAAGGCTGCAGGTCCCCAAACAAACCCCTGCTAACATGTGCTAGCGGCATGCCACAGAGCCAGGGGGCACAGGTACATGGGTCCACACCTACCCAGCTCTGGCTTCACGGTTCTTCAGGTACAGACACTGAACCTGTGTCTGTGAAAAGGCAAGAGTGGTGCAGGAACAGCTTGCCAGGCAGCCGGGAGGAAGCATCTTCTGCCCACATTCTGCCTCACTGTAACCAGCGTTCCCGGTCCCACCAACATTCACTACCACTAACTTCACACCACTGGCTGAACTAGATATAAAAATGTTTCTGTCTGCTCTTGGGTATATTTTTCTCCTTGAGTAAATAAATGGAAGCCTTGTTAAAATTTGTTTCTTTTTGTTTTCTTCGAATAAAACTGAGCTCATTCTTGTTTTCTATGCCCAAAAGTTACAATAACAGGAGCACCTTCATCTCCAGTTCCTTAGGGGAAGTCTGGGAAGCTCAAAAGCAGGGTAGAGGCAGGACTATAAAGCCAATAGTGACGAAATCAGGTTTCAGAATGAGTTTAAAAAATTTGACTTAAACTAACAAGGTGCTTTTTGGATGTTAAAGTTCTCCATTTAGGTGTCTTTAAAAATGATTATACACATTCAGGACAGAAAAACACTGGCTTACCTAGGTTTAAAAAGAGAGAGAAAGATCCTAGTTGATCGTGCTTAAAGTGAGCCAAAGTAAGTACTATGCTGACCAAAAAGCAGTCCTTTCCCAGCACGACCACTGCACCTCACTGGATTACCAGAGCTTAAAGAACCAGACAAGAGAGGTCTGTCTCTTCTTTCTCACTTGCCTGTTCAGCCCACTGCTATCTAAGTTCTGCACCACCCCTGCCCCAACACCTTTCAAATTGTGACTGCCAAAAGTCGTCAGTGACCACAAATTGGCAAATCAGTAGACTTGTTTCCAGTCTTAGAACCTGCCCCTTTTCGGTATTTGACATTGTTGACCACACCTCACTTTCTTCCTTTGGCTTCCTTTGGTTCCTCCTGACACCCTGGCCTCCTCTTTTTAGCCCTTCTTGTCTTTCTGTCCTTCAATGCTACCTGTAACTGAAGGTTCAGTCCTTGTCCCTGTTCTCTACACACACCACCTAGTGATCTCATCTACTCCCACTTCAGCTATCACTAGGAGGATAAGAAACCCCAGATCTTCAGTCCTGTCTGGATCCTGAGCACTTGATAAATGCAACTAAATCCTGGGCACAACTGGGTTACATGTCAGATATCCATAAACTTCAAAATAATTGTACAGGGGAGTTTTTATTATTACCACTTAAAAGCTAAGGAAATGGAAGTTAAGAAAAATTTAACTTCATGCAGTGAGAAAGGAAGACCTGATTTTTCTTTGTGGTATCTCTGATTCCAAAACATGTTGCTTTTGCATAGGGGACGATTCAAATAAACCCAAGATTTGTGATATTCTGGAAATTTTCCACATCAGTCTAGCCCCAAACCCTGTCCCAATTTCAACCCTTTAGCATAGTGATAATTGACTTCCCCTGATCTTTTTATAAACAAGGGAGGCTTTTATGACACCTCTTATATCAACAAAGTCACTGAAATGTGTGAAACCTGGGAAGCCCAAGGGTTACAAAAATAAGGGCACATACTTTTTTAAAAAGTACAAAAATAAGGGTGCTGGGTGGCTCAGTTGGTTAAGCAACTGCCTTCAGCTTAGGTCATGATCCTGGAGTCCTGGGATCGAGCCCCACATTGGGCTCCCTGCTCAGCGGGGAATCTGCTTCTCCCTCTGATTCTTCCCCGTCTCATGCTCTCTCTCTCAAATAAATAAATAAAATCTTTTTTAAAAAGTACAAAAATAATATGTGAATAAAGTAATACAGACATACATAAGGGAGAAAAAAATATCCCATGACACTATTTTTTAAATTGGCTTCTACTTAGGGTTTACAATTTAGTTTTATTTTGTTGTATTTGTTTATTATTTAATTTCATGTGATTTTAAACATGCACAAGGGTATTAAGGATAATATAATAATCATATCATCACCCAACTCAAGAAATGAAACATTATCAATACAATGAAGATTTTTACATTTCCATCTCCACTTGTACTTCTTCCTTCCTAACAGAGATAATCACTACTTTTAATTTGATGTTTGTTATTCCATGTGCCTTTTCATTCTTGCATTAATTTTTTATATTCCTTTTCCTCAAATGGGAGAAGAGGTGAAGCAGAATAACTGACAAACTTGTGAAGGTTTGTTGAAGAATTTGAAGAATTGTTGAAGAAGTTGAAGAATTCTGCACCCTCTGGAAGGCTCTTTCTCCATGAAGACCAATGCGTATTCACAGAAAAGACAAAATGGTATATTGCTGAACTTTCATACACTGCTCATAAGAATACAAAGTACAGCCAGTTTCTTATAAATTTAAGCACACCCTGGGGCACCTGGGTGGCTCAGTTAGGCGTCTGCCTTCAGCTCAGGTCATGATCTCCAGGTCCTGGGACTGAGCCCCCAGTCAACTCCCTGCTGAGCAGGAAGTCGGCTTCTCCTTCTGCCCCTATCCCTTGTTCATGCTCACTCTCTCCCTCAAATAAATAAATAAAATCTTTTAAAAAATTTAAACACACACCAATCATATCATCCAACAATCCACTTTTAAGTAACTATTCAGAAAAAATTAAAACTTATGTTCCCGACAAACCATAAGTGACTCTTAATTTCACAAAACAAACTGAGGGTTGATGGGGGGAGGGGGTTTGGGAGGGGGGGGTGGGATTATGGACACTGGGGAGGGTATATGCTATGGTGAGTGCTGTGAAGTGTGTAAACCTGGCGATGCACAGACCTGTATCCCTGGGGATAAAAATATATGTTTATAAAAAATAAAATTAAAAAAAAAACAAAACAAAACAAACAAACAAAAAAACTTATGTTCCCACAAAATCTGCATGTAAATATTTACACCAGGTTTATACATAAGCCCCCCAAATTGGAAATGACCCAGAGGTTCTTTACTAGTGAATGGATAAACTGTGTGGTACCTGCATTCAATGAAATGCCATCTAGCAATAAAAAACAATGAACTGCTCATAACAATATGAATAAATCTTAAATGCAGTTTGCTAAGAGAAAGAAGCCAGGATGTAAAGGCTACAGATAATTCCATTTGTATAATGCTCTGGAATTACAGGGGTGGGAAACAAATAAGTAGCCACTAGGCACTGAAGTGTGAGAGGAGGGGCTGACTACAAAGGAACAACACAGGGAATTGGGGGGCTAATGGAATAGACTGAAAATGTGATGAAGGATATATAACTCTATGCACTTGGCAAAAATCCATTGAACTGTGCAACACTGAGTAAATTTTGCCTTCCATAAACTAAAACCAATCAGTGAGGATGGGAAAGATGCAATGCAGACTGTATTACAAATGAATAACATAACCATAATGAAGAAGGATGGAGTAAACACTGCTGATGTAACTTTGGAAAACAGTGCTAGATAATGTTAAGACTCAAAAAGAATTTAAACACTGTACTCTAATTGATAAATTTGTTTCTTCCAAGAGTATAGATTTGCAATTCTAAAACTACTTTATTTGTATATCAGGTGGAAAAAAACACAAACATATTGCAGATAATATGGAAAGGAAGATTTCTCACTGTTGGAGAAAAAAGAAATAAGTGTCAAGGCTAGAACATAACTCACAGTATTATTTTTATGTATGCAGAGAAAAAGAAACAGAAATATATATGTATGTGCATGAATGAGTAAGTGTACCTACTTTTATTTCTGTCTTCCATTCACTGAAAGAAACCAGAAACGGTGATACTTAAAACAATACCTAGCACCCAGATCTTGGTTTCTAAATATCATTCTTTCATATGGTGTTCCCCTGGCTGACTTCAGTGCTGGGGCAGAGAAAATGTAAATGATACTGGAGCATCTTGTGTTGCCAGAAAATAAGGAAATGGCAAAACAAAAAAAAAAAACAACAACAAAACATACTGAAAGGGCACAGCAGGAGACAACTTGAAATAGCTCCTAAAAGCCAAAGTTAGAACAGTAACAAAATAAATGATAATACTATTTTTTAAAACCCAAACAATAAACCAAGTATCCATGAATCTATACTGATATTAATATATAACTATATTAGTAAATAAATGGGGGGAAAGGGATAACTCTTCTGTAGAAAAATTTTAATTAATAAATAATTAATAAACATAAAAGGAATAAGGGAAATTAAGAAAGCATCATTAGAACATCCCACAGGCAACATCCACTGATAGAAGCTAAACTAAATAAATCACAGGCAACATCCACTGATAGAAGCTAAACTAAATAAATCACAAAACTACTGCGTGATTGGTATTTTAACATAAGGAAAAATCAAGGCTGACAACTTTAAAAGTTTTAAGCAGCTATTAAAGTACACTATTATTTACTGGGCAAGTAGTTAATAATATTAGGAACTTTCCTTGAGCATATACTATATTCTAGTCACTATACTAAACACTTTACACATAACTCATGTAATCTTCCTAGCAACCCTATAACATTTGACAAATGAGGAGATTAGATAACTTTCCCAAACTTACATGGTTAGGAAATGATGTGTCTTTAATTTAAAACCAGAACTCTGCCAACAGATAAACAGATGATAGATAGATGATGGATATTAGATATCATGCATATGAGAGAGAGAGAGAAAATATATCTATATGTATTTACTTATTTCAAACTAGAGTCAAAGTAAAATCAATCCCACAAACAGAACATCATGGTGGTGAAGTGCTAAGGAAAACAAGGAAATACTGGGGAGAAATATTGAGGCATCACACATCTGGCTGGTGTTTTGTCTTTTTTTTTTTTTTTTTTTTTTTGGCTTGAGAAAAGGATGAAACCAGTGAGGTGATGTGAGAAAAAAATGAAAAACTGACAACTAAGTTTCTTAAAAAAGTGAGAGCAGCAAGGATGCTTTTTATCTAGCGGAGAAATGCAAATATTCTTGAAGGTGGTCATCCTTTTTGAAGATTGGAAGTATCACAGAAGTCTGGAGTGGTGAAACTGCTGAGAAGCAAACTGCCATGTGGAGGCTCACCTCCACTCTCCCAAGGTCTCTGGGAAGTTTGGACCCTGGAGCCACAGTTATTACTGACTATACCAGCCTCTCACCTACCCTTGGCATAAGCTGCTGTCTTGATAGAATGTTTCTTGCCCAGTATCTTCAAGAGTAAGAAGATACCTTTCTGAGTTGCACTTAATAAAAATAATAACTCAATTTGGAAGTGAAAGGGGAGTCACAACTTAGTTTCAATTCAAGCACACTTTGTTTTCTAATACTAGGGCAATAATAATTTTATTTTAATTTATGTCAAATATATACATATGTGTTTGTTTATATATGTGTGTGTATATGTATATACATATATATATACATATGTACATATACATATATACACATACATGTATATACATATACATATGTGTATATACATATAGGCACACATACACACACACAGTACAAATACAGTATTGACTGGCTGTTCAAAGAAATTATTTTAATCTTTCCAGGTAACATAATGGAATTATGGTTATGTTACAGAAAGACTCCTTACATTTTAGAGATACATATTTACAAATAATATGATAACGTTTCTGGTATCTACATCAAAATATTATGAGAGAGAAGATAAAAGACTGCAGAGATGAAATAAGACTGGCTAGGAGCTGATTATTGTTGAAATAGGATAACGAGTTCATAAGTGTTCAATATACCACTACGTCTTCTTCTGTACATGTGTGGAAGTTTTTATAATAAAAAAGCATTTACAAAGAAATACAGATTTTCCTATTATAATTCAATTTAAGTGACATCAAAGAAACTTCAAATCACACTCCAAAAACACCTGTATTTGTGGAGGAAAGGTAGAGGTAGGGACCACTTAGAACCATGCCACCTCGAAACCAAAGCGCCAAGAGAAATAGTAACAATCCTAATGGAAATAACAGTATCATTTTTTTCAACGTGAAATTTGTAATAAATGCTGAGGTAAAAACAAGGCCTTACCTTTGAAATCAGAGAAGAATCTGTGGGCGGGAGTGGAACGAGGCCGTGGCTTCCATACTGTGAGGGACATGAGACCCCTGACAGCCGCGCAGACACTCACAAAATGGCGCCGGGCCGAGCGGCGCAGGGCAAGGGGGTGCCGCGATGCTCCCCAGGTCAGGCAGTGCGTAAGCTTCCCGCTCAGCGGCTCTCATGCGGCGGGGAGAACACTGATTTAACCAGATTAGATGTGCACAACTTCCTGTGACGTACACTAACCTTGCTCCCCAACACAGCACCAGCATTAGAGAAACATCTGTCGCACTAGAACACGCTGTGTTGACCTAAAGGAGTGTTATACAACTTCTACCTTAGTGTGTTACCGTTAAATTCACTTCTTTTCTTGGAAACTATTTTCTAGTCTAATTTTGAATGTTTTAAATAATATGTTCATATGGAAGTAAAAGATCCAACAATACCGAAAGACACAAAACGTGAAGCTAAATTCTCCTCTCCTTGGACTCCTGGTTTCTACCTAGTTTCACTCCCCAAAGAAAACTATTTTAATTATTACTGTTTTTTAGTTGTTCTAACTTTTTAAATAATTTTAAATAAAATGTTCATTATTTTGAGTTAGCTCATTGATTTCCCAACTTTATACAAGGGTTTGAACTCCTTTATATGAGAGATAAAGATGTTTAACTACCTTTGCTTCTTCCAGTTTTTCTTAGCAATACATATTTTTACTTCTTTAATGGTCATACTCCTACTTGTAACAGTATAGATATTTCTTGACCCAACTTTTAACTCCCATTTGTAAAATAAGATAATTTACTTGCCTTGTTTCACTTTCCAAACTGTTATATCTGTAACTCTACTGTAACTCTACTTTCTGTAACTGTACTTTCACATGTCAAGTCTTAGAATATTTACAATCTGTTCTATACAAGAAGTGAGTTTTTCAGAAGTTTGTCCATAGATTGATTCCAATTCGTATTCAAAATATTACAGTTATTATAGTCAACTATTAGTCAACAAATAATGGGATTGAACCCAAAGAAAAAGAGATGTAACCCTATGTCACTAAAACTGAGGTGCTTGTTGAATCATGCACAAATTTGTTCTCATTTCTTACAGCTCTATAATTAGTCCATTTGAGTTTCTTCATATTAGGCAATGATTTTTTTTTTCATATTACGTTTTGATTTGTGTTGGGATTTCTAATGATCTTTCTTTTTACTCTAGTTTCTTAATTTTATAGTTACAGAAAATTCACTTTCTTCCCAAAGTTGTTCTCTCTTAGCCTATGACTATCTGTTCATATATGGACTAATTTACCTATACAACTGTGATTCTGGAATTTTATTTTTTTCATGGCACTCTTGATTAAATCCCCAGTTTACTGGATCCCATCTCTGCCTTTTTTCCTGGATTTCTGTTTTGCTTTGTCAAAGTCCATCTCAAATAATGTTCTTCAGAAAAGATGTGTAGAAAGTAAATTTTCTGAAATCTAGTATATTCCAGAATATCATACTCCGTCTCCACATTGAATTAATTGTTTCACTAGGCACATAATTCCATACTTTAAAATTATTTTTCAGAACTTCATGTCTGCTTGTTGGTGAGCAGTGTTGTGCCAGTCTGATTCTCATTCCTCTGTAGTGACTGGTTTTTTTTTGTTTTTTTTTTTAATCTCTGGAAGATGATGCAACCTGTGTTCTATTACAGGTTTCTGGAAATTCATGTGTGTGTAGATGTAGAATTCCTAAAATCCAAAATGCTGGCAACTCAGTGGATCATTTTAATGCAAAGCCATAGTATTGATCAGATATAGACAACTTTTTAATATTGTCTCTCTGATGATTGCTTTCTCTCTAATTTCTCTCTTCAATTTCCTTTCTCTATTAAATTTATGTTGGACTTCCTAGATTGCCCTTCAAGTTTTTTTAACTTTATTTCATCTTTTCCATCTTCTTCATCATTTATGTCTTAAGAGATTTCCTCAAAGTTTTCTTGTGGCATTTCATTGATTTTATTTTTAATTTTAGCATTTAAATGTATTAAATTTTATAAATACAATTTTGTAAAATTTGAAAATTTTATAAATCTAATACTTTCTCAAATTGTCCTGAGGGCACTCATTTAAAATGTATAAAGTTCTTTTCTGGTCCTTGGAGTCAGTTTTTCTGTTCGATCACTTAGGCCTTTATTTGTATTCCTGATTTCCTAAAATAACTGGCACTACTTTGAAAGGAATGAGACATGTCATAAAGGAAATAAACAAATGGCAGTTAAAGAAGTACTTTGGGGGGCTTGTTTTTAGGGAGTGTGATTGAGGAGGGCAAATCAGAAAGGCTGAAGTATAAAATAAAACCTGAAGGATAACAAGAAGTTATCTTTGGAACAAAGAGAAGGATAAGATTTCCAGACAGAGAAATATCAAAATCAAACACAGACTTCATGCTGTAAGAAGGGGAGATATAGAGGAGTAAATGAAAGGAGGCTGGTGTCTGGGACACAATGAACAAAAGAGAGGACAAGAGCAGATGCTGAGAGGCAGAGAGAGGGTCAGAGGCTTGCAGACCCAGGTAAGCCATGATAAAGAAATTGGACTTTAACTGCAGTGGAAATCTAAGTGTTAGACCGGGGCAGTGACATGATCTGATCTGATCTACAAAGGTCCCTTAGTCTGCTATATATATATAGATATATATAAATATATAGATATATATAAATATATCTATATATATATAGTGACTTGTTATAGGAGGATTGGGTGGGAAGGAAGTAGGTGTGGAGGGAGGGCAATTGGGGCCATAGACCAGGGAAAAGATGATGGTGGCTTGGACTAGAGGGTAGTTACAATGACAGAGAGAACCAGACACATTTAAGAATACATTTTGTGAGTAGAAAGAGCCAGAGTTGCTAATGGAGGGGATAATAGTATTTAGGAAAAAGGAGACATTGAGAATGATGGCTAGATTTGTATCGAGATGAACAAAGAATGGTGTCACTTGCTAAAATGAGGGTAATACAAAGAATAACAGTTGGTGTGTTTGGAGTGGGTGGGGGTTCGAGGATTCTGTTTTGGACACTGCAAATCTGAAATGTCTGTTAGACATCTAAGTGGAGAAGTTAAGTAAGCTATCAACTATTGAATCTATGACTCATTAGAAACATGAGCCTAGAGAAATAAATCTAGTCATCAACACAGAAGACACAATGTTCAGAAAACAGAATGTTTGACCTTGAAATTAGGAAAACGTTACAGCTGTTTGCAAGGACAAGGTCTAAGTTATGACTATGGGAGTAAGTGACTGAGGTAGCATGACAGATAAGAACATCTGAAGAGAGGAAGTTAAGGAAATGAGGCAGTGAGAAACAAAGAGGATCCCTACCAACTCTTCCTCCAGACTCAGAGTTAAGAAGGCTGTGAGACAGAAAACAGTCACCTTGCTTGGTTATGGAGGTGCTCTAGAAATTTTTGTTGAATATGTAAAAATCTAGTTCATTTCCAGAGAAGTCAAATCTAGTTGCAAGATTATGGTGGCAGAAATTGAATTTTTTTTTTAAAGATTTTTTTATTCATTTGACAGACAGAGATCACAAGCAGGCAGAGAGGCAGGCAGAGAGAGAGGGGGAAGCAGGCTCCCCGCCAAACAGAGAGCCCGACGCGGGGCTTGATCCCAGGACCCTGGGATCATGACCTGAGCCGAAGGCAGAGGCTTTAACCCACTGAGCCACCCAAGCACCCCCAGAAATTGAATTTAAGAGTGAAGTTCTTTTATTTATTTATTTATTTATTTATTTATTTATTTATTTGGGGGAGAGAGAGAGAGGGCAAGAGCTGGAGGAGGGACAAAGGAAGGGGGAGAGAGAATTTCAATCAGACTCTCCCCTGAGCCCAATGTGGGGCTCAATCTCTTGACCCTGAGATCATGATCTGAGGTGAAACCAAGAGTCAGACGCTTAAGCATCTGTGACACCCAGGTGCCCCGAGAGTGAAGTTCTTTAAAGTGGTCCCAAGGAATGTGCTGAAAAAGATAATACTCTGATTAACAACTAAAACTTCTTTTCCCAAAATTGTATTAAGAAGATGAAGTTAGTGATAAGTTACTATTTTACAAGGAAGAATTGGCTAGGGAAGAACCATGGGGTCCTTTATTTCATAAAAGAGAACTTGAACAACTATTTTTATCACACTACTATATGGCATCTCTGTCACTTTGGCAGGTCTTCCTTAGGTTTTATCAGAAACCAAGTCATACAGGGTCTTATCAGCACCACCTCCTCCTCTAGTGATAGGGAGGGGAAAGATTCCTTAGGAGAAAAAGATTCATGGAGACAGTGGGATCTCAATGATCTGTGAATTAGAGACTGCTATTAAAATGCAGCTCTAAAAAAATAAAATAAAAGTATAAGGACCTATTTAGAAACTGTCCCTGCTCCCCTTCCCCCAGGGGATTTACTTGGAGACAAGTCCCGGAAACCAGCTTCAAGTAACAAAGCCCAGATACAAAGGTGGGTCAGGCCAGGTGGAGACATCCGATCAGTGGGGGGGATGCATACTGTCTCCCTGGTTACCAAGGAGTATGGGCCCCGCCCTTTGGGCGCCAATCCCAATCAAGGTATAATAGGCTGGTTCAAATGTCTACTAGGGTAAATTGTAACTCAATTGGTTACCTAGCATCACTGTGGAGTTTCCTGTGTGTGTTACAATCTCATT
>NW_019154091.1:32044854-32126462 GCF_002288905.1 Enhydra lutris kenyoni | reverse complement strand
GGGGGATGCATACTGTCTCCCTGGTTACCAAGGAGTATGGGCCCCGCCCTTTGGGCGCCAATCCCAATCAAGGTATAATAGGCTGGTTCAAATGTCTACTAGGGTAAATTGTAACTCAATTGGTCACCTAGCATCACTGTGGAGTTTCCTGTGTGTGTTACAATCTCATTGGCCACCTGTGCATGGCCAGGCCCAACCGCATGGCCTTTGCCCTTAAAAGCTAGTCTGTGAAACAGAGAAGGTCGCCCTCTCGCAAGAGGTGCGTCCCTGAATGTTCGGTTAGATCTTGATGCTTGGCGCAAGATAAAGCTTTGCTTGACCTTCACTTTATATCAGTCTCGCTCCTTTAATCACGGACCCATTATTGGGGCATAACAAAAATAAAATTCAATTCTCCCAGAACAATGTTACTCTGTAACACTTGAACTATCTGTGACTTTATAGGAACCTTATACTATACATTTACTTGTCAGCCTTTCCATTAAATTAGGAGTTCCTTCAGGGCAGGAATCATCTCTCACAAGGACCCCATGCATGTAACAGTGCTTGGTTATGGAGGTACTCAGTAAAATGTCCAATAGATGAAAACCTAGTTCATTTTTTAGAGGGTTAAATCTAGTTGTATGTGATGGTGGCAGTATTTGGACTTGACTGAATTCAGTTTGTTGGAGTTCACCAAGGGTTATATCTTTGTGGTGGAACTGCCCTGGGCTAATAGCAGCCATAAGATTGTCTTTTCCTAAAATGAATCCTCCTACACAGTTTTCCTTAAATCCCTCTTGATACACAGAGGGACATCTGTTTGTTGAATATCTTCCTTATGCAGTACAAGAAATGTATGAGAAATTGTTCCTGCCCCCCCAAAACCCAATAATCCGTTTTAGAGATGAAATACAGAATAGCACAGATAGCATAAAATCCAATGCATTGTAGACCATGCATCTCATTTAAAATGCTTCCCATAGAGAGCTTGCAGCTTTGCCTATGAGCAAACTGATTCCGTCACTGATACCTTGTAATGTAAGGGATGTGCAAAAATACCCCCACCCCCTGCTATGGGGCATGAAGCTCTACTTTTAGAATTTGATTATTTTTGAATGCCATTGACATTCAGGAATATTCTTTCAAAATATTAATATCCTTAGGATAAGACACTCAAAAGCCTGCATTTAATCCAGCTCCTTAGGGGGGAAAAATACCTCTCAAATTTCTTCCCCCTGGGTCAGCAGATGAGAGCATTACAGAGCAAGTAAAAGGTGTGATAGGAAAAACAAGAAGACTGTGCTCTAGGCATGAGGTCTTGTAGAAGGGGAGCAGCCCAAGTGAACCATGACACTAAGGGATCCTAGATAAACAAAGGGCTTTGAGGTCCAGAATTGGCCAAGCTGTCAGGAAGGAGACTCACAAAGAGGAGGTGAGTGGGCCCAGGATGCATGTTTCCTACATTGCAAATTCCCCAGGGCATTTTCTTCCCTGCCTAGCTTTACCTTTCCTCTGGTTCCAGGCCCACGAAACGCTGCTTAAGACCTTGCAATTAGGGGCGCCTGGGTGGCTCAGTGGGTTAAAGCCTCTGCCTTCGGCTCAGGTCACAATCCCAGGGTCCTGGGATCGAGCCCCGCATCAGGCTCTCTGCTCTACATGGAGCCTGCTTCCTCCTCTCTCTCTCTCTCTCTGCCTGCCTCTCTGCCTCCTTGTGATCTCTGTCTGTCAAATTAAAAAAAATAAAAATAAAAATAAAAAAGACCTTGCAATTACTGCTCCCCCATGGATTGCACCAGTCGCCCTCCTGCTACTGTGGCTACTGTGACATCTAGCCACGCTGCTTCCTCTTGTCACTTCAGAGGCTTTGCCAGGGAGCTGCTGGCCCAGGAGTGCAGGGGCCAGCAGAACAGGTTATACACAGGTCACATCACAGCAGAATAAATGGCTACTGCTGGGACGCCTGGGTGGCTCACTTCAGTGAAACATCTGCCTTCTGCTCAGGTCAGATTAATCATCTGCCTTTGCCTCAGGTCAGAATCCCAGGGTCCTTGAATCAGTCCCACATCAGGCTCCTGCTTCTCCCTCTGCCTGCTGCTCCTCCTGCTTGTGCTCTTTCTTTCTGACAAATAAATAAATAAAATCATAATAAATAAATTAATTAATTAATAAAAGGCTACTGGCCCAATTTCTCCTGCTGTGGCCCTGTATACCCTCTCTCCTCATGAGTGCTGTCTGGGCTAAGGGTGAAGGGCTTCTCTGCTATGCAAAGGAGACCCACTTCATCTCTGTTAAGTATATTTCCAGTATTTATTGCCCAGACACAGCCCTCAGCAGGTGCCAGAATCCTCCAGCTCCTGACTAGCTTCCCCTTCTCTCTTGTAGTGTGTCCTAGTGGAGAGCGTGATTTCTGGATCCAGACTCCGAGTCCCTGAGCCCTGGCTTTGCTACTTCCTAGCTGAGGGATCTTGGGCCTCAGTGTCATCATCTGTAAAAAGGGGATAGTAATAACACTCCTCTCATAGAGCTCCGTGTGAAGGGTGTAGCCCCATTTCTGGCATACGGTGGTAAGTACCTGCATGCATGGTAAGCACAAAATAAATTTTTGATACCACTACTACCTCTGTGACTCCTCAAGTAATCATCCAATCAGCAAGTGTTAAATAAGAAGCTATTTTGTGCCTATCAATCATGACTTTGAATTATGAGTGTTTATTTTGTGTCAGGCACTGTGATAAAAATTTTTAGTGACTTGAATTATCTTCTTCACTCTTCTGTGGGATGTACTCTTAGCATCTCCATTTTACAGACCCTGTACAGTCCCACTTGCTCCCCTGGATTACAGTCTTTCCAGACCTGGGAGCAATCTATCCCATCCAGGCGAGTTGTCCCGCCCCTGCCTCCTGCCATCCAGTGAAGCACCGATAGGCCCTCTTCATTTAGTCTCAAATCTTCTACCAGACTGCCTTCCTGTCTCCCCTCCCACTCCCATCTAATAAATCTAGATACGGCCTCTCATTTCACTTCTGAGAAGCCGTTTCCTGTCATCTCTTCAAAGACTACCTCTTTCCCACTGACTGTCTCTAATGAGGAGCAGAAAGCAAACATGTAGCCCTCCTTGTCAGCAGAATCCAGAAATGTCTCCTCCTCCAGCCACACCTGAAGTCCATGCATTGCCAGGAGCAAGTCCCTTTGTGTTTTGCTGTTTTGGGGTGTTACTGGTTTGGTGAGCCGTATGAAAATCAGGTTTTGACACCAATATCCTGGTCTAGTCTTTGAGATAGGAAAAAGATGAAAATAAGTATGTTTCCACATTTTGGGGTAGCAAACCCAGTCTGCGGTTTCCCTGGTGCTGTCATACCATCAGAACCTCAAGTCATTCAGCCCTCTAGGCTGCAATTTTCCTTATTTGCTAACCTGGTCTTCAAAAAAAAAAACAACAAAAAACAAGAAAACCCTGGTTTCCTTCATAGCGCTTGATTTTGATTTTACTGAAACTTGTGTGGTTAAAAACATTCTTATACTAATAGCTTTGTGACCTTTAAGGTATTTGGCAGGAAAAAAATCTGATAAGTGTAGAGCCTTGTTTCCCAACTCAGGGTCTTCTCACTTCAGAAATAGAGACCCATGAAGACCCCCTTTCCTTGACTGTGCCCTCAAAGCTACTCCTCATGCCTCTTGTTTCCTCTTCTCACTTCCAGAGGGACTCTGGGTCACTGGCCTGTCACGGAAATGGTAGTGATGGGTCAGTAACAAATTGTCTGGCTTTCTCTGTGCCTTGCAATGTGAGCTCTTGGGAAATGGGCAGAAAACAGCAAGGCTGAAACAGCAGTGGCCACAGGCTCAGCTATCAAAGCTGAAATATGACATTGAAACAGAAGTCAAACCAGAATTACATGAGACAGGTCATTTCTCTCGGATAAACACGTAGGTTAAAAATCTAATAACTTGATGTCCTTGGAAAAATATCAAGTCCCAGGTGTTGAGACCACCCTTTAAAAGTTGTATGGACATTTTGAGGGATTCTGGTTGTTGATGGTGTGATTCCTTTTTGTTGCTGCCTTCTCTACGTCTTGTCTGCTTTTCTAATTCATCCTCAGTAGTTTTGAGTCAGGAATTAAGTAGAAAACAAACTCAGGGAAACAGTCATTGCTTTTAAGTACATCATGACAAGCCGTCTTCATTGATGTTACTCCATAAACTCATGAGTGTCATATGGTCCCGTTGTCATATATACGTGGGCACACTTGCAGATTGAGAAGACTCTGGGGTCTGGCCCCTTCAGCCATGCCCACATCAAACCCTGTATGGTAGCCTAAAGAAACTGACAGTGGGGATTTCCTAACTCCTGAACCAGAGTTTCCAGCATGTCATTTTCCAATTATGCAGCATTTTCTACTTGGGTCATAGTTCCTCAGCTTAATGACAAAAACAAAAATAGCTAAGACTCAATTACCCAAGATTTCTGGTGTCCCTCAACTCACCTAAGAAGAGTTACTTGCAATTATGATTCCTATTGCCCTGATGGTTTCAGTGTCTTGTGCCTTCAATGTGTATTACTCAGTACATAGTACTGTCAGTGAATGAAAAAACTGAATGGAAAAGATTTGAAGTGATCTCGTCAAACCCATTGAGAGCGTAATCACATACCATTGATTAGAAACATAAGAAAGGCAAAGTTGCAAAGTTATGGTTTCACATGTGTACAGATCTAGAAGGCTCTTTAAAATTCAATTAGTTCAATGCTTTTAGAGCTAAAATACTGGTATCAACCTATGCCTGCCTAAGTAATTTTGGAAATGTACATGGACAACTTTGATTGTCACAATGATTCCAGAGGTTCTACTGGCATTTCACAGGTGAAGAAGCCACAGATGCTAGAAATCTTGCAATGCATGAAACAGCTCTGTGCAATAAAGAATTGCCCTATTTCCCATGCAACTTATATATATATATTATCACACAATGATCCTATAGATACTACTTTGATCCCCATCTGACAAACTATTCTGGAGTCTATAAGGAGACTTCATCCTTCCTAATTGTTTTTAACTTTTTCTCTAGAATTAATTATTCTGTTTCAACATACTCAGACAGTACTCCTCTTTCAATTTCTTCAACTTTTTCACATCCCCATGGGGCACATAAAGACCTTCTCTAGAGACCTTCACTACAACATCAAAGATAACTCACCATGTAAGGTAGTGAGCAATCATTCTGGACACCAAAAGTCTCCTAGAAAGGCTCAAGGATTAATTACTCATGCTATTTTCAAATGGAAGGAAAACATTCATAAACTCTAAGAAAATCCCTTGAAAGTTCACGTAAAGCTCACAATTGTGTTAAGATAGTTTTGAGCCATTATCCTATTGGGATACACTGAGTACATCCTTATGATGCTCTAGGAACATTGTTACCACTTCCCACTTCTCTTTAAATCACAAAGTAAAATCTCATAAGATACAAAAGATTCATTTCTTTTTCCCCCACCAAATTTAAACATTTCTATTTTCATTACTACAGATATATTGAACAATAGACTATGTCCTAGTAGGCTTTCTGTTCTTGGCAGATAAGCTTCAAATAAGTAATAGACCTGAAGGTAAATTGTTTTTCTAACAGGATATATATTAGGACAAGTATTGAATTCTATTTGGTTCAAGCAGGAAATATTGCAGTCTTTGAATGGATTCCAATAGAATAATTTTCTCCTTTCATGGGTTTTTGGAAACAGCACCATGTCAAGGTGTTTAATTAATCCCTATGGTCAAATATAAGTGATATAAAACTACCTAAGCTTGAGAAAGAGAAATAAAAATGGAATCTGCTTTCTCACATAATCTTAATGACTAAACATTATAACTAAAGTGCACTGGGCGATTGCTATATTAGCAATTAGTGAAAGACTCCCATTGAATCGATTGGCCTCTACTTACTCCTCTTATGAGGTGTGAGTTGATTGGACACTCTCACCTTTAGAGAGTAACGAGTTTGCTTTTCCCTTGAGTCAGCTTACTTCACTTTCCCATGTGTGAAGTCTATTCTGCTGAGGCTTCTTTGTTTATTTTATGTCATCTGCTCTTCAAAGCAAAAGACAACTCTTACCTCACCAATCTGAGATAGGTAGGACCACCCACACAATCATGTAATCCTACCTGTTCCTTTAAAAAAAATGTTTCCATAATACAAATATTGGCTCATTTTCACTGCATCTGAAGGCCTAAATCATAGACCATTATGTCCCAGATCTATATTAGCTCACCAAAGGATGCCTTAATTTTTAGAGAGATTTCTAGCAATCTAGGCCAAGGCCTCAGAACACCTGAGCAGCTGTGGTTTCGCCCATTTCTAAAGACTTAGAAGTAGTAAGTTGCATGTGGAGGCAGTCCAGGGCCCAGTGAATATTCTAATAACTAGCACTTGCTGGAGTCAACAAGCTCACCTTCTTAACATTAACAATGTGCAAATAATAACAGTTGAATCTAAGTATCTGCTAGTGGGTGTCACCAACTATGATGGATGATGAGAGACAGACTTATAAACATAGCTGTTGGATTCTACCAAAAACATATTCCAGCCCACGAAAGTTTCTCCAAGCATAGAATGATCATATTTCTATCCATAATTTTGCTGTTGTTTACTATCCTTTGTTTTTCTATCTATACTAATAAATGTCCTGAAGCATCAATAGCAGTGTGTGTAAATTATATGAACATAGACAAATTTGTTTCCATTAATCACTATTTTTCTCAGGGCCGAAGAGCAAGTATGTTATTCCTACTCTTACATGCTTGCGTCCATTGTATGATTCCTTAACTGCTGCAATGACAAGGAGTAAAAACGTCAACCGTATTTGTTTAAAGAGGAAACAAAATCATATTCTCAGGTTTGGTGAGACATCAACAGATTTTTCTAGCCTCAAATAGAATGGTTTCTCAGATTCCCTTGCAAAAATCAAGGAAAATTCCCTTAGAAAATGTTATTTGTTTGAGTCTAGGTGATGTATGGTTACTTTGCTCAAACAGAAGCTGGCTGACTGGCAGGTAGAAACTCTGTTCTGGTCCAGTGATTTTCTCAGGTTCTCTGTTATCCTAGAGCTCACCACTTCTCATTTCCCCTTTATTTCTAGTGTTCCCTATGCCTTCTAGTCAAGGAGGTCTTTTGTCAGGGTTGGGGTAAGCCTTGTTCTTCTAGCTCATGATGCTTTCTCTCTAGAGTTGTTTGTTTATAACATAAATCTTTTTTTTTTTTTGTACTTTTTAACATCCTAGGCTTTTGAAACTCAAGTGGAGACTGGTTTTTCTCCATTTTCCATGGTTACATCACTTCTCTGTGACAACAAGCACAGAATGGTCTTTTTCAATGGGAGGAAATGTTCAAGTTCAAACAAATACAAAGAAAACAAATGAGTTAAAGATTCAAAACAATTTTATAATACTTTTTTTTTTTTAATTTGACAGACAGAGATCACAAGTAGGCAGAGAGGCAGGCAGAGAGAGGGGGGAAGCAGGCTTCCTGCTGAGCAGAGAGCCCGATGCGGGGCTCGATCCCAGGACCCTGGGATCATGACTTGAGCCAAAGGCAGAGGCTTTAACTCACTGAGCCACCCAGGTGCCCCTATAATACATTTTTTAACATGAACCACAAAACCCTTTTAAAGAAAAGTTTTAGAAGTAAGAGCTGACAAGTTTTAAAGAATTAGACTTTGTTTAAGCCCCCAAAGAAACTCAAAAAATCAAAAAACCTGCTGTAATTCCTCATCTCATACAGTTCATGAGTCTTGGCCCCCAAAGTATGATAGTGCTCCTCCCAGGAATTGTGTTAGCATCCCACTACCTCACAGTTAACACAGAACTTTGTACTCGACAGTCACAAACATTACATCATTTGATCTTCCCAATATCTTTTGAGTTAATCAAGGTTACACAGCTGATGCCTAGTGGTGTCAGAAGTTAAAAAATACTTGGCATTTCTGAAAGTGAGTGCTCCAAGAAGAGTTATAACCTCAGGCATATAGAGTTTTCATCCTAATATGGCCATTGATTCATTTGGACTTCTTACAAAGCTCTTAACAATTCATGTTTCTTTGGGTGTCTGGGTGGCTCAGTCGGTTAAGCATCTGCCTTTAGCTCAGGTCATGATCCTGGGGTCCTGGGATCCTGCCAAGAAGGGAGCCCACTTCCTCCCCTCCTTCTGTCCCTTCCCCCTGCTCTCTTTCTTAAAAACAATTAAATAAGTCAATCAGAGAAAGATAATTATCATACGATCTCTCTCATACGAGGAATTTGAGAGGAAGGGCGGGGGTTCATGGAGGGAAGGGAGGGAAAAATGAAACAAGATGGGACCAGGGAGGGAGACAAACCATAAGAGACTCAATCTCAGGAAACAAACTGAGGTTTGCTGGGGGCTGGAGGAGGGAGAGATAGGGTGGCTGGGTGATGGACATAGGGGAGGGTATGTGCTATGGTGAGTGCTATGAATTGTGTAAGACTGATGATTCACAGATCTATACCCCTGAAACAAATAATACATTATATGCTAATTTAAAAAAAAACAAATAAATAAAATCTTTTTTAAAAATTCATGTTTCCTTTCCCATCTATAGAGCACTGTCAGGCCCCTATCTTGGCCTTTCCCAGCTTGCTGTGGGTTCAGTCTCAGCCCATTCATACCCCAGGGCCTGTGCCAATACTGATATGGGTGGGACATAATTGTCTTGTCATCTTTGTAGCCACAGGAGCTTAGCAGGGATCTGATGCAACAGAAAAGCTCTGACACTCTTTTGATCTCTCAGGCCCAAGACTCCCTGCTCCTTCATCTTTCTGCATTGTTGCAGTGCACTTGACCTGATGTTCAGGTCAGCACCTCACCCCCTCACCCTCGTGCAAGCTCCCTGCTCAGACAAGATCCAGGTCAACAGTCAGGGGTCCAGCCTTCTATAGACAGATCTCTAAAAATCACACTCACCACACCTGTCCCCAGGTTTGAATTACAATCTAGATGCTCCCCACCCATGCTCCTCAAACTGCCATGTCACTGCCTCGCACTAACTTCCAGAATGCTCTGCACCCAAATTTCTAAAGCCAGGTCAGTTTTATAAGCCTTATCCACCCCATCCCACTTCTCCCTGCTGACACTGAGACATGAGGCCTCACGAAATTTACATACTAGCCTAAGTCATGGTACATGATGTTAGTGAAAACACAAAACAAAACCAGTGGCTTCTGACTGTGTACCTTGACTACTTGCTTTCTCTCTCTTCTCTTCTAGAAGTAAAAATTTCTTCAGATCAAGAAAAATGAAAGAAAGCTTGTCGCAGTGGGAAAGCTGATAACCATGATTGACTGATAGTCAACTAAAGTAGCAATAATATTTACTATTGTCTCTCTTCCAGGCATGTTACATGCAGTTTTTAAAATGTAATCCTCGAGGCATCTGGGTGGATCGGTGCGTTAGAGCCTCTGCCTTCGGCTGGGGTCGGGTTCCAGGGTCCTGGGATCGAGCCCCGTGTCTGGCTCTATGCTAGGCGGGGAGACTGCTTCCTCCTCTCTCTCTCTCTCTTCCTGCCTCTCTGCCTACTTGTGATCTCTATCTGTCAAATAAATGTTAAAAAAAATGTAATCCTCACCATGGCTTTATGATCCGCATTTTACAGACAAAAAAGTAAGTCTTGGATACAGTAAATAACATTCCTTACGTTTTGCACCTGACAAAATCTAGGTCTACTGAATCCTGCACAAGGGCTCTTAACTACAGTACATATTCACTAGTTGTTCATTAGTATATTTACGCTGGCCTAGTACACATTCCACAGGGTGGCCATCCCCGTGATGCCTATGGCTCCCTGACATGGTTTTATATCTGCCACTCAGATGCTGGGGTCACTTTCACCTTTGAAAACTTATCACTATCTGCCCTAGAGAAGCCTTGTCATGAGGCTGTCAGATTCTTATTCTAGGTAAAGAGAGCAAAATAAGAACTCTTGCTGTCGTATTTTCTCTTATGAACAAGGCAGGTTTCAGGACACACCACCCCACACACACCACACAGCACCTTAATGTATTGAATATTTCAAGCAGCAGGAATTTGAGAAATTTATATAGAATTTGAGAAATTTCTATGCTTTCTGCTCTTTAAATTTTTTAAGTTTTTTTTTTAAGATTTTATTTATTTATTTGACAGACAGAGATTATAAGCAGGCAAAGAGGCAGGCAGAGAGAGAGAGAGGAGGAAGCAGGCTCCCTGCTGAGCAGAACCCGATGTGGGGAAACATCCCAGGACCCTGGGATATTACATTAGTTTCAGGTGTACAACTTAGTGATTTGACAAGTTTGTACATTATGCTATGTTCCACCACAAGTGTAGCTGCCGTCCGTCCCATTACATCACTAACAAAATATCATTGACTATATTCCTTGTGCACTTCTTTTTATTTGCCTGACTTACCCATTTTATAACTAGAGGCCTCTATCTTCCTCTCCCCTTCACCCATTTTGCTTACTACCCCCACTTCTGGCAACTCTCAGCTTATTCCCTGTATTTGTAGTTCTGATTCTGTTTTCTGTTTCTTCATTCATTTTTGGTAGATTTCATTTATGAGAAAAGTCATATGGTATTTGTCTTTCTCAGTTTGACTTATTTCAACTTAGCATAATACCCTCTAGGTCCATCTAGGTTGTCTCAGATGGCAAAATCTCATCCTTTTTGTGGCTGCGTAATATTCATGTGTGTGTGTGTGTGTGTGTGTGTGTGTGTGTGTGTGTGTGTTCCTTATCCATTCATGCATTCATGGTAACTTGGGTTGCTCCCATGTCTTGGCTATTGTAAATAATACTGAAGTAAACATAGAGGTGCATATGTCTTTTTGAATTGGTGTTTTCATTTTCCCTGAGTAAATACCCAATAATGAAAATGTTGGATCATACAGTATTTCTATTTTCAATTTTTTGAGGACTTCCATATTTTTCCATAATGGCTGTACCAACTTACATTCCCACCGACAGGGCACAAGGATTCCTTGCCATATCCTTGCCAACACCTGCTGTTTCTTGTGTTTTTCATTTTAGCCATTTTGTCAAATATGAGATGATATCTCATTTCCCTGAGGAAAGCAATATTGAGCATCTTTTCATAGGTCAGCCATCTGTGTGTCTTATTTAGAGAAATATCTGTTCATGTCTTCTGCCCATTTTTTAATTGGATTATTTGGTTTTTGGATGTTGAGTTGTATAATATCTTTGTACATTCTAGATACTAACCCTTTACTAGATACATCATTTACAAATATCTTCTCCCACTCAGTGGGCTGTCTTTTTGTTTTGTTGATGGTTTTAATTCTTCTTTAAATGTCTGGTAGAATTCACCTGAGAATCCATCTTTTCCTGGACATTTATTTTGGGATTTTTTTAAAAATTATCAATTCAACTTCATTACTCGTAATGAATTTGTTCAGATTTTTTATTTCTTCCTGGTCGTTTTGGAAGATTATATGTTTCTAGGAATTTATTCATTTTTTTCTACGTTGTCTGGTTTGTTGGCACATAGTTTTTCATAGTATTCTCTTATAATCCTTTGTACTTCTGTGGTATCAGTTGCTACTGCTCTTCTCTTATTTCTGATTTTATTTATTTGGGTCCTTTCTCTTTTTTTCTTGATGAGTCTGGCGAAGGGTTTGTCAGTTTTGTATTGGTGACCTTCAGCGTGACTGGAGCTGGTGTGGGCTTGAGGAACCCCAGCTGGCCAAAGTCACAAACTCACTGAGACAACTGGATCCACCTGTTACATTATCCAGACCCTGCTCTGGTCTAGGGTTTTAAGGTGGGGTGAGAACAGAAGCCTTATCATTCTCTAGTCCCTCTGACCAGTAGACCTTTCCCACAGCTTCTCCAGCACTTGACAGAGTTTGAAGGTTGTCTCTCTTCTATGTTAGCTGCTCTTTTAAGCCATAGCTTTTTTTTTTCTCTGCCCAGGACTGAGAGATCTGCTCCCCGTCCCTCAGAACTATCCCTCCCCACTGCTGGCCATTCCCTTCATTACTGAGTTTCTGGCTCTTTTGCTGTTCTTTGGTTGTTCACTGGCTGTTCAGGCAGCCCTCAGTTCTTTTTTCAGGAGGAATTGTTCTGTTAATAGGTGTAATTTGGTGTATTCTGTGGATGGGGTGAGTTCAAATTCTTCCTACCTCACCATCTAGAACCAGAACAATATGCTTTTTCTCTAGTTAATCTGTCTTTTGTTACAGGAGGAACAAGGAGTCAACAATTTAGAAGTGTAAAGAAAAAAGATATTTTTCCATCCTTTCGCTCTCAGATGCCAATTACATTCCAGATAAGCCAAGATTACCTCAATTCTCTTCAATTATTTCAATCAACCACCCATTCAGAGTAATTATTGATAATGTCTAGCACATAAGATTATCATTAAAAATAAAAGAAGATAGCAAAACTGAAAAGGAAAGCATATTATTTTTAGTAGTTAGTATAACAACTTTTTTATGGGAAAGTCTGATTTTGTTGGAAATGATTGATAAACCTTAGACTAGAAGCTGAGCCCCAGGGAATGGATTCCATGCCAATCAAACTTTAAGAGGAAAAACAACCCTCTATAATAAAAGAGTGAGGAACTGAAAGTTTCTCCAAGGAAATGCTGATGAGGAAAAAAAAAAAAAAAAAGAAACCAAACCACTGGGTTCTGTGTAGAGAGAAGAGGAAGATCCTTATCCCCTCTGATAGTACAGTTAGGGAAAAACTGGAAAACAGAAATCTTCTGAATATGTGATAGTTGTTCTTGATTCCAATGCCTTATGAAACCTTTAGAATACATCCTAAATTAATGAGTATTAATGATTTGTCCAAATGTGTTAGTTTGAGGAGCTAAGCTCTAGGTCTGGGTTAGAATATGTCAAAAATAGACCCCACACATTGATACAGAAGTCAGAGGACATAGGACATCCATGACATTTATGTCATAGTGAGAACTGAGACCGCCTGCATCCACATAGCTTAACTAGCAGGAATGAGCATGAAACTACCTGGCTCAGTTGATTTAGCTATTTGTTCCAGGAAATTCTTTCCCAAGAAAATAAAGCTATAAACCAGTAAATATTTTCACTCTTTGCTTCAGGAAATTATCAAAAATCAATTTAGGATGAACAACCATCTTCTTGGGAAAATAGATTGCTCACCTTAGTAAACAAATAATCAAATAACTGCTTATATATCAAGACTTCCTTCAAGAACTATTATAGAAAACCACAGACTCGAAATGGTGTCACTTAGGTTAAGGCCTCAAGGCAGTAAACTGAGACTTAATACTTAACCTAATACAGTTTCAACCCCCTAAAAATGTAGTCTTCACTGGTCAGTCAGGAATTATTTGATCAGCACTGGTAAGGTAATTTGCCACATGGGTCCTTTTCATCTCCCAAAGGAAGATAACATAATCTTCCTACTAAGACCCTTTTCTCTCCAAACAGAGGGATCTCACATGAAATAATCATTTTTCTCTATTTATGACTTCCTTGTCCTGCCTTTAAATACCTTTCTATAGGTATTTGGAGCTCCCCTCTACTTGCTAGATTGGATGCTGCCCAATTCATAAATTGATTAATAAAGCCGATTAGATATTTAAAATTTACTTGGGTAAATTTTTTCATTTAATGGAAACTTGCCTCACTATTTCCACTAGACCTAAACTATTATATGGCAAAATTCTCCGAGCTCAATCCCCTTTTGTTGAAAGAGTCTTCTCAAGGCACTTGAGCCCATACTTCCTAAGCTCTATTAATATCTATCATTGACCTCCCCTTTCCGCAACATTAGTAAGACTTTCTCAAGATTTCTTTCCATTATGCAGAAGGCTTTATAAACTTAGCTTTGGTTAGTCAAGAGGTGTTTTTTTTTTAGAGGCGTCAAGAGTTCACGGCAACAACAAAGTGTATAGTGCAGAGCCTAGCATATACTAAGTACATAATGAATAAGGCAGCATAAAGACAGTTTGCATAGTTGTTACAAAAATGATAGGAATATCAACAAAATGTTAGGTAACAAACAACAGGCTACAAAATATCCTGAGCTCAACTTGAATTTTTCCATTCCAAATATGGTATCAGTATCTCTTCAAGGAGCTCTTGTTTTTTAGTGAAGAAGACCAAAATCTTAGGTACTAGAGATGACTAATGAATTGCTTTACATGAACACTCAGGGTAGAACAGAGTGACCTCAGGGAATGACCCTTTAAAAAAAGGGTCATGATTCCATGTTATTTCCAACTTAACTGTTTATTTCTCTTTTCTCACAAACAAGAGTTTATAATCCATTTTTCCTTTTGCTAGTTTTAATGAACCATATTACATACTGAGGTAGAAATGACAGTCTTATCCTTCAGGAATTGGCTGCCAAGTTGGCATTAGTCCAGATGGTACATCTCATCAGCATCAGTCAGGCACCTATCTCTCTCCAAGGGAACACCAAAAAATGCACAAATATAAGTCTTCTAGTATCCCAGATACTAGAAGTCAGATACCAGAGCCTAGTATCCCAGACTCTTAATTGTAAGAGTCTTACAATTAATAGGCAATAGCAAATGCAAGGGATAGGAAAAAAAAAAAAGAAGTCCTTGATATTGGATCCAAAATTTCTTTAATTTTTTCATTTTTATGGGTAGCTATGCCATGGTCTTTGTCCAGGATAATTTTTGTTTTTGCATATGGACATTCAATTGTTCCCACACCACTGTTGAAAAGACTATCCTTTCTCCATTGAAGTGCTTTTACTCCATTGTCAAAGATCAGTTGACTATAATTGTGAGGGTCTATTTCTGTGCTCTTCAGATTTGAATTGTTCATTGGAATTTTCTGCATAGACAATTATGTCATCTGTGAAGTTTTATTTCATTTTTTTCTCATCTGTATACCTTTTGTTTTCATCTGCAATTTTTTTATATTCAATGGAAGATAAGAATTAAGGTTGCAGATGGAACTAAGGCAATCACCCGACCTTGAGATGGAGAAATTACCCTGGATTATCGGTTGGCCTATTTTAGTCACAAGGTTTCTTACAAGTAGTAGGAAAGGGATGCAGAAGAAACAGAACTAGAGAGATGGCCTCAGCCTTATGTTTCTAGCTGTGAAGGTGAAGGAAAGGTGCCATGAGCCAAGCAATGTAGGCAGTCTCTAGAATGTCAAAAAAAGCAAAAAAATAGGTTCTCTCCCAGAGCTTCCAGAAAAAAAACACAATCTTGCTAATACCTGGATGTTAACTCTCTGAGACCGATTTTTTACTTCCAGTCTCCAGAACTCTAAAATGATATTTTTGTGTTGTTTTATACAAGTTAATCTGGGATAACTTGTTACAGCAGCAACAGAAAATGAATACACACAGTTTCTGACAAGAAGTCTTTTTTAATTCTTATCTTTGTACTTTTCTAGGTAAGGAGTTTTTCTTTTCCTTTGCCTCTTTCAAGGTTTTCTACTTGTCAGGGCACCTGGGTGTCTCAGTCAGTTAAATATCCAACTCTTCATTTTGGCACACGTCATGATCTCAGGGTCATGAGATTAAGCCCCATGCCAGGCTCCATAACACCCAGTATGTGGAGCCAGATTAAGACTCTCTCTCTCTCCCATGGCCCCACTGCCCCCATGCATATGCTCTTTCTCTCTATTTGTCTTTATTTTTTTGCAGTTTAAATATGATATTCCTATGTATAGTTTAATGAGAATTTGCTTCATATTCTTAAGGATCTGTAATTTTGTCATATCTTTTGAAATTGTCCCCCAGTTCTTGGGTGTTTCTTTCTAGAGTGATTTTTTTTTCCACTTTTTTTTCTCTTTGCATTTTGGGTTGGGAAATTTCTATTTACTCATCTCCAAGCTCACTGATTCCTTCTTTGGCTGCATTGAATCTACTAATGAGCCCATCAAAGGCTTTCTTCATTTCTGTTTCTGTGCTTTTTATTTATAGCATTTCCTTTTGATTCTTTTTTAGAATTTTCGTCTCTCTGCTGACATTACCAATCTGTTCCTGCATACTGTCTACTTCATCCACTAGAGTTCTTAACATATTAATTGTAGTTGTTTTAAATTTCCTGCCTGATAATTTCAACATCTGTGTCATATCTCATATCCGAGTCTGGTTCTGATGCTTGCTTTATCTCTATGGCTTGTGATTCTTTCTTACCTCTTAACATGCCAAAGGCTTCAAACGCCTCTAGTGTCTTTGTTTTTGTCTCTTTTCTTTACGTCTGTTTTTCCCTAAGTACCATTCTTCAGAATGAGTCTGTCTCATGCAAGTTCTTTAATTGTAATCCATTAATATTATGCCAGAGCAGTGAGATATAGAGACATGGGAAGGTGTTCTATGATCTTTCCATTAAATCTCATTGTTTTCACAGGACCGTGTCTTACGGTTGTGATCCTCACATGTGTTTCTTCTGATATAGCTTTAGGTGAGGCAGGAAGACCAGAGGGAGCTGGAGTTGGAGAAGCATCCTCCATGGCTCTCTTATAAGATTCTAGTAAGGTCTTTCCCCTGGAGAGAAGGCCATTGTTTCTGGACACATTTGGTTCCAGTGTTTTCTGCTTTCTATAAGCAGATATTGGCTGTGGCTCTCTGAATTTGCCTGTCCCTCAAGATTTTGTGATGGCAATTTGTCCTGCAAACTCAGTTCTCTGATGGGATCAAGAAAAGTCATCAGTTTTCAATTTGCCCAGCTTTTTCTTATTCTAAAGACTGGAGTAACAACTTCCAAGCTCTTTATATGTCAGAATTGAAATTAAAAGTCTGCCATGATTTTTTTTTTTTTTTAATCACAAGCAGCTTGGTGTCTGAGGACTCAGCTAGAATATTCAAATGTTTAGAGCTAGAATCATCCAAAGCATTGTTCACACACATCTGGTTATTGATATTGGTGTTGTCTGGAGGCTTCCAGGGGCTGATGACTAGAACATCTTCAAGTAGCCTGAATTTCTCAACATGATGGTAGGTTCCAAGGGCAAATGTCTTGAGAGGTGGTAGGGGGTGGGGGCCGGAGAGGCAGGTATGGGAAAGCACGGCAAAAGCTGCATCCTAGACTTGGAAATCACAGAACATCACTTACATACACTCCACTAGTAGAGGAAGTCAGTAACTCATGCCCCAACATTTAGGGAGGGACATTCACTTCACCTCTCAGTGGGAAAAATGTCAGTCCCCTTGTAAGGAGAGCATGGGGATGGAGTAAATATACTGATGTGGTCATCTTTGGAAAATTCAATTTGTCACATGTATATGTTGGAATTCTAAGTGATGTAGTGTGATTGGAACAAAATAAGTCAAGAATTTTAGACCTCACCAGCTTGTAACTCTGAAATAATCTCACAGTGGCTTTTTCATAATTTTATTTTTAAATAACCACCAACTTATGGAAGAGTTAGAAAAGCTTTCTGTTCCTTAAATCATTTCAGAGTAAGTTCCTGACCTGATAACCCTATCACTCCTGAATACTTTAGTGTGCATTTCCCACACAAAGACATTTCCTACATAACCACGTTGCAACTATGCAAATCAGGAGGTTTAAAATGATGTATTACTACCATTTCATCCTCAGACCCCATTCAACCCTCACCAGTTGTTCTAAAAATGCTTTTTATAGCTAAATGATCCAGTCTAGAAGTACATTGCATTTAGCTGTCATATCTCTATAATCCCTTTCAGTATAAAACTGTTTCTCAGACTCTTAATGTCATAAAACAAACTGAGGGGGGCGGGGGAGTAGGGAGAGGGGGGTGGGATTATGGACATTGGGAAGGGTATGTGCTATGGTGAGTGCTGTGAAGTGTGTAAACCTGGAGATTCACAGACCTGTTCGCCTGGGGCTAATAATACATTATATGTTTATTAAAAAATTTTAAAAATTAAAAAAATATATTAAAACTTTTAGAGGCTTAAAAAAAAAACCTGTTTCTCAGTCCTCGGTATTGCCTTAACTTACATAAATTTGATACTTTGAAGACTGCAGACCAGTTACTTTGTAGAACATTCCTCAATTTGTGCTTGTATAAAGTTTTCTCATGACTAGAATAGGTTATGCATTTCACAGAGATACCACTAAAGATAGGCTGTGTTCATTTCATTGCATCCTATCATGTAGCAACACCTTTCATTTATTCCATTATTAATGATGTTCACTGTGCTGTAGTTCGTGTTGCCTCCCTTGGTAGGCTGAATAATTACCACCCTGCCACTCGCACACACCCACACAAAGTTGTCTATATCCTAATTCCTGGAATTCTTGAATGTTACTTTTCATAGAAAAAGAAAGTAAAAATCTTGATTTTTACTTAAAATCAAGTAAAAATCTTGAGATAGAGATAGTATCCTGAATGATCTAATTGGTCCAAATGTCATCACAAGGGCCCTTAAGAGAGGGAGGTGGGAGTGTCAGAATGAGAAAGAGAAAGATATTAGAAGATAATAAGCTGCTGGCTTTGAAGGAGGAAGAGGAGGCCATTAGCTAAGCAATCCAAAATGATAAGATAACAAATGTGTGTTATTTTAAGCAACTAAGTTTATAATAATTTATTGTGACAGCAACAGAACTAATATACTTCTTGTATCTTCTTGAACATTCTCCATATTCTCCTAGCCTCTAACGTCTTCCACACCAGATTTTTTTCCTGCATGCACGCCGTTCTCATCTTGCTTAGAATTTGACTTCCCATAGTAGAAAACTGCAGATGCCTACTTCATTCTGATGCACCTAATTGCTTTAGGATTACATTGTTCAAGATGGGAAGGGACAGGAAAAATGAGGAGAAGAGGAAGAAAAAGAAGAGGAAAGTTCATTGATTATTAATGCTTCCTACCAATTGCCTCATTGTCAAAAGAACCCTGCCAGCAAGGGTATACCAGCTATTTCAGGGAGTCCCTAGGGGTGGGACTTTATATAAGAGGGTTTTCCTATTCCAGGTCTAGGCTGCTGCCCCTGCTGCTTATGAGCCCAAGGAGATGAATTCCCCTACTGGCACTGAACCAAGAATCAACGCTTGGTTCCTTAGTCTAAAGCACAGTCTATCTTTTCTCTAAGCCCCTTAGTAACATCTTAGACTAGGTATGCACATAATGGAGGAAACGTACAATACAGAGAATATAACTGCTGCATAGGCCCACTCAAATTCTCTTACAGTGTTTTCTGTCTCAGTCCCAGCCTCCATCATATCACCTAATACAGTCTTTATCACTCCATGTCTCAAAATCGTACCGAACTAACACCAACCTCAGGGAGGGGGATGGTTTATGTAGCTCTGAACCAAGGCCTACCTCCTGGGGCTTCATTTCCCATTTCATGATTAGTCATTTCTCAGGACAAAGGACAGTTGGAATTTCTCCCTTTCCACAGAGGTCTGGTCTGCTTCTGTGGTCCAAACAAGATAATCTCACAGTAGTCCTCCATCTGTAGATACCATAAATTCTGCATCAATCAGTCTTAAGTACTAATGAGTGCAGACACCAACAGCAATTCATATCAGTTGCAGCTGTGCCAAGAGCAGCCCAATTTCTTTTTTTTTTTAAAGATTTAATTTATTTATTTAACAGAGAGAAAGAGAGAGAGATTACAAGTAGGCAGAGCAGCAGGCAGAGAGGGGAAGAAGCAGGCTCCCTGCTGAGCAGAGAGCCCAATGCGGGGCTTGATCACAGGAGCCTGAGATCATGACCTGAGCCGAAGGCAGAGGCTTAACCCACTGAGCCACCCAGGTGCCCCCCAATTTCTTTTCAATCTTGCCTGATCGAGATTGAAAATTTTGGAATCCAGTCTCACCCACTCTTACTTAGCTACCCAGTAATCAATATAATGACCCCTGATTTTTTTCAAGGACTTAACTGACTCCTTTAAACCAACTATTTCACTTTACTCAACACTATTTCCTACTGTTGTGAAAGGGTTAAGTGAAATAGCTGAGAAGGAAGTCCCAGGCACTTAGCCCTTTCTGTCCTTGATACTCACAATCTTGCCACCAAAGCCAGCAAAACTGATCTCATTATATCCATTATCCTTGTTTATGTCAGTGATCATAAGAAGTCTAAGACTCACAACGCACCTTTATGTACCTCCCCTTTTATGACCTCCCCCTCCTATCCCTACTCACTGGGTCTTCTGAAACTCACAGTCCAGCACCAACTAAAATCATCATATCTCAACTTTCTCATACTCCAAAGATTCTCCCCTAAGGACACTGCTTTCCTTTCATCTCCTTCAAAGGTTGGCTGATTTTCTCTCTCTCATCTTTTAGGCCTGGAGGTGGGGCAGATATCCTTACTTCTAATCATTTCTTCACCCTCCTTCAGCAATGTGGATATATTCCTTTCCCTCTTTAATCAGCTCAGAGCTTATCACCAATTTACTATTCCCATGACCTCCTTGTCTTCTTCTTTTGTCCTACTTCCTTGGCCAAATTAAGTCTGCTAAATGTAACTCTCTGCCTACTCTCAATCTTCACCCACAGCTCTATATAAATGGAGAAAAACAGTTATACCAGCTGATGTCCCTTAACTTCATGAACTGTGGACTTCAAGTGGGTCCTTAAAGCTGCCTGGTAATCCACATTGCCCTCCCTTGATCTGTTCATTCTTCTGCTCTTCCCAAGCCTCCAATACTTCCTCTCTAAACTTCAATCTCTTTCACTGAGAAAACTCTAAACAACTAGCTAAAATTTCCAAAACTTCTCACCATCACATTTAGCCACTTGCCAAAATCAGAATCCACATAATCTACTTTATCACATATTAAGAAAAATAAACTTTCTATGTACCTGCCTAAAGCCAATTCCTCCTGTGTCCTCAGTTGCACTCTCTTACTTAGTCATGGAACCACTCTGCACATCTCCCCTCTCTGTCCTACACTGTCTATTATTTTTTCCTTAGTTAGATTATTTCCACCAACGCATAAACATGAGGTTTCTTCCCCCAATCAAAAGTAACAACCAAAAAATTTAAAACTTCTTTTGATCACTCTTACCTTGACAGCTACCCTTTCCTTTACTCTCCTTTGCAGCAAAACTTCTAAGAAGAGTTACTCATGGTTGTTGTCTGTAATGTTTCTCTTAAACCCCTTGCAATCAGGCTTTCAACCTCATCCTACATCAGAATTGCTCTTGTCCAAGATCAACAGTGGCCTCTGCTTTGCTGAATCAAGGGGTCAGTTCTCAGTCCTCATCTGACTAGACCAACCTGAACTTGACAAATTTATTCCTGAAACACTTTCTTCACTTGGTTTTCAGGATGTCTCACTTTTTTGGTTGTCCTCTTATTTCACTGACCATTTCTTTTCAGTCTCCCTCATGGGCTGTCCCTAGCCTCTTAATGATGACATGCCTGGAAACTCAATCCTTGCACTCCTCTTCACTCTGTAAACTCATGACCTTCATGAGTTCACCTGGTATTAGGTCTTTAAATAACCTCTCTATGCCTCAACTCCCAAATTTATATCAATTGTCCAGACTTCTTTACCAACTTCAGACTGATCTGGCCAGTTGCCTCCTCAGCACCTTCACTTAGAATTCTAATGGACATCTTAAACTTCATATTCAAAATTGAACTGACTTTCCTCCCCAAACCTGCTCACTCCAGTTTCCCCATCTCAGTTGATGGCAGCTTCATTTTTTTTAGTTGCTCAGTCAAAAAATTTGAGTTATTCTTGACTCATTCTGCTCCTATACACTGGTCTACTGACTTTTCTTATACCATGCAAGGCAAATCTCTACTTTAGAGCCTTTGCAAGGATGTTCCCCTTGCCTGGAATCCAAGTGGCTATCTCCCTTGCCTATTACAAGTGCTTCCTCAAATGTCATCTCTTCAATGAAGTCAACTCTAATCACTCCGTTTAAACCTATAGCCCACTCACTTAGCCTTACATATAATTTTCCCAATTTCCCCCATCCTGCTTTACTCTTTTTGCATAGCACCTAACACCTTCTAACATAACATGCAATTTACTAATATTTTATGTATTTGGTTTATTATCTGTCTCCCCTGGCTAAATTTTAAATTCTCCAAGGGCAGGGATTTCTGTCCTGTTCCCGGTGTTATCTTAAATATCTAGAACATCACGAGGCACATAGTAGTTGCTCCATTAAATATTTCTATTTTTTTTTTTTAATATTGTATTTATTTATTTGACAGAGAGACACAGCGAGAGAGGGAACACAAGCAGGGGGAGTGAAAGAGGGAGAAGCAGGCTTCCCACCAAGCCGGGAGCCTGATGTGGGGCTCGATCCCAGAATCCTGGGATCATGACCTGAGCCGAAGGCAGATGCTTAACGACTGAGCCACCCAGGTTCCCCTCCAATAAATATTTCTTGAATGAAAGAATGAACTTTCACCACAATATTATGAGAAAGTCACAATTATTCTTCTTTATCACCTGAGGAAACTGCAGCTTGGAATTAATTAAAACTTATACCACCTGTAATGGTGGGACCAAGACTCCAATCCAGGCCTCTCTCCTTAGAGCTCACACTCACTATTCCATACCCAGTGGTATTTGCCCAAGGTAGACAGAGGAGATGGGGGATACCTATGTAAATGATGCAATAGGGATTTGAGGAAGTGACAGAAATAAATCTTTGCATGCCAAGCTAAACAATTTGGACTACTTTCTATGGCAGACTCTCTGAAGTAAATGGTAACATGATTAAATTTATATTTTGGAAAGAGAACTCAAACAGCTGTCAGATGGTGCAAAGGAAGCCAAGAAATTCCCAGTGGAGAAAAGTAGCACATTTGGGGCTTCATTCAATTCTAAGATTTCCACAGCTAAAAAATGACTTTCTTCCTACTAATTCATTAGAGTGTAGTTCATTTACCCCAGTCCTCACTTATAAGTCTGACACAGCACAAATCATTGTGAAATTATACTTTATTCATATATATTAAATATTGATAAACTAAACAAATTAATTACTTTCCATTTGGGTACAGTCATAGTTGTCAGTGGTATTCTGAAGCACCAGGCATGAGAAGAAATGCTATATTCTTAATCAGGAGACAAGTCGTATCACCTGACACATTCAAGTGTCATCTGACGTGCCATTAGAGCAGTGGCATATAATACAGACATGTTCCCGAGTAGGCAGCGCCTGGATGGCATCATTTCATTTATAAGTGCTCATGGTATCAAGTGAAATAAATGCATAACCCACAGGGTCTTAATTAAGTCAGCTGCCTAGTTGGTTCCTGAGATTATGCCTTGAAATCACAGTCTTGCCTAGTTGGTCAAAAAAAAGAAGGGAGGGGGTTGAGTGAAATAGTCACAGGATAAAGGAATTATAAATAATACATATATTAATAATCATTTTCATTACATAAAAGTTGCTATTATAAATACTTTGATTTATGAGTCTAAAAATATATCTTCATATAAATAATGTAAAATATTAAATATTAATAAATAGATTTAGATTTAAAAATTCAAATATTGCAGACAGGATGACCATTATTTCGATGCTCTGCGGCCGGGAAACACACTGTGACTCCTTTTCCGCTTCCTTAGGTTAGATCTTGGTGAGAGATCATTCATCACTTTGATGAGTTCATTTATCGCTTTGCGCTGGACCTGCAGATCATTCACCTATTGGGGAAGAAAGCAGCAAAATTAATTCCAGACATACAAGCCATCAGAATATTATGCTGTTAATATCATGAAAGTAGAAGTATTCCTTCAAAACAAATGATTTTCACTGACAATATATTATCTTAATACACAATGGTGGTTTCTTCACTTATTAAGATGAAAATTATAAATAAATTGCCAGTTATGCTGTAATATGATGGGATACATGATACATCCTCAAATTTACTGCCATGGAATTCTCAAAATTATATAGTGAAAAGAGCCTTAGTGGAGTGAAGTGGAGTGACAAAAAATGTGGGTTTGAATACTGTGTACAATAACTCTGATTTTAAACCAGTCACTTGACCTCTCTGAACTTCTGTTTTCTCATCTAAACAATGAGGAGATTATTTCAATCATCTCTAGGCTCCCTACCAATTCTATCCACCTTGTACTTTAATTAGTCTTTGCTGTAAGTATCAAATGAGTTACTATAGGTCAATGGTTCTCACTTTTAGTGTGTTGCAGAATAACCTGGAGACCTAATGAAGAACTCAGAGACCCAGATGCATGAAGTCAGAGAAGACCTATGCAGTTGGGTGGTTATTAAGCTCCCCAGGTGATTCTGTTACTCACCAAAGTTTGAGAACCACCAATATAGGTTCAGCACTTTGTAAACACCAAGTCTAAGATGAATACTATAATTTTTCATTTCCCCCCAATTTGGTCAGTTTCATCATTTCTACAATGGGATTAAAAATAAACACTAAGCAGGGATGCCTGGGTGGCTCAGTTGGTTAAGCAGCTGCCTTCGGCTCAGGTCATGATCCCAGCGTCCTGGGATCGAGTCCCACATCGGGCTCCTTGCTCATCAGGGAGCCTGCTTCTCCCTCTGCCTCTGCCTGCCATTCTGTCTGCCTGTGCTTGCTCTCTCTCCCTCTCTCTCTCTCTGACAAATAAATAAATAAAATCTTTAAAAAATAAATAAATAAAAATAAACACTAAGCATATTCATATGGCAATAAGCAATTACTAGCACAAACTTTTAAAATTAGGGATTGCAGCGAATTTCACTGCACCTTTCTATCCAAGCAAATTCAACTATTTCCTCACTCTAATCTGCAGGACCATTTAGGTGAGTTCACCTTTATTAAAATGGGGACCATTTACTTTCATCTTGGCTCTGCCACTATGTTTCTTTCTAATACTGGAAACACTGTGACCACCTTGCCACACTTCTGAGAATAACTAGAGGGATTCTAGGCTTCAAGACTAATTATTAAAAAGCATAACATTCTTAAATACTGGCAACTCAGCCAAAGGAGACAGTGGTTGAGACCTCACTCAAATTGCCCATTATGAAACAGGAGGCTTGGAGCTTCCAGAAGGATGGGACCCACAGATTTTTTTCAAGGCCCCGTTACAGCAGAGTAGGAAAAAGTTTCTACCAGCTGTGTTTTCCAGTGATAAGTTTTACTTTCCAGTGTTCCGAGTATCACCAAGAAACCAAGAGACTCATCTAGGACTGAACAGCAAGCAAAGGGCAGCCCTGAGTTAGGAACAAGTGCTTTTTCAGTCTCCAGCCTGGGGTCAGAAGGGATCCGCTGACCATTGGAAAACACTATCAGTGGAAAATGGTAATGGTCTTAATAATTTTCCAAACCACTTCTGTACCGTCTAACGTACTCGAGACTAGAGAAATCCTGAAGAACAAGCCCTTATCTGATCTGAGAGGGGTGAGAGACAGGCCAAGGAAGAATGACAGCTGCCACACATCCTTAGAGGACAAGTCATCACAAGACCCTGGCCTTTCTCATTCAAATTTTGTACATCAAAGCCAAACCCAAAAGAATCTAGTGGCCTTTGTCTCCTAGATAAAATTTTGGAAAATGTGATTTATCTTTATGCTTCAAAGTTATCTCTCAGCTTCTGGAAGCCATAACTTTAAAGACTCAAGGCAGTTTCATGAGATAAGGCTTGACAAGCTAAGGATCTCTCCAGCTAAGATAGCTAAGTATCCAAAAGTTGATACAACAATTTCTTCATAAGGTATAAATTCTATTTTCTTCTCTAAAAACAAACACTCTCTCTGCTACTTGGGCTGTACCATATGAGAGGCTGACCAGAGCCTGGCAAGAGAATGTGCTTAGTGCCTTTTCAGAGACCAGAGTTTTTTGCTATCTCGTTCTCTTTTTCTACCCATGGCATGGTACAGTTTTAGAGCAAAGGAGAACAGAGAAATTAGAGTGAACCCAAAAGCCTCTTTTCAGGGTGAGGAAAGGGAGCCCTAGCCAAGCCTGTGATTCATCTGGGGTCACAAGTTTACTTGGTGACCAATGTGGGAGGAGGACACAAATCCTCTCCACCCCCCCACCCCTGCCCTTTCCATTAAGACCTGCAGTCTCCCAGCCTAAGCAGGACACTTCCATCACACAAATGAGGAGCAATGAGAGAAGTTCTTCTCAGCACTCCCCTTGGCTCCTTCACTACCTCCTCCTCACAGGATTTGTCCATTCACCTGTCTCTGCACAAAGACGCAACGCCAGCATTTCCCCCCAACTCACAAAATTAAATGATTTCCATATTGACTTGGCAAAGTCACCCACAAGCACAAATGGAATTACTAAGGAAAAGTTCTGGCCATGGGTTCACTTCACAGTTTTAACAACTATACCCAGTAGCTAATCTACTTTCTGGAAATTCTGTGTTTTGCAAGAGCCTCTGCAATGAAATCAAAGAAAGAATTAAGATCAACTCACGGGAATTCGAATCAGCTTAAGGAAGTCCTCCCGCTTACTGCTGCTGCTATTGAAGAACCTGACAAGCATGTCTTCCTTGATGGTATCCATGCTCCTTTGAATGATCTGGTTATCTTTAAAGTTTTCAAACAGTTTCAAGTAGAAAGAGACAATTTGGCTTTGAATGATTGTTCTGTCACTCTCCTTGGAAGAAAAGAGCACAAAGAAAGGTTGCTATGAATTTATGCCTCAGAAAACAAGCAACAGGGAAAGCAACAAAATGGAAAAACTCAGTTTACCTCTCTCCAGTTCTTCAAAATATCTAAGAAAAGAGGCCCACCATCTGCTACATCTGGATTACTTGCATTCTAAAAAAGAAGAAAGAAAAATGGTTTACAATCCCTAAAAATGTACTTCAAGTTTTATTGCTGACAATATCCACTAATTTTCTTTTCAACCGTATTTAGTAAAGCTGGTATGTTGGATATAACCAAATACTATCACGACATTTTATCTTCTTATTTCCTAGTATAGCCCTTAAATTTCAATATTACAAATGAACTCAACAAGGCCAGTGATAGTTCAATTGTCCCAAATAACTATAGTAAGGAAAGGAAAGTATTTTCAAGCCTAGTTAAAAAAGAAAAAAAAAATCGGCAAAATCATCGCACTATAAAATACTGCCCCCCTATGGTACTGGTCTCCATAACATCTACTGATGTCCTCCTATACGGTATTACCAGCTTTAAAAGATAATTCCGTGTGTGTGTGTGTGTGTGTGTGTGTGTGTGTGTGTGTGTGTGAAATTGTTTAGATGATGTAAGAATAAAAAAACTTGAGAATGTTTGAATATAATAGCTACAATTATAATAGCTACATTTTGGACAAGTCATAAAATATTTAAAATGTAAAAATTATTTTAATTAACCACAAATAACATTTTTAAAAGCTCGTAAAACAAAACAAACTAAAATTTTCATATAAGCCAGATTATAACTCCTACAAAATCTCAGCAAGTAACTGAGTTCAAGTATAATCCATAGATAACATAGACAGGGCAGTATAACTTTGAAACCATTGTTTGGAGAGAAACACCTATAATTTTTTTAAGCCAAAACTTGAAGGACCTCATATTGTTTAATTGATCAATTCAGATTACCATGTTTCATGCTAATCTTGACCTTTTATTGCACCCCACTAGTACTCTAAGAAGTCAGAAACTAATAGTCGTTTCAATATGCATATTACTTGACATCACAGTTGAATTCTCACCACAAAATTATCAACATTGTGCTTTATATCCGTATTATTCCCATCTTTTGGGAGATTAGTGAAAGCCCCTATGTCTCTATAGCACATTGAGCAGAGGATAAAAGCACTATCTAGATCATTTAGTTAAAAATATGCATAGTAAACAGTCAAAATAACACCAAGTCTTCTCAAGATGACTATGGCCTAGAGATGTCAGCGTATCATAGAGACAACTCCCAGTCAACATTCAGTCATTTCAACACCAGCAAGTGTTATTAAAAGATCATACTTACAAAATATTCCTTTAGGTCTTCTATTTCTTTAAAAAACATGGCCTGACAGTAATAGCCAGAAGAACAGAAAATCACGCAAAGCTGAAAAGCTAAGATATAGTTTGTATAATTCATTGTTTCGTAGTTAGGCTGAAGTAGTTGAAATCAATAGCTCCCAGTTTAAGTTGATCAGGTCCGAAAGACTCAGCTGATCTTTTGTTTCTAATAGCCGACCTACAGACAATCAGAAAACTGTACTGCATCTCCTTCTGCTGCTGGTATTTATACCTAGTTGAAGTCCTCAGGATTACGTATTTTCACAAGTTTTTTTTTTTAGATGAGATGGTGACAGATAGGCGGAGATGCTAGTTTGTATTAATAACTATGGTTTTGTGGCATTTTGGTGTTGTAGTTAGAGTTTCCTTTCAACTACTTGGGTCTTTTGACGATGAGGCAGACCCGTTATGCCCACCTGTGCCATTCTTGTGGGATCCTTTGAAAGCACTTTTACTTCACACCATTCATGGATTGGAAACTTTTTTGCATCTCTATCCTTTGCCCTTGTAAATTGTTGAGTTGTTGTCCACAGAGCACATTGATCATTTGTTTGTGGTCAGGAGCAAGTATAAAAGGAAATTCTAGAGGAGCTCAAACTTTTACAAAGGGGGGGGGTGCCTTTTAAAATTTTTCTTGCAAATGACCAGAAAGCAAGGAAAGAGTGTGGTTAAAAAGCCAAAGTGGTAAGGAAGTCCTTCATCAAAGTTGGTTAGTAAAATATCTACCACAACTTTGTATTGCCCTGGACCAATACTTACCAATAGAAATAATAGAAGAAGAACAAGAACAAGAACAAGAAAAACAAGAACAAGAAGAACAAGAACAAGAAGAACAAGAACAAGAACAAGAACAAGAACAAGAATAAGAACAAGAAGAACAAGAAGAACAAGAAGAAAAAGGAGAAGTAGAGGAAGAAGGAGGAGGAGGAGGAGGAGAAGAAAAAGGAGAAGGAGGAGGAGGAGGAGAAGAAAAAGGAGAAGAAGGAGGAGGAGAAGAAGTACAAGGAGGAAAAGAAGAAGGAGAAAAGGAAGAAGGAGGAGGAGGAGAAGGAGAAGAAGAAGAGGAAGAAGAAGGAGAATGAGGGGAAGGAGAAGAAGGGGAAGGAGAGGAAGAAGAAGAAGAAAAGTAAAAAGAAATAGATAAAAAATAACTTAAAAAATATGTTGTATTTAATCCAATACATCCCCAAATCATTTTAATATGTATCAACACACAAAATTTATTAGTAAGATATTTTACCTTTCTTTGTCATATTAAATCCTAAAAATCCAGCATGGATTTTATACCTATAGCACATGTCAGTTTGGACTAGTCATATTCCAAATGCTCAATAGCCACATGTGGCTAGAGGCTACCCTATTGAACAGTGTAGCTTGGATGGTCAATTGTTCCAATTAACCATTAATAATGGAGAATCTTTTTCTTTTCTTTTTTTTATATCTTTTCTTTCCACATACAAAAAAAAAAAAAAAAAAAAAAGCCAGGATTCTTTCTCCTCCTTTCCTCCCTCAATAATTCATTTTTGAAGTAAAACGCTCAGGATGGTACAGAAGGTCCTCCACTCTTTGGTTCCAACCCATATTGCACTTGTACCTGTACTCTGCATACATCTGGAGTATTGTGTTATGGATGCAGACTTGAATCCTGGCTCCATGACTATCTGGCTATGTGATTTTGAGGAAGCGTCTTAATTCTTCTAAGACTTAGTTTCCTTACCTTTAAAATGAAACTAATATTAGTATCTCCTTCTAGACTTCAGTTGAAAGTTAAATTACTTGGTACACATGAAGTACTAAGAATTTTACCTGGCATGCAGTCAGGCACCCAATAAGTTATCTATTGTTATTTGGGCAGGTTAGATGACCAGTCGTTCCTTAAAACAACACATCCTGAACCTTTGCTTACACTATTCCTTTGTTTGGTCTTGAGTTCCCTTCCCCGTCATTGGCCACCGGGAATGATACCCATCCATCCAAGCCTTGCCTAAAAATACATTATTTCCATAAGTTCTCCCCAAATTTACTTCTTAAAATTAACCTTATATCCTCCATTCAGTCCTAGCACTTGCTTCATACTTTTTTAAGAGCCCTGGCCCCTCATTCTCAGTTACTCAGGTATTCTCTCCCCTGTTAGACCAAGTTTTTTAAAACCAGAAATTGTTGTATTGCTTCTATAACCATCTCTCATTCCATAAAAGCATTTTAACATGGAGATGTACCCATAGACAGCTCTGAATAAATGTGAATCTGAATGCTTATTTGAAGATCTACTCTGAGTTCTTTTCCCTTAAGTTCTCATCATAATGCTCTCAAACCTAACCTGTAGGAAACTGGTTTTGAATTAAACAGGATTTATGGTCAATGTTGGAAACATAATGCTATGCCTCTTTAGCCAAATTCTGCTTACTGGGACAATCTCATGTATTATTTTATGTCCAAAAGGCCAGAAAACTCTTTGAGGGGGCTATCTTCCCAAAGAATAAACAAGATCAAAACCTACCTGTGGGACAAAAGTCTCATGTTAAGCAAGTGAAAAGTATAGAAATTATAATGCTGGCCACAAAGCTTTATTGTAGCTCTCCTCAGAAAAAAAGTACAGCCCAGATAATGTGCTCACAGCATGACATAGTGGCAAGAAATCCTTCTCAGAACCTTGGAACACTCTGCAGGCACTCACCACCATCTAAGAAACCAATGGCCAAACTTCTAGTTACTGGAAGGAATATTCCCAACTTTCTGAAAAGACGTAAAGATTGGTCTTGCCCATCCCTTGGTTTATCCACTGAAATATGGTGTTGGGGGTGAGGAGTTAAGAGCAGTGGGGGCCATAATTTGGAATTATATATAATCTGGGTGTTTGTAAATTGGGCATGCCTACTCAAAATTACAGATATATATTAAGCATGTGTTTACAATATGGTCAGATGTTTGCAATTGGTAACTACATGACTAAAATCCATCCTCTAATAACTATATAACATGACCAAGCACAGCACAGAATTATGGAATTAGGGAGATTATCTATGGCCCATTTCCTCACTTTTTAGATTTGTAAATCAAGACTCAGAAAAATAGTGATGTGCTTAAATTCATTCAACTGGATAATGTAGAGCCAAGTATAGAACCAAGATCTTTCCCCTAATCTATCTGTCTCCCAATCAGTCAATATCCATTAATATTGTTGTATGTGTCTTCAACTGTGTTAGACATGTGAATTCAAATAATTATATCCTATTAGGTTTGGTGTCTGGGATTTTTTTTCTGTAGAATTTGTGAGGTAATGGTCATTCTTTAATTTCTTAAAAAATAGTAAGACTGTAAATAAAAGTTTTAAAATTCTCAGTTATATATCCCATCAGACCCAACTTGACAGACATGAGACTACATGGACAAGAGACACAATCTATCAAGATTCTGTACTTGGAACAGCCTACATTTACTTTAAATGCTCTTTTGTTACCTCTTTAAAATTCCTAATAATTTTTTTAACAAATGAAAGCTCCACTTTCATTTCATACTGATTTCTGCAAATTTTGTAACCGGTCCTGTATCCTAGGCTAGAATTGAATCATATTTAATTAGATTTTCATCTTTCAACATATGATTCTTTGGTTCAGAATGTTGTCACTACAATAGTATTTCCTTTTGTGATCTTTTCCTGTCTTGTCAACTTTACCAAAGAAGATATTTCTCTCTCTTTTCTGCCTGTAAAACACCTTATGTTACACATGCAAACTAGAGGTTTCACACCTTGTTGGTTCAGCCAACACTGAGACTGCAGAATAATTTGCCACCAAGATATCCTTTAAAAGTTTTACAAACCCACCAGGAGCCCAAGTGTGACCTTATTACTAAAACAAAGGGGCTGAAAACTTTCTTTTTTCTTTTCAGCTGGACTTTCTTTCTGAAAACTGGCTATGATCATGCATTAGGCGTCAGCAAGATTTTTGATCGTATCTCATACTCTCCTCATTCTTAACTGAGTAGCTAATGGTAAGACAAAATTTACACCTTGGTTACCCTTTTTCCTCTGTGATCAGCAGTCATATCCCTAGCACTCACAACCAAATTATCTCATCCAGACTTTGGTGCAGATTTCTTCCACCGAGTATGAGTCAATATTGGATCTATGCCCCCACGCTATTTTGACTCCCGGAACTCCTGACATCATGCAAAGTGAGCCTACGGAAGAATGACATACAGAATGGAAGTCCATGCGGAGTCAGATTTTCCCCGCAATTTGACTCATAAAATCCCGTATGTTAGAGTTTTCTGAATCCCCCTTTTTCTTTCACGCCATCTAGGCAACTTTGAGAGGTGGTTCAAAGAATATAGAAGACACTAATGTAATACAGTCATCGGCTCACAATATTCTCAACTGTAAATCAGATGGGACTATGCATTGATAACCTACAGATTAAGGCATGCTTGGAAGGCAGTGTTTTCATTCCACAAGGAATTTTAAAGCACCAAGTAAGTGCCAAGAACTATGATTGGCACAGGGAAATCAAAGATGGGACAGCTCTGTTGTGAAAGTATTTGTTATATCCTAATTTCAATCAATTAGTAAGTCCTTATTGAGCACCTACTACATGCCTATAGTTTTAGGGGTTAAAAGAAGTTAGCAGTGAGACAATCTAACAGGAGCATATGTCACCACATTGGTAACCAGGATTGATTCCTTCACTCTAGATACTGAGTGTGTATCTATATTCTCCTCCTTTTCTCCATGTGTATCTTTCTGGGGGTGGGGGGCTGGTTCATACAGTAGAAGAGAACTGGTTATTGTACCATGCCTGACATATGCATTGCTCTCTACTCTTGTATCTATGGCAGGTATTACTAGTCAATCATGGCATTCTTCCTGTGTCGAAGCTTAAATTTAACCTGTGAATCCTCTTCAACACTGAAGTCTATGTAGGTACTGCCAATTCATTGATGTTTCATTATCTATTTTCTTTTGGGGTCTAAGATTTACTTGTTGTTATACTTCTTACCTAAATTTGCTAGATGAATTCTTTCAAATTGCAAAGAAGTAAAAGACATTATCTCTCACTCTAAGAACATTAGTATTAAAGAAAATCATTACAGCCCATCAAGTAATAAAGATCTTTGGCCTAAAAGGGGAATCTCAAGTACTGGTCCTAGATATGCTACTGGTACGATGTAGAATTTTTGCAAAGACTTCACCTGTGCCTTACATGTCAACTATATCAACTTTGAAAGAAGAGTTGGATCCAATGAACAATGTTTTCTTCCATTCCTAACGTTCTATTTTTCTATGACTATGATTTACAAAGAATACCAGACATTCCTAAGAACTAAGGTACATGAGGTACAAACTCCAACAAATTTGGGAATTCAAAGAGAAGTAATTGTCTGAATGATGGAAATGTTGAGGAATTTCATCCATGGCTCATGTTCTGAATTTAAGATGAATCTGAAATTTTAATTTGAACTGAGCCTTGAAAAATATATAGAATTTGTGAGGTCAGATAAGGAATAACCCTTCACAGTTTGTAGTTAATCCTAAAGGCCATGTACTTCTTTCCCCAGTGATCCCATAATGTAAGTTGTCCTCCAGGTGGTCCCTAAAAATGACAGTAAGCTTTGAAAACATGTGCATTTTTCCAAAGGAGACATACCTTTCTATCTCTCAACACAAAAGTTCCATACAGCACATTTACACTTTCCCCAGGCTATGTGGAGAGGGAATTCTGAATCCATAACCATTCAATAAATAATAAGTATTTTAAACCAGGATTTGGTAAGTCATTATTACTGTGTCCTTACTCCTTGAATCAATTCATAAAGTACCTGAAATAAATTTTCATCTATATGTTTTCAAATGGAAAGTTTTTCATGCTTATAAAATTAAGGGGATCTTTTAAATAAAAAACCAGATAATCCAGAAGAGCACAAAAAAGAAAAATATCATCTATGATTTTACTACCCATAAGTAAATACTGTTAGGATTTTGTGCAGATTCTTTCATATTTTTCTTATGTACTTATCACAGTGTCTGGCACAAAATTATACCTCAGTAAACTAATGTGGATTAATGAAATATGAGGAAAAATAATGGAGTGTTTAAGCCCAAAAACTCTAGAATGAGACTGTTGGGTTCAATCATGACTGCTCCTCACTCTCTTTTAAGTTGAAGCGAGTTATTTAATTTCTCTGTGCTTCAGTTTCCTTATATATAAAAAGGTGATATAAATTGTAGCTGTCTCAAAGGATTTCATGAGTATAAATTAGGTTAATATGCATAATAGTGCAATACCTGACCTATAGTAAGAGCTGGATAAATGTTGATCAACCTTACCTACATCTTCCAATGGCCAGATCTAGTCTTCTTCCTGACACATGGGACACTTCACAGCCTACTGAAGTTAAGTGGGATCTTGTGACTTTTCCTGGCCAGTCTATTTTAAGTCTATGTGTGTTATTCCTGGGCCAAAGACCGAGCCCCTGGGAAGACTTCTAGCTCTCTCTTCCCTTGCTACAGTGGTGGTGGAGATCATACGTTTTATGGAGATGAAACATAGATCAGATACATAGGTTACTTCTACTTTCTTCCAGAATGTCAATAACAACAACAACAACAACAATAATAATAATAATAATAATGGAATAAAAAGTCTATAAATCCTCAGAGACAGAAAGAACAAGACACCAGCAGATGAGAAAGGTCAACAAAGTTATAAAAGATGGATAGAAGTTGAACATGTGATAACTGACTTCAACTTTAGATTTCTCCACTGTAACTAATAACTGAGCAGAGGAATTAAACAAGATGAAAATCCATTCACACTGTAAAAGTGCAGAAGATTCAAGAATTGGCCTATGGTTTATCAACAATCTTTGAAAAGGAAGTTCAGGGTAGGATTGAAAACAGGACAATCGGTTGAAATATATGTAAGGTATAGTTAGATCCCTTCCAGCCCATTCAGTCAAGCCACTACCCCTGCCACGCCTTGTTTGAAAACTGAACATTAGCTTTCCAGAAAGGTCCTGGATATCTAGCAGAGCTGAGAAAGAATTGTCTTGATAAGATTAAGATTTAATTGAAAGCTATTATACTGAATAGTAAGACAGTTAGAATTCCAAAATGCTTACTGTCAAGTTTATAACTGCCAGGCAAGTGACTAAAAGATTTGTCTTCAAGAAAACTGGTAAGCCCAAAGGAAAAGACAAACTGACAGTTAGGGTTTCCCCTAATGAAAAATGACAGTTTCAAGCATCACCTGCTAGGATGCTTGTAAGTCAGGAAGCTATATTTATTTCAAATAAGGTACCCATTCCAATAATTGGGACCTTATTATTAAACATAAAAACACAAATGACCATAAGCACTTCAGAAAATACTATAGGGTGAAGACAAATTTCCAAAAAAAAAAAAAATAATAATAATAATAATAAATTCAGAGGAGAAAGAGACAAAGTAGAGTTCTAAAAAAATGAAGAGAAAAAAATTAAAAAGTAAAAGAAGATTCACGAAACAAGGACATTTATAGACTGATAACCTCTTAGAACTTAAAAATATAATAACAGAAGGTTAAAAAGCAATAGAAGGGTTATGAAATAAAGTTGAAGAATTCTCCTAGAAAGAGCAAAATGACTGAGAACTGGAAAAATACAAAGAAAGTTATAAAAACTAAAGAGTTGATTCAGGAAGCTCAACACTTAAGTAATAGGAGCTCCAGAAAGAGATGGGAAAACATTAAAGGAAGAAAATATCAAAGACATTATTTTAAAAAATTTTCCATAACTAAAAAACATTAACTTCCAAAATGAAAAGCCTAATGAATTCCCAGCAAAGTGAGTAAAAACAGAGACTCCATTATTAAATTTCAGAGAATCTTGGATTCAGAGAAGATCCTCAAAGTTCAAGAAGGGGAATTGGGGGAAAAAGAGATCACATATAAAGGATGAAGAAATAGAATGTCATCTAACTTCCCAATAGAAATTCTGGAAGCTAGAGGTTGTTGGAGCAATACCTTCAAATATCTGGTTAAATCTGATAAATAATGCCCAGACTAGAATTTCATACTCAGCCAAACTATCAATCAACAGCTACATTCTTTTACTCATTTAAGATCTGATAGCTTTATTTTCCATGTACCCTTTTTCATGAAGGATTTTGAGAAATTTTAGGAAGTGTTTAACCAAAATGAAAAATCAATCAAGGAAGAAGACCTGGGATCCAAGAAACAGAGAATCCAACACAGGAAAGAAGCTTGAAGATTTTCCAGCAAGTTATGAAGGCAGTCCCAGGAAGACAGTTGTGCAGCAGGCCTACAGAGCAACCAGCACTGGTTGGAACCAAACGAGGAGAACCAGAGGATGTCTCCAAGAAAAAAGTAATTAAGGGGCACCTGGGTTGCTCAGTCAGTTAAGAATCTGCCTTTGGCTCAGGTCATGATCCTGGGGTCATGGGATCCAGTTCTGTATCAGGCTCCCTGCCTGTTTCTCCCTCTGCCATTCCCCCAGCTTGTGCTCTCTCACTCAATCTCTCGTTCTCATTCTCGTTCTCAAATAAATAAATAAAAATTCTTTAAAAAAGTAAATAATATGTGTTTGTCTATACTACAGAGAAATTTCATCCCTGCCAGAGATTGGGGCTGGGAGATTGTGAATTAGTAAGGGGCATGTGGAAAACTGAGAAAACCAACCAAATAGCTGTAAACTCCAGGAAAAACAAATATTGTACAAGAAATAAATGCAAAAACATACAACAAATATTGTGAACAATATTTACCTAGTCATAATAATGCAAACTTTAGGGGCACCTGGGTGGCTCAGTGGGTTAAAGCCCCTGCCTTCGGCTCAGGTCATGATCCCGGGGTCCTGGGATCGAGCCCTGCATCGGGCTCTCTGCTCGGCGGGAAGCCTGCTTCCTCCTCTCTCTCTCTCTGCCTGCCTCTCTGCCTAATTGTGATCTCTGCCTGTCAAATAAATAAATAAATAAAATGTCAACTTTACTCAAAAAAAAAGTAAAATAGCTATAAAGGAAAGATAGGAGAGCAGGGAAGCTAAATATATGCATATACATTAAAACAAGTCAATCACAAATAAAATCTTTAATAAAAACAAGTCAATCATAATTTTCTATAGAAGGAAGTACATTGATGCTATCTAAAAATGGGAAAAATGCAACATGAGAAATGTTTAGTGATATAATAAAAATTGAGCTAAGAACTGAAGTTAAATGGACTGAAACTGATTGTCTCAGAGAAGTGTGTTTCAGAAATGGAAATGCATGGATCAGAGAGCTTATAGTATAATAAGCTTTGTTATAAACTTTGTAAGTATTTGCTAAGTTTTAGAGTCCCCAAGACCAGTCTCATTTCTGCCACCAACTGCAAGTTCAGGGGTCCCTAGATGACCCTCAGTTTCAACAGTTTATTAAAACGACTCACAGAGCACAGAAAAAGCATCATATTCACAGTTTATTATGCAAAAGGTTATGGTTTCTTCAGAGGGAAGAGGCACAGAGGTCAGGGTCCAGAAAAGTTCCATGTTCAGAGCTTCATTTATCCTCTCCCAGTGGAGTTATCAGTGCCAACTTTTCCTAGTAATGACATGTGACAGTATGCATGGAGTTTTGTCAACCAGGAAAGGCATTCAGGCCTTAGTGTCACCACTTATATTGGGGATTTTATAGACAGAGTTGACTATCTGCATGACTGACCTTCCATCACAGCCCTTCCAGAGACCAATCTGATACCTTGTGGCCCAAGGTCCCCGACATAAATTGCATTGTTAGCATAGACTATTTGACATAGTCCAAGGCCCCAGGTAAACAATGATACTCATCAAACAAGGCTTAGAGGTTACCACCCAGCAGCTGAGGACAAAGGCCATCTTTCTCTTTGGACAAGGTTAATTCATTACTGGGTAATACTATTTTTTTTCTTTTTATACAGTTTGTTCTGCTATAACATTAATATCATTTATAATATGTATATTATAGTATAATCATATATAAATGTATAATATATATGATTACCTCCTACCCAAATGGTAAGTAAAAAAACAATGTTAATAAAATGTGGAATTCACTTTGGTTCATCCTGGATTCTTCCCATTTTAAGGGAAAAGACAATAAAGTACAACTTCTCTCACCATTACAAGAAAGCTTTTGTGATATTTGAAGACCTTAAGAAAAAAGTCAGAAAGTCACAAAAGCATTTTACGTTAGGGCAGGTGGTGATTGGTTTCATGAGTTCAAGAATTATTAACTTTCTACTCTCTGGGAAGCAGGAATTACAGATGAAGAAACTGAAAAGATGTTTCCTCCTGTTTACAAATAATGGACAAATTAAAATAGCTGCACCCCAGATAGGTTTTTACTTGGTAAAAAATGCTTTCTATCAAAGGCAAATGTCCTCAGGTCCTACATCTCAAAAGAAGAAGCTGAAGCAAGATTTTAAGGCTACGAAGGATTGATACACTGTGATGATAGGTGGAAACTTCTCTAGAGATTTAACAATCTTTGTGTTTTGATGAGAATTCTTGTTGTTTTTGTTAATGTTCTGATTGTGAAGCTGGGGTGGTATTAAATAGACTGTCCCAAACCTACTTGTTCCCCAAAACCCTGTCATTCTTAGAGAGTTTGCAGAACATGAAGTTTTCAAAACATGATGTGTTAAGACAGCAATGCCTCTGCCTGAGGGTTTTGAAGGGGCGGGGGGTGGGAGGTTGGGGGAACCAGGTGGTGGGTATTCGGGAGGACACGTATTGCATGGAACACTGGGTGTGGTGCAAAAATAATGAATACTGTTATACTGAAAAGAAATAAAAAATTAAAATTAAAAAAAAAGACAGCAATGCCTCTACATGAATTACTTCGATAAAAGTAGAAATTATTATTATTATTATTATTTTATTTGACAGAGAGAGGGAACAGTGGGAGAGGGAACACAAGCAGGGGGAGTGGGAATGGGAGAAGCAGGCTTCCCGCCAAGCAAGGAGCACGACCTGGGACTCGATTCCAGGACCCTGGGATCATGACCTAAGCTGAAGGCAGATGCTTAACAAATGCTTAACAAATGAGCCACCAGGCTCCCCAACGTATAAATTACTTTTCAAATGTTGTCAATGTTGTCTAAGTGATATACTATTGCTTAGTTGTGGTTACTTGGGGTGAGCCTCCCGTATATGTTATAATATTTCTCAGATTAGCTGAGGCCATTGTAAGTGAAAACAGTACATGAATTGAAGGCTTCTAACCTCAGTGTGAAGAAGGCAAAATGCAAGAAAATCTCAGTAAATTTATATTTCACTTCAGGGAAATGAAAGAAAGAGAGGAGTTTGTGCAGCCAAATATTTCTGCCGGTTAAAAGACTGACACCTAATAGTGAGTAATGGCTACCCATGGTAGTGCTTTATGAGCATCATCTCATTTAATGATGACAACTGTCTAAGAAAGACAAATTTCTTGGGTTATGGACATTGGGTTATGGACATTCTATGTGCTATGGTGAGTGCTGTAAATTGTGTAAGATGATTCACAGACCTGTACCCCTGAAGCAAATAATACATTATGTGTTAATTAAAAAAAAAAAAAGAAAGACAAATTAATTTTCATTCTATAAAGGAAAAAAAATGAGGCTTTGTGAGAGGTTAAACAACTCATCCAAGGTCTCTGAGTTGGTAAGTGACAAAGCCAAGTGTGGCCGAGGTCTCTGCTTTGCTGTTAACCACTCGGCTGCAACCAAGCCAGTACTCCATCACAGAAAGCCTGCTGCTCACTGCTCCCTCAGGTGGTCCTGAAAGCTTGACGTGTTCAATATTATATCACTTAAGGTTCTTTGTTTACACCTATTAAAAAAACAAATCTGACTAATTTTAGTTAAAATAGAGCATGTATTGAAAGTATGTGGAGGAGCTCATGGATGGACCACGAAGCTTAAGAACCATGTGTAAAACAGGTAAGCTGTACCTGGTGAGCCCGCGTCTCAGCTCCAAAACTACTCCATGATTCTTGAGGGCACCTGGAAGGAATGAATCAGACGACAAAGCTTTTGTTCCTATCTTTGCATCGAATTCTAACCCTGAGGAAGTGAGTCAAATTGGTTCATCTTGTGTCAGTTGATTGCCCCTTGACAGTCAATCCTACAGTGATGGACTGGGGGGGCGGGGTGGGGAAAAAATCTGGGAGAAGGATCTTCCAGTTAGTTACCCCCTTGATGAGTAAATAAGAGACCAGATTTACCAAGCAAAAATCTGGTAGGAGGATCTTCCAGTTAGTTACCCTATGATGAGTATATAGGAAACCAGATTTACCAGGCTGACTACACCCATTGAGGGTGATGAGAGTCTCCAAAAGGAAACAAGAGTGCCATTAGAAAGGGGGATGATGTTTGGTTCCACAAGAAAAACGGCCTCTCTAGGACTTTCAGAGGACCTCATGGAATGGCAAAACCTTCAATGGAATTCTGAAACATCTTTCATTTTAACAATCTAGGGCAACCCTTGAAGCTTTTAACATTTGAATGAAGAGAACAGAGGTTCTTCACTGCAGTAACTGCTCAGTACTGAAGCCGCTATGTACATTCCACTTGGGAACACTTTGGGGACAGAAACTAACTTGACATTCACCAAACCTATTTCTTCCTGGCACAGAACTCAAATTTCCAGCTTTCCTTGCAGTTATGTGTAGACACAGAGTTGAGTTCTAGCCCATGGAGTGTAAGTGTAACTGATGTTTGACACCCTCTACGTGCAACCTTCCTTGCTCCTCTCTGTATCCCAGCTCGATACAAACGTGCACAGTGACCCTCAGTCTAAGTTTTGAAGATGGTGGAACCACAGAATGAAAGGGGCCTGGTGCTCCTAAGAGGAAAGATACCTGCTTCCCTGACATATTCACTTTGGACAAAGAAATAAGCTATTAGCTTTTGGCTATTAATACATTTTAGAGGCATTTACATTAATTTAAGCTACTAAAGCCCCATACCTTGACTCCAGCTTTTACCTAAATATAGACATATGTGTATTTCATATTTTCAAATAAAATTTTAGATGCTTTTTAAAGGCTTTAAAGCAAATACTGTCACTGTGAAATCAGACTTACATTGCTCCTAAAAACTATTCTCTTCATATTTACTGTTGACATTGCAGTATGTTTGTTCATGCACTTTCCTCTGAGGATTACCTTCTTAAGACTTTTTCTTTTTCTTTTTAAAGATTTTTTTTTTAAATTTTATTTAGAGAGAGAGAGAGAAAGAGCAAGCAGAAGGAAGGACAGAGGGTGAAGGAGAGAGAGAATCTCAAGCAGACTCCATGCTGAGGGCAGAGCCCAAACTGGGGTTTGATCTTACGACCCAGAGATTACAACCTAAGCCGAAACTGAGAGTCAGATGCCCAACCAACAGAGCCACATAGGAGCTCCAAGACATTTTCAATCAGAGAAGTCTGTAAGGCCAGTCTATTGATTTGCTACTCACCGAAATTTTCAATTTTGTATCTTTACTTCCTATATTTTTCTAGTTTTCTTCCTATATTTTGTTCATTTGCTTGTGTTCTTGCTTGATTTAACTTGTTTCCCTCACTCCACAAAGGATTTGAGGTGACTGACATTTAAAGATTTTGCTCATTCTTTTAATTTTGAAAAGAAACATCAAGAAAACTAAGACCTCGTCTTTTTTTCTTCTTCAGGTAATCTTGCTTCTTTTCCAATTATAGCAGATTTATTACTCCAGATAGCTCTAAGCATTTGTCAATGTTTTTAATTAAGGTTTGGCTTCCTCAAACTGAGTGATACATGATTTGCCCTTCTTGAATATTAGAGACGTCATTTGCTAATTGGAGTCATTGATCATGACTTGTATGCTGGTCGCATTTGTGCTTTTGTTAGGAAATGCTTTACACACACGCACACCCCACATTCTCTCAGATTATTTTCTTCCTAAAATGAAAAAAACAAAAAACAAAAAACACCAGTCACAAGAGGGGAAATCTAAATGACATATTACAAAGCATTCAGTCTATACTTCCATTAGGAAAGTGAAAAGACTTAAGATGGAAATATTTGTCACTCCAGGCTGAAGTTGAAGAAGTACTTTTCTGGGTTTTTTTTTTTTTTGTTTTTTGTTTTTTTTTTCAGCAATACCAGCCTCCCTCAGTTCTACAGGCCTGTGGTTGGGGGTTTCCCCCAAGGCACCTTCCATCTCTTGGCAAAGAGCAGTAACTTGGCGAGGTGAGTTTTCTTTTCAGTCACCTGATAGGATTTCCCAGGACAGAGGTGTCAAGCCAGCTTGACCTGACTTCCCCTCTGTTTCCTGCGGGTCCCTGAGAAAGAAGGAAATTGCTCTTATCCCCCTCCACTTCCTCTCTCTCTCCAGCACAGTGTCTGGCCCACTCACAGACGCATCAGCCTCTGCAAGACGACAAAGACATTTAGCGACAGTGTGGCAGGGCAGCATTCTCTGTCACCGAGTCAAGAGGCTGTTTGACTTCCTCTTAGTTGAAGAACGTTAAGAAAAACACCTGCAGAGTTCCCAGAGCTGCAAGAGTTTGTTTTGCATCTCCCCTCTTCTGAGGCAGTCACACCCACGACCACAGCTGCAACAGCTCAAGCCAAGGAAGACACTCTATGCAAATACATGTAAATCCAGATGAGGTGGAATGTTCTGGATAATGTCACCTGAAATTTTTCTCATAAAAAAGAAAAAAAAAATCCAAATTATTCTTATAGGCCTGCCTCCCTCACCAGACGTTGAGGTCCTAGAACATACAGTCTACATCTTAGCCTCCTTGTCCATCTCAGAGTGGCCTGCTCAGTGCTATGCTCCAGAGTCTAGTGAGTCTTGACCACCAAGCCTGGATGATGAAGCCAGCAAGTCCACTTAGCCACGGCGACAAGCCTGAAGACATCTAGAGTTTTTAGCTACAGCTCAGTGCCCCGTCTATCTAACTAATAGGGTGATACGTCATTATATGTGCTGAATTTTTGGCTTTACACTAGGTCTGCCCATGGTTTTCCTAAGAGCCATATTACCTCAATCACAGAGGCAGCTGACCATGCTCACTCACAGTTACATGCTAATGACAAGTCACTCTCATGGACAACTGATTGATTCGCATGGCACTTAAGGAAAGTGTTCATGTCATAACTGCTCCTATTTATATGAGGACTCTCTCTTCCTTGACATTATAGTGATCACAAATGTCATTAGTTTTCTATTATATATATATATAGATATAGATATAGATATAGATATAGATATAGATATGCAATTTAACTGTACAGAATACTGGCATGATAGCACGGTGTCATGAACATTTATTTTTAAAAGTTACATTTTCAGCCACTCTGGAAAACAGTATGGAGGTTCCTCAAAAATTTGACAATAGAGCTCCCCTATGACCTAGCAATCACACTACTGGGTATTTACCCTAAAGATACAAATGTAGTGATCCGAAGGGGTATGTGTACCTGAAGGTTTATAACAGCAATGTCCACAATAGCCAAACTATGGAAAGAACTTAGATGTCCATCGACAGATGAATGGTTAAAGAAAATGTGGTGTATATATATACAATGGAATACTATGCAGCCATCAAAAAAACCACAAAATCTTGCCGTGTGGATGGAACTACAGCGAAATAAGGCAATCAGCGGAAGACAGTTATCATACGATCTCTCTAGATAAGAGGAATTTGAGAGGCAGGGCAGGGGGTCATGGGGTAGGGAGGAAAAAATGAAACAAGATGGGATGAGGGAGGGAGACAGGCCATAAGAGATTCTCAATATCAAGAAACAAACTGAAGGGTGGCTGAGTGATGGACATTGGGGAGAGTATGTGCTATGGTGAGTGCTGTGAATTGTGTAAGACTGATGATTCACAGACCTGTACCCCTGAAGCAAATAATACATTATATGTTAATTAAAAAAATTACTTTTTCAATATAGTATCATGGCTAACCACACAGACATAGAGGCAAGACTACATGTGAATCCCAGCTCCATCTTTTATTGGTTGTGGTAAAAGTGGGAAAGTTCCTTAAATTCTCTAAATTTAGCTGAAAATAATGGCATCTACATCACAGGATTTTTTGTGAGAATCAAAAAGTTTCACATGAAGATCTTAGAACAATGCTTGGCATATAGTAAGAATAATGTGTGTTCACTTTTTTTATTTTAGTTTCATGGGTTTTTTTTCAGTTGGAAACCAATTTCAATAATTGTATGTATACATTTCTTCATTTTTATTTGTTCATGTCCAGTGGAAATTTTCCTATATAGAAAACTATTTTAGGTTGAGCAATATCAGGCAGAGCTGAGGCAAGGATCATTTGTGTGCTGAAGCCTGGAGACAGGGACGGGGAACAGCAGGGTGATTCAGGAGCTGGAGGAAGTCTGTGGAGGGAGGGGTTTACAAACAGGAGCCACTGTGGGCAACAGGGCTCACACCACCACAAAAGACCCCTGGGCGATGACAGAGAACACATCTTAAAGATGTCCTACCCAATAGACAAGGAAGTATGGGTATTTATTTTCCAACTCTTCCTCTTACACAGGGACATTGCCTTCCTTGGACTTCCAAAGAAACCCTCAGAATCAGTAACTTGTTAGAGTTCAGTGCAGTGGGTAAGGACAGCAAAGGAGCCTCCTGAGAAGACAAGGGCAAGGCACTGGCTGCATCTACAATGGTAAATTCTGTGAACACTCCTTAAATTTATTCCCTAAGAGGGTTTTTTCCCCCCCATTTTCATTATGTCCTTTATTTTTGGGTAATAGTGACAGTATACTGACAAGTTGCATTTGTCAGGACTGTTTGCATAGCAAGTGATGGAAATCCCAGCTACACTATTTTAATCCAAGAGGAGTGTTTATCACAAGCAAAGCAACAGGGGTAGAACCTCAGGGACAGCTGAAACCAGGGACTCCACTATTGACAGGACTTGCCTCTCTGGCTCTCATCTCTGTTTCCCTTGATGAGATGATTTCAATCTTGCCTACACAGAGCAGCATCCTTCACTTGGAAGGAACTTTGGTTGTCAGACATTCCTCCAAAGCTTCATATTTCACAGATATTTGCCCCCCAAATAGAGTTTCTTTTTAAATTCCAGTTCAAGACATTGAAACTAATTCATCAAATACTTATCAATGTCTAATCATTCTAGGCACTGGGGGATGCAGCAGTAATAAGGAAAGAGACAAAACTCCTGTCCCATGGATCTTGCATTCCAGTGGAGGAGAGTGACAATACCTAAACACATAGTTGACCAATATAATGTCAAGTAGGGATTATTGTCTGAAAAACCAAAGTAGGAAAAGGAGATAATGCTGTCTTATTTTTTTTTAATTATAGTAAAATACACATGACATAAAATCTACCATCCTAAGCATTTTTAAATATAAGCAGCATGGATTACATCCATATTGTTGTGAAACTATCACCACTATCCATCTCCAGAACTCTTCATCTTTCAAAACTAAAATTCTGTACCTGTAAAACAATAACTCCCCATGAACTGCTACCTACCAAGTCTTGGCAACCACCCTTCTACTTCCTTTTTTTTTTTTTTCCCATCTCTCTCCCTTTTCCCTCACACTCTTGTTTCATTTAATCACCACTCCACTCTCTGTCATTATGAGTTTGGCATTTTTAAATTGTGTTATTCCACATATAGGTGAGATTATTCAATATTGACCTTTTTGTGTCTGGGTTATTTCACTTGACATAATGTCCTCCTGGGTTGAGGTCAACCTCTTCAGCCAGAATTGAGTTATATCATAAAAAGTGGTGTGGCTGGACCTGAAGCGAAATAGCCAGGGGTCAGATCATGCAGCCACAGAAAGAATTTGGGGCTTTATTCTTGACGTAATGAGATAGTCTCTGTTGGGCTTTGAGCAAGAGAGTGAAATGAAATGACTATGTTTTAACATGATCAGGAAATTTGGCTCCAGTGAAGGAAGAGTAAAACTGAGAGACCAATTAGGAGGTTACTGCAGTCATCCAGAAAAATTCAAGTAGGAGACTTAAGTCGAAACTGAGTCATGTGCCTACCCCAGAAACAATTAACTATAGAGTAATAAAAATTATGGTGATCCTCAGGACACCTGGATGGCTCAGCTGGTTAAGCATCCGGCTCTTGATTTCAGCTCAGGTCATTATCTCAGGATCCTGAGATCAGGCTGCATTGAGTTCCATGCTCAGCGGGGAGTCTGCTTGAGATCCTGCCTCTCCCTCTGCCCCTACCCCCAAATGTATGCATGTACACATACTCTCTCTCTCTCAGATAAATAAATAAATCTTTTTTAAAAATATGGTGATCCTCAATAGACCATGTATACAACATAAACCAGGTTCTACAGATGAAGAAAATATGATGGACAAACAAATAATAGGTGTCCATTCCATATATTCTGTTTACAAATTAGCTTTAAAAATGTGGTTATTTTAAACTTAGATACTATGTTCTGTTAACTCAGGATCACATTTTAGCATTAGTATGTAGATGAAATAGGTTATTCCAGCTTTGAAATTTCTGTTTTTTGAACATAGGAATGTATCTTCTTCCTAAAATAAAAGATATATAAATATTGCTTTCAAGGTACTACCATTATCTTAGGTGTACATGTTAAAAGTTAACTGTTAATTTTTAAGTTTTATAACCTAGTACCATAAAAATGTACAGCATTCTCAGAACAAAAAATAGATAAATAAAAATACTAAGAAACTTATGATCAGTTATACTGGGAAAAAAAAAAAGCTAGAAATTTGACTTTTTCATTCATTATCAAGTGTGTGCCAAAAATCAAGGCTTGAAAAGCATTCTTGCAGGTAAACATACTTTACTCTTAGCATTTATCAAGTAAAACCTATTTATTCATATTCTTGTCTATATTATCCATCCTTCCAACTTCATCTCACAATATAGTTTTATTCATTTGTTCATAGAACACAGACTATCTTTTTTTTTTTGCGCTAACACTAAAATATTTTAAAGATCCACTCATGACTCTTTTATATCTACATTGCCATTCACCTTCGAATAAAGAAGCCATTGTTCAAGCTCCTCTATTCTTACAGTTTTACTACTTCTTTATGCTCAGAGCCCCTCAGTCTACTCCAGCAGAGAACTCTCTCCTGAATCTCTGATCCACACATCCTATTCCATGTGGACATCACTGATGGGATACCATCTTGCTTAAGAATCATTTATTAACAAGGATTAGAAAACCATCTTGAGCTACCTTAAGCAACAAAATAAAATTAAAATTAAACATTAAAAAAAGATAATTTATTCTAGGGACTAGGTTCTGCTCAGAGAATTCAAGGCAGAAATTTCATCCTAGTTCAAAGGACCTTTTAACTCATTCTCACTTTTTCTGACAGTAGACTAAATGAGTTTTCACCTCTCCCCTTCTGTGCACATTTGCTTCACTCTTTCTCTTCCACAAAATGCATGTTTGTCTGCTTCTTCCCTCACAGGACAAATGGTGGCCACCTCAGAGCTCTGGAGTTTTTACTTGTCCTGTGGTTCTAGCCAGAGGCAGAGACTCAACTGTCTCTGAATCATAAATCAGGATTTCCAATGTAATTAACAGATCCATCCAAGCCTCCTCCTCTGTGTTCTCTTTCTATGGTGCTGGCATCATCTCTACTCAATCCCCCAAGAGGACAGTCAATTACAGTCAATTACAGTCCCTTACCAATTACCTTTTATAAAATAGTAGGGACATCACCTGCTGTCAGCCTTCCAAAACCCATATGCATTCTATGGTCTCACTCACCAGTGAGATGATGCAATGAAGCCAGAAACTACATTTCCCAGAATCCTGTTCTTTGTATATTACCTGGTTAGAATGGGTCAATTCAGGCACATGCACAAGATTCAAGTAGAAGAGAGGGGAGGCCATTATCCTCTAGAGGCAGGCACCTGGACAGATATGAGGTTCAGAGAAGCTTCTGGGCAAGCTTCCAGAGAATTTCCCACCTTAGTTCCACAAACTGAAGTGATCCATAGAAGCCTCTCAAGGTTTTTACAATTCATAGCTCCTTCAGGATCAGTCTTAAAAACCACGCAGCACAGTGCTATAGGCTGACGTTGTCAGTGGCAGTTTGCCTGACCATAGCTCCCAACATTGATTGAATCAAACTCTAATTCCCTTCCTTAAAATCTTGTGTACAGAAATAAATTAAAAAAAAAAATCTTGTGTACATGAAATATCTAAAGTGGCTTCTATTTTCCTGACTGTTACACCTGAGAAAACCAACAAATATGGCTGCCAGATGCATTGTGGATCTCAAAGAAAAGGGGCAGTTGTGAGCAGGGAACATACACTCAAACAAGTTTACTGAAAATGTCTTTCAGTCAGTCAGCTCAAACATAATATATCCTCCCAAATTCTCCTCCTCTGTATTCTCTCTTCTTGGTGCTGGTGTCTACTTAGTCCCACAAAAGGACAGCCAATGATAGTCAATTACAGTCCCCTGCCAATTACCTATTATAAAGTAATAAGAACATCTCCCCTTCTCCAAAAAGAAATTGTAATTTCCACATTATTTAATAAGTGCTTACTATATACAAGTTGCATGTACTAAATCATTAATCCTCTCATACTTCCATGAAATATATAATGTATATAATAATATATAATCTTTTCATACTTCTACTATTTTTATACCACTTTGCAGATGATCAAACAATCACAGAGAATCAAGATAGGGCAAATATCACCATCATACAGAAAGACAAAAATTAAGAGAACAGCAGACCCTTTGCATTTTGATAACTTAATGGAGGAAAGTTTTCGTAGCCCAGAAATGGATCTCAGGGCAAAGGAGTGTTGTTCAGGGCCTGAAGGCTCACATGAGGGAACCAGTTCTGAGGAATTGCTCCTAGGCCAAGGGGAACCTGAGAGGTAGTATGGCATGGAGACTGAAGGAACTGAGCTTTAAGAGCAGCAAGTTTGGGAGCTGAAGCAGGGGCACCTTGGGTAATTATCATAGGGAGACTGAAATCACTTGCCTTGGACTGCTTCAGTGACCTTGCCCTTCATGCAGGGTAGGGTCATTCTTCATCAAGGAAACCAAGTGGCAGCAAAGGAAATCATCATTCAGAACCACTTCACTGTGCAACTACCTTTTTGGATTTTAAGTCTCCAGGGCTTTTGTAAAGGGAAGTCTGAAGAACCTGTAAGAAGGAAATGCTAGATTTTTGCTATAAGGTGAGTGAATTTTTGAGTTCAATAACACCCAATAAATACCATGCCTCTTTTCTTCCTGGTTCTGTGTCAGTTAAAAATTAAAACAAGGGGCACCTGCGTGGCTCAGTCATTAAAAGTCTGCCTTTGGCTCAGGTCATGATCCCAGAGTCCTGGGATCAAGCCCTGCTCAACGGGAAGCCTGCTTCTCCCTCTCCCACTCCCTTTGCCTATGTTCCCCATCTTGCTGTGTCTCTTTCTGTCAAATAAATAAATAGAATCTTAAAAAAAAAAATAAAATAAAAGTGGGGATCCTGGGTGGAGCAGTCAGTTAAGCATCTGACTCTTGGTTTTGGATCAAGTGGTGATCTCAGCGTTATGAGATAGAGTCCCATGTCTGCTCTGTGCTCTGCAGGGAGTCTGCTTGGAGTTTCTCTCTCCCTCTCCCATGGCCCTCCCCACTGTCTCTCTCACTCTTGTACTAAAATAAATAAATAAATATTTTTTAAAAATAAGACAAAAGAGGGAACAAATGGAAAAGCAAAATATTAGCTTTTCACGGATTGAGCCAATATTAGTGAACGTGGCTTAAATCTCTAGGCAAGTGGGAAACCTAAAACTGAACCTCAGAGTTAGAGACTTACCCAGCCAGCATTGCTACACAGGATGGACACCCCGTTTAAGCCCCCAGGGAAGCAGAACAGAACCAACTTTCCCCATAGGAAGTTACTCCCAGGAGGAAAAGAAGAGAGAAGGGAAAGAATTGGGGATATGTTTGCTCTGTTTATTCTCCCAAACATGGCAGCCATATGAGACACTCCACCCCCCAGGGCAGAGTACGTGAGAGGGCAGAGAGAGAGCAGGAGTGTTACATGGATGGAGGTTCCCCAATAAGTGTGGGAAGAAAAGTTCCATCCCTATAATGGGGGAAAAGATAGAGAAGTAGAAAAACCATTATCAGATCTTCATTTCATGCTGGCTACATATAAAGGTGACTGTAAAAGCCACTTTCAAGGAGCCTGATGAAAGTACTTGGAGTGGCTCCCTACATGGATCTCAATTAACATTCCCAACACAAACACATCTACTTTTTCTTTTCTTTTTTGGTTTTGGCTTGATTTATGATTTTTACTGAGTGAATCCTAAGTTGTAAGCAATATGGAACAGCAATTAAGAGCCCAGACATCAGAGCCAGCGAACAGTGGTTTACATCCTAACTCCACTGCTCATTCATTATGTGACTTTGGGTTAAGTTATTTAGCTTCTCAGAACATTCTTTCTTCAATTTAAAAAATTGGGAAGTTAATAGCACCTACCTCATTATATGAGGTATTATGAAGAACAAACATGATGTTTTTAAAGCATTTAGAGCCCTGCCAGGCACAGAGTGAGCTAAGATGTTGTGGATGATGATGATAGTGATCATTATTAACGGCACTTGCCAGCTTGATAGCTTTAGTTTCTAATGGAAGTTTATGAAAAGATAAATATTTCCCCTAAAACTTGAGGTTTTTCCAGAAGAATATGATGAAGAATATGATGAAGAACAAATGACAGACCAAGACACATGAGAGAAGAAATAAAGGAGGTGAAGGACGATGAAAAGATGCTAATATTAGTGGGTTTTCGATCTCATTGAAGCAAGGCAATTTGCTGGAATGGGAACTAGAGGGGACAGGTGGGAAGTCAGAGAATAGAATTCATGAAATTTAGATAATGTGGGAGTGGGGGCTGTTGTTATTTTAATAGGGTCTGCCCATGGGAAACAGTTGGCTATGGTAGGACAAAAGGTAACATTTAGGTGGAAGGGAGTTCATGAAATTGAAAGACCAGCATGTTTGAAGTACCATCTGTATGGACATTGAAGTCTGTGTTAGGAGGGGTGCTAGAGAGAATGACAGTAAACCTGTAAGGAAAATCTTTCTAGAATGAGGAGGAGTGACTGAAAGTTCAGTATACAATGACCACCAGAGAATTAGTGGGTGATACAGTCTGATGATATGAAACTTAAAGCATGAAGAGGCTATGAGTTTGGGAAGAAAAGAGGAAGAATGGTGTGGATGTTTGTGATGAAACACAAAAGGACACTTAAACTTTTTCCACCTCCATGCCTCAGGGTCTGAGAGGGAGAGGAGAGAAAACAGCCACATCTAGAGAGGGCTGCAAGGAAGCAAGGTCAACAAGGAAGAGTTGGGTCAGTTACTGCAAGAAGGTGAAGTGTATGGTGTTGAAGATACAAGGGATTTTGCTGGCAACTGACAGTGACTTTAGAGGACACAACAAAAGGGTTTCAAAAGTTGAAGATGATGTCAGAGAAAAGGAAGTAAGAACCATGATAGACATGAAGTTCTGAGGATTAGAGGTGATCTGGGACTCCTGGCTTCTTGTCTGAAACAGGGATAAAGAGCACCATGGGATTATCCCTGGTGGTCTCACAGCCTAGTGGCAGAGAGGCTGGGAATGTTGAGCATCCTACCAGGAACACAGAGATACGGGACCCCTCTTCACTCCTGCCAAGGGTTATGTGGAAGCTGAGGAAGCCACGGTCTTACTTCCCAGAGGGACAAGAGCTCTTAGGCTCCTTCTGGACCACCTAGGGAAGAGGATGTCATATCTCATTAATACCTACAGATGAAGTCATAGGAAGGAGGCCTCCTAAGAAAGAGAGGCCATCTAAGGACAGACATGCAGGAAGAAAGGACGGTGTGTCTGGAGCCGGTAAGAGATGTTGGAGTTCTGAGGGAACTTAGGAGTGTCTGAATGTCAATGAGGAGGAAATCGGAGTTCAGAGAAGTAGAGCGAACCAACTATAAGTAGGGACCTATGTAATGTATCTTGGGAAGCTCACTTCAAAAATAATTATCCAAAAAGAAAATGATAGAGTATTGATTTATTATTTGAGAAATTTGCTAATTGCAAATAGGCAAAACTTATTTAAAAATGTTTGTCATAGAGGACCTGGGTGGCTCAGTCACTTAAGTGTCCAGTTCTTGATCTCAGCTCGGGTCTTGATCTCAGGTTCGTGAGTTCAAGACCCATGTTGGGTTCCAGGCTGGGTGTAGCTCCTACTTAAAAAAAAAAAAAGTTTATCATAATCCACTTAAAATTTCTGTTGACATCATTATTATTGGTAGCTCCTTCAAGGGTGCCCCTAATATGTTCTCATTACAGGATAGTAGTAATTGATTTTCTTGTACATTTGGCACTATAGTCACTAATTATGGGCCCTGAAGTAAAATGTTCTGTTACATGACAAATTTAAAGTAATAAACTTTACTTTTACCATTACAACATTCTCAGAGAATATTCTTTAACAAACTATTGATAAATTAAAAATCCAAGTGGATTATATGTCTAAAAGCCTTGTTTTAGCAATGTTTCAGAAAAAAAATCCTAAGATTTTTAGAAATTATACTTTACCAGTATAAAAATAGTTACAGATAATATGTATTATTCTTAAATATATTTTGATTCAGTGATGTCTATGAAACTGACAAACTATTTCATACATCTAGATTTTCTTTTTTTAAGATTTTATTTATTTATTTGACAGAGAGAGAGAGAGATCATAAGTAAGTAGAGTGGCGGGCAGACAGAGAGAGAGAAGCAAACCCCCCTACTGAGCAGGGATCTTGATGCTGGACTTGAGCCCCAGGACCCTGGGATGACAACCTGAGCCAAAGACAAACACTTAACCAACTGAGCCACCCAGGTGTCCCTCTTGAAGGCTCTTAAATAAATGTATTATTTCTTAGGACTTGGTTTGGCTACTCTGATGATCTTAACTCTCCAATACAGGCTTTTAGATTTCTAAATTGAAACTCTGAGGATCCAAATTATTTCCACCATAACTTGTTCACACTCCAGGTATGACTCAGGAATGTGTCCTTGGCTAGATCACACCAGGTCCAGCTCTAGCCATGTGTCCACCCCGAGAGCCACCTGCTGGGAACAAAAATGTTTTTCTCTGTGCTGAGGGCAAATTTGCTGGATTCCCAGAAAAAGTTAGGGCCGTGTATAAACATATAAAGATGGAATGCCCCACCAAAAAAAAAAAAAAAAGAAAGAAAGAAATTTTTGAAATGATTTTTGGAAAACACAATTGATTCTATACCTAGGATTTTTTTTGAGTTATGTATAATTTACATATATGTTTATTTCTATAACTTATACATATATGCTTATTTATAACCAGATTTATCATACCCCCCCAATCAATCTATATTTAAAGTGTGATAAGCAAATGGATCACTTCGCTTTTGCCACAGCTCACTCTTATCCATTGATTTGGAAACCTCATTCAAGAGAAACTTCTCTACCAAGAACTGGCCCTCTGATGCAGCAGCAAGATGCCATTAACTATCATTTCCACCGACAGCTGAGGTTGTGGTTTTGCTCTCAGCACTTTTTTCCCTTGTGTGGAGCATAGAACAAAAGATGTTACCAATGTAGTAATGCGAGGAGTCATCCGAACCTGTGGTTACCACTACCGTGAAAATTTTCTTTCTCAGTAGGAAAGTGTCATTGGCCATTCCCAAGATGTTACACATGAACAGAAAAAAAAGTGAATAACATTGGCTGTAAGACTTTTGTCTAGGAAATAGAACTTAATTCTTCACTTGCGGTTAAAGTCACTGGGGTGACACACACCGTTTTTTCATTAGGAGATGAGTTAAGCAGGAAGCAGTGAGCTGAGACTTGTCATCAGTGAATTTTACCTTTATGATATTCACTTTGCTTTACTAATGCAAATTAACAAACATAAAGTGAGTTTCTGTATACTTACGACATTTGCTCCTTCTAATCTCCTCAAAATAGCACCTATCATAGTAATGTGTTGCTTTCTTAAGTGTTTTTCTTTTTCCTTGAAGAGAAATCCAATCAATTATTTTTCTCTCCATCAATGATGCACTGATTCTTCTGTTTTTCTATTCAGTTGGTATCTATCTCAAAAAGACTATGAGGATGAACATTTTTGTTTCTAAAACCAGGCTCTACTCTGGGACAGAGATAGAAAATCCAATAACAATAAGTTGTTGTGGGGTTCAAATCAGGAGTCCCATAAGTACATGGTTGCACCTGCATGTCAGACAACCCTAGATCTTTCCAGACCTCCCTGAAACCAGCCTTCTCTCCAACTCCACTACCTCTTCTCTGGTCCATGTTGCCACCATCTCTCATATGCACCACTGCACATGTTTTCTGACTGCTTCCCAAGCTTCCTCTCCTACAAGGAGAGCTGAGAGGATGTCTGCAGGCCACTGTGGCTGGTCAAAACCCATGCCAAACAGGGTGTTAAGTATTCATATTGTCATCTCTGTCCACAATCCTTTTGCCTTCTAATAGCCAAAGTGATTTCTATAGCATAAATCATGGTGTTCCACTCCTCTGATCATAATGATTCTATCTGGATGACAACACCTGAAACCACTGATTTAACGTAACATCGAGAAAAGAAACAATCAGGCATTTGTGCTTTCTGAGTGATGTGACAGGGAGTTGATAGCACCACCATCAGGTACTCTTGCCAAAAACTTGAAACTGAATCTGATTATGCCCCCACATCTAATGACCAGTTTACAGGAAATGCTGGGGAAGTTAGGCAGTTAAACGTCACCGTGGGGATACCCTTGGCAAAATGCAAAGGTGGGAAATTCTATAGGACAAATGAGTTGGTTTCTTCAACAAATAAATATTAGGAGAGAGAGTGAGAAGCATGTGGATACGATTATAGATCTAGGAAATATGTCTCTCCATTTGTTTTGAATTCAGATTAAAACAAACCAACTATAAAAAATACAGTGGTGAGATTTTCAATTTTTAATTTTGGTAAGATTTTCAATTTTGATGGTATTACTAAATTGATGTCAATTTTTCATGGGATAGTGATATTCCAGTTATGCTTCCCCACCCCCCGCCACCCTCAGAGTCTTTTTTTTTTTTTAAGATTTTATTTCCTTATTTGATGGAGAAAGAGACAGCAAGAGAGGAACACAAGCAGGGGGACTGGGAGAGGATGAAGCACACTTCCCACTGAGCAGGGAGCCCGATGTAGGGCTCAATCCCAGGACCCTAAGATCATGAGCTGAGCTGAAGACACTTAACGACTGCGCCATCCAGGTGCCCCTCAGAATCCTTATTTCTTAGGCAGACTGAAATATTTGTGGATTAAACTATGATATCCGGAATTTCCTTTAAAATAACCTGAGGGGGGAAGTGGGAAATATAGGTGAACTAATGGCCAGATGTTGAGACTTTTTAAAGCTGAATGCTAAGTATATTAAAATTTGTCGGCTTTTGAATTTTTTACAGTAGTCTCTCTACTTTTTTGTAACTCTCAAGATTTTATAATAAAGAAATGAAAATATTTATAGAAAAAAAACCATTTGGAGATGTCTTTTACTCTCCAAATAAAATTTAAACTTCTCAGCGTATCCTCCCAGTCCTACATGATCTAATTCCTGTATCCTCCTCCCACCCCATTTGTCCCATTCTTGCTGCTTATTATGCTGCGGCTGCCCTCACCCCTTTTCTGCTTCTTGAACACTCCACAGTCTTTCCCTCTTCAAAGTCCTTGCACTTGCTGTTTCCTCTGCCTGGAGTCTCTCTGCCCAGCAACTCATGCGGCTGTCTCAGCTTTGCTCTCCCAAGTCTCAGTTTAAATATCAATGTCATTTCATTCTGGAAATCTGCCCTGAGCACCCTTTCTAGAATAATGCTCTGCATACCCACCTAGCCCAGCCAGTTATGCTTATCATATTACCCTGGTAATTCCCTTCATAGTGCTTATCACATTCTAAAATCATCTGTTCTCTTGTTGTTGCTGTTTGCTTGCTTGCTTGCTTGTTTTCTGCTTTCCCAGGAGATTGTGAGCCCCTGAGGTAGGGTATTGTCTCTTTCACAGCGGTTCCCCAGTATTAGAATAATAAGCACATAATAAACACTCAAACAAATAGCGCACTGAAAATGAACAAACAACTAGGGAAAAGAACCAATATCAGAGACCTTGTGTTAGCTAATCAATTGAATATCTCTTCAAGCGAAAAATCTAGACAGCCAAAAGCAGAGTTATGACCCAGACTCCCTGGATGGAAATAATGCAGTAGCACAACCTCAAAGCATTCAAAGATATTCCTCTTAGTTGGCTCAGAGATGACTATTGTCTAGAGAAATCCAGAATTTCCAGAATACCAGGGTCCTCCTGTGGCCAGATCTGAGTGGTAGATGGTATCTAAATAGATAAATACTAATCCATCACTTCACCACTTCAAAAGATGCTACAGAAGGCAGAGCACAGCTGACTTCACATTACTTCTCCCTCCCCAAATCTCTACTCCTCTTAGAGGTGAGCGAAACTGCAGGTCTCTAAGAGATTAAGATCCTCAGACGCCTGCATTCCTCTAGTCAATTGCTGTATTAGGATAGGGAGCTACAAGAGAAAGTATCAACACATTATCATGGCAATAATTCCTGTTATTTTTATCCTTACAAATAATACTGTGTAAAATTTAAAGGAAGGTGAACCACAACTTCTTATTGATTAATTCCCTCCAAATTGATCTCTGTTCTAAAATTGATATATCTTCTTACCTGAGACCTGGATCCCTGACTTGAGGGTAATGACAGAGTCACAGTCTTGATAAGACAATAATTCTCTGGCTTCCTGCTCTAAGAATGCCTTTTCCAAGTTCACAACTGGCTGGACAATCCTAGCACATTCGTGGCAGACAGGACAACCGTAGCAATGTTCACAGATGGAGCTGGAACAATAAATCAAAGTAAGAACTATCACCCAAGTCACCAAAGGATAATACATCGTGGGCTAGTCTCATCAGATAAGATGAGAGTGAGTGGATATAAACTCTAACAGCTCAGTAAAGCCCTTAGATTAGATTACTACTTGACTTTTTCACTTTGTCATCTATGCCTCTTTGCTATGTCATGACTGCCAGATTAGGTGGAATTTATTTTCCTGCACTAATGGTGTTGGGATTGGCCATTTAACTGGATTTTGCCAATAGAACCTTAACAGATATTAACAGATATTATGCAAACAGAAGCTTAAAATATGCTTGTATGATTTGGCTTGTCCTCTTGCGCTTCCATCACCCCCCATGAGAAGGACATGCCTGTTGGTTGCAGAATTAAATGTGTGGAGTATATCTGAAACTAGACCAGCTAGCTGACCCAAAGGCCTATGAACAAGACACTGTTTTAAGACATGGAGATTTGGGCATTGTTATATAACATTATCACAAGACAATCCTCACATGGAACTTAAGCTCAGTGAGCTTATTCCATCTTCTTCATCAGTGAACTTGTCATTGTTATTTGCATAAATGAGGAAGGTTTCAGCCATGCCAGCAGACCATGGTGTGATGAACCAGGGCTCAGTCAATGAAAATTCCCCAATTATCCAAGTATAACTAATGCAGGCTATAAAACTCTGTCCAGAGACACTTGTGTCCTTTTTCATTTGGGAGTTACTCTTATTTTCACATGAGGGAAGGGTCTGGAAAATTAACCTATCCTATCCCTGATTCACCTAACCAAGAATTTATTTTGGTCACTGGTATTCCAATAACTTCAAAGCAATGTTGCATTAAAGTTCTCTTAAGAACAGTATGGTGAGTTGGTACTTTGTATCCATGTCAAATTTGACTACTACTCAGAATGCAAGCCATTCATGCCATCCACATTCTTCAGTACTTACTTTCAGCACACTTCTCCTGCAGCCCTTTCAAATGGAGGCGAGTCATTGATACTTACTCTTACTTCGCAGATTACTTCTTAGATGCAGCTTCCAAACTGTTACTTTTTATTGTAGATAATGTTATTGGCCCCAATTCTTCATCCTATCTTTCATCAGCACCCTTTGTCATGGAACTTTACCATTCTTCCCACTAAAGGAGAAGAAATACTGTCCTGTCCCTGTCTTATGCAATGTCATCTAGCTAAATCAAACCTTGGTCAATGGACCCCAGATGGCTTGTAGACTTAAGATCCAAATGAGTGTTGGGGCGCCTGGGTGGCTCAGTGGGTTAAAGCCTCTGCCTTTGGCTCAGGTCATGATCTCAGTGTCCTGGGATCGAGCCCCACATCGGGCTCTCTGCTCAGCGGGGAGCCTGCTTCCCCCTGTCTCTCTGCCTACCTCTCTGCCTACTTGTGATCTCTGTCAAATAAATAAATAAAATCTTTAAAAAAAGAAAGATCCAATGAGTGTTTATTTATGATGGTGAAATTTGGTGGATGTTTGCTACACAGGATTTTGTGACATAAAAAACTGATATACATCCTTCCCTGCTATTTTTAGGGAAAATAAATCCTTTTGGGCTTATGTCATTTATCTATACCACTGTTTATACCTACTTATTGATAAGATCTTTTTATATATTAAATATATTAAATCTTTGGCATGATTTCTAAAATAATCTTTTCCCAATATGGTTTTATCTTTTAAATTTGCTAAAGGAGTTTTTTTTTTTTTAAAGATTTTATTTATTTATTTGACAGACAGAGATCACAAGTAGGCAGAGAGGCAGGCAGAGAGAGAGAGAAGGGGAAGCAGGCTCCCCGCTGCCCAGAGAGCCCGATGCGGGGCTCGATCCCAGGACCCTGGGATCATGACCTGAGCCGAAGGCAGAGGCTTTAACCCACTGAGCCACCCAGGCGCCCCACTAAAGGAGTTTTTGAGTACAATTTTTAAAATTTGATTTAATAAAACCCACTGATAATTCTTTATGATGTTACCTATCTTTGTGTTTATAAAATTGGTTATCAACCTCAGATCAGTTAATTATCTTCATTTTCACTGGAACATACTTATTTTTTTAAAGATTTACTTATTTATTTATTTGACAGAGAGAGAGATCACAAACAGGCAGAAAGGCAGGCAGAGAGAGAGGGCAAAGCAGGCTCCCTGCTGAGCAGAGAGCCCAATGCGGGGCTCTATCCTAGGACCCTGAGAACATGACCCGAGCCGAAGGTCTGAGCCACCTAGGTGCCCCTGGAACATACTTATTGACATACCCGGGTACTTTATATAAATTTGGCAAGTTACCTGCAGTTATGCCTTTGTGTATTGTTACCACTCCCAGAAAGGCAAAGAAGTTCTTCTTTTGGAATATCTATATTTCTTAGGTCTCGTATTTGAGGACACAGCAGTATAATCCATAAGTCACATTTTATCCATCTAAGATATTAATAAAATATAAGATTAAGTATAAGGAATTTTGAATTAGGAGTCCTGAGAACAAATAAAAATTATTTAATTATTTGTGAAGTTACACGAATTTCCCTTTTCGTTCATTAGGTTTCTATTCTGGCCTTTCTAGTGACACAGCTTTTTAAAGGACAAAGGTCTTGTCTAGAAACTTAATATTCTGATCTACTCTTTTCTGATCAAAGTGAGAGGTTGCAAAGGCTTAGCAGAGGGATGAAGAGCATGGACCTGAAGCTAGAATGGCAAGATGCCACTAACAGCTCCTGGCCAGCCACTCTGTGACCTTGTGTACTTCACTTATACTCTCTGTGTGTCAGTTTCTTCATCTATAAAGTGAGTACAATAACAGTAGTAGTATGTAGATTATGTAAGTGGATATTTATAATGTGTTTAAAATAGTGCCTGGCCCCTAGGATGCACCATGGAAGGATTTTTACCAATTAACTAATTAATTAATTAAAATTCAAAATAGAAATATGAAAGAGAAAGAAACATGTTCCACAAAGAGGAAACAGAGTGCACAGGCTCCCGGGGCTAATGCTTTCACACATTAATAGAGGTGTGCCAGCCATTTTCAAGTCACATCCATTCCGATGGACTGATGCCCAAGTTCTGTGTTTCAAGTCTGACCCTAGCAAATGTTCCTGACAAGAGGGAATTGAGAATCTAAAAGACTAAAGCCAAGGACATTTCAGGGAAGGAGTGCTGCAAGATGAGGTGGAATGGATGGTAAGGGCTAGCTGTGGGACCCTTCAGCCTTCAAAAGTTGTCTCCTGGGACATATGTAACTCAGGATCCATGACTGCCTGGGCCCCAGTACCTAAGCAAAAAATAGTTGTAAGCAGCCAGCAGGCCTTAGAAACTGGTCCCAGCACCTGGATATTGGTGGAAGATCATCACTGTCAAAAGAGAGGACAATAATATGGAAATAGGGACAACAAAGGAATCTCTAAGAATAATTTAGAATCCCCCAAATTGTATCCAGGCCCACAGATCTCATGTCTGTGAGGGTTAAAATCTAAACTGTAGAATTAGGAAAATTTGGGTTGCAAGTAACAAACTATTCTATTCAAATAAGCCTAAAACAATGGAAGGGATTAATTATAACAGTTGACTAAAACATAGGGCAGGTTTGGGACATCATTTAATTTAGAAGCCAGCTCCATTTTTTTGTGATTCTCTAAACTTTGGCCTCCTTATATTGGCTTCATTCTTAGGCTAATTTTCTTCATGGTAATGAGATGCCTAGAATAGTCACTGGTGTTACAATTTTGATCATTCACACCAGGAAGTGATACTATTCCTCCTTATGGTTATTGATCAAAATTTATGAGCTTCAGAATGATTCGACTCACTCTGAATGAATCTCCATAGCCAGTTTAAATCCACTAGTCCTGTGTTGATTGGACCATTCACTGTGGCAAAGATTTAGTTCAACGTTTATCTTTATCTTTCCCCACTCCCCATGCTCCTTCCTTGCTTTATTTTTACTCTATAGGTCTCATCATTCAACTTGTTATATACTTGTGTTTATTTGTTGTGTATTTCCCATTAAAGGAATATAAGCCCCATGATGGTAGAGACTTTATTTTGTTGCTTGTGCCTAGAACTGTGTTTGGCACAAATAACTATCTGTTAGATGGATGGATAGATGGATGGATAGATGATGGATGGATGGGTGGATGTTTGTAGAATTGTATAGTGAATGGTTATTGAAGAAGTAGAGGACAGTCATAGATTGTTCTTGCAGGAAAATTAGCTATAAGTGGAAAAAGAATGATAGGGCTGTGGCTTGAGGCTGACAGTGAGCATGGGGCAAGGTTTCTTTTCATATGAAGAGAGTTTTCTACATAATCATATGCTGAGGAAAGAGATCCAGAAAGAGAGTTTGAAGTGTGAACTGCGCACAATTTTCCTAATGTAATGTAATTGGAAAAATAAATTGACTTCTACCTCTCATTTAAGAAACAAAGCAAACCAGTTTTAACCTTTTTCTTCTTTTGTTTGAGTGACATCTAGAGTTAGATCAGAAGTACTAAATCTTTTCTAGTTCGGCTTCATCTCAAGATTATCATTTGTGTGGATCAGTGTTTCTCAAATTATTTTCTATGAAACAAAGACACAAACTGTTACTGAGTGATAGAGCTAACACATTCTTGGATCAAACAACTTCTGGAAAGAGGTGAAACAAAGTTAAGGAGTTGTTTTAATGTAGAACTCCTCCCAGCCTTTAAAATTTCATTGTAAGATATAATTCCCCAGATAGAAAACATAGTTTACATCATTTTCCCAAACTTGCTAAATAAGAAAACACTTTTGTAAGTTAAAAAAAGTATACATTAACATGTTGAGGAAATGCTAATATTCCATGGAACAGAGAGAAATACTGGCATCTGTCACATTTGCTCTTTTCTTGGTTGCAAGGAACACCTTTGTTTGTGATTAACACTGTAAAGGATCTGTACTATTATGGTGGCCACATATTCTTGATTTGGTGTCAACTTCAGTTACTTGGTCCCATTGTCCCTCTAAGCATTTTAGAACTTTCCAGAATTTGTTTCTCAATTTTTGATTCAGAAAACACATTCATTACATACATAGAAAAATAGTTTGGTCAATCAAGGCAATACAGTTTTCAAGAAACTGCTTCTGCTGTTTATTACAATTCATCAGATAGCTGACATACTTACCTGAGAGAATCTAATGTACAAAAGGCAGCTCAGAGAAGTGTAAAATCTTGCAGGCTATGGTTTGAGTCCATTTCATAATAATATATGATTTGGGGGCACCTGGCTGGCTCAGTGGGTTAAAGCCTCTGCCTTTGGATCAGGTCATGATCCCAGGGTCCTGGGATTGAGCCCCGCATCAGGCTCTCTGCTCAACAGGGAGCCTGCTTCCCTCCCCCACCACCTGCCTCCCTGCCTACTTGTGATCTCTGTCTGTCAAATAATAAATAAAATCTTTAAAAAAATATGATCTTATTGAAAATATTAAAGCTTCTGTTTCTATATCCACAAAAACACAAAATCAATAATACCTTTGCTGTCTACTTGTCATCGGGAAGATCCTTCAAGTCTGTGCAAAAATGGTAGCTCATTAATGAGCCTTTTCCTGACCATACTCTTTAAAAAGAATGAAATTCCTCCCTCTGCCTCCATCCTTGATCCCTTTCCCACCTTGACTGTTCTTTTTTTTTTTTTAAAGATTTTATTTATTTATTTGACAGACAGATCACAAGTAGGCAGAGAGGCAGGCAGAGAGAGAGGAAGGGAAGCAGGCTTCCTGCTGAGCAGAGAGCCCGATGTGGGACTCGACCCCAGGACCCTGGGATCATGACCTGAGCCGAAGGCAGCGGCTTAACCCACTGAGCCACCCAGGTGCCCCCCACCTTGACTGTTCTTAAAGATTATCATCATCTGACATACTCTATTTTTACTTTTTTTCTTATAGTAAGAATATTTAACATGAGATTTATTCTCAACAAATGTTGAAGTGTACAATATAGTATTGTAAACCATAGGCACAATGTTATATAGCAGATCTCTAGAATTCATTCATCTTGTATAACCGAAACTATACACTCAGGACAGCAACTTCCCATTTTCACCCTGCCTTCAGCCCCTGGAAACCACCATTCTACTTCCTGCTACTATTTCAGCTGTCTCATACAGCTGAATCATGCAGTATTTTTCCTTCTGTGACTGGATTATTTAATTCAGCATAATGTCCTCCCAATTCATCCATGTTGTTGCATATGGCAGGATTTTCTTCTATTTCATGACTGAATAATGTTCCAGTGTATGGATATACCACATTTTTTTTTAACAATTCATCTGTCAATGAACATTTAGATTGTTTCCATATCTTGGCTACTGTGAACAATGCAGCAATGAACACAGGAGTGCTATCTCTTTGAGATCCTGATTTAAGTTCTTTTGGACATATAACCAGAAATGGGAATACTGCATTATATGGTTATCAGATTTATAATTTTCTGAGGAGCTTCCATACTATTTTCTATAGCAGCTACACATTTTGCATTCCTACCAACAGGATACAAATCTTCCAATTTCTCCACATCCTCCCCAAGCCATCCTCACAGGTGTGGGGTGATATTTGATTGTGGTTTGGATTTGCATTTTCCTGATGATTGCTGATACTGAGCACCTTTTCATGTACTTACTGGCCATTTGTATATTTTCTTTAGAAAAATATCTATTCAGTTTCTTTTTAAAAATTTTTAAAATTTTCAAGAGGATTATTTGGTTTTTTGATGCTGAGTTGTGTGAATTCTTTATATATTTTGGATATTAACCCTTTAACATATGTTTTTTGCAAATATTTTCTCCCATTTTATAAGTTTCCTCTATATTTACTTCTTTATTTGTTTGTTGTTTGTATCCCCCCAACTAGAATGGTATTTTCACCTGTTTAACTTGTAAAACAGATAATGACATATAAAAAATAAAACAAATCAATGTTTGTTGGAATAAAAAAAAGCAATGTAGTCATATTTATGTAAACCCTTGGAAAGTGGTATTAGAATAAATCAGAAGAATTGGAAATAATATCAATAAAATCATGTACATATGGAAGTTCAATATATTTATAGCCAATTGTTGATAACATCAGGAAATTAACTGATAGAGAATAGTCACTGTGGGCTAATGTAGCCACAGAAGAATTTGTAGAATTTGGCTAAAAATGGAAGGGTCAAAGGGCATGGCAGGTAGACAAAGTAGCATATACAAGATCTTAAAAGGAGAAAAAGCTTGCCTTATATGGGGACTTTTTTGAAAAATGGACCAATCTAAGGGAAGCATGCATGTCAAGGAATGGGGGGGTAATGGATTTGTAAACTCATTCAATCACCTATTCAACAAATGCTCATTGAGTTCCTACTGCTTGCTGAACTTAGCATTAGGCCTGGTGAGAGGAGAGGGCCTGGTGATGGACTCTGAATGTCAGGCTAACAATTTGGAAAATGTTCCTACTATGTCATGGGATATTTTTAGGATGAACAAAATATTATACTCAGAGTGCTCTGTAAGCCGCTCTATCCCATGGTAATATACACCTGTATGGTCACCTTACTGCAGATTGATCAGGTAAAAGCCTCATGTTAGACCTTACATCTAAGCAGGTGGTCACACACAATATATTTCTGAAGATCACCCACTGCATCAGAATTTAGAAAGCATCATTGTGGGGAAAGTAGAGAAGCTATAAAATAGATTAGGTACCATCAAGAAACAGACCTGTTTCGTGCTTTAAGAACAGAAACTCCTAGAAATAAGTGACAGTCTTTCCGAGATTAGACACAGACTAGCCCCTACAAAAAAAAAAAAAAAAAAAATCTGTTCTGAAACTAACTAAACATCCTTCTGCTACTTCATTTGGAACCACAAGTGACTTAAGGAAATAGATAGCTGTCTAGAAGATCCACCATCTACTCAAAAAATACAGACAAAGCAAACCTATTGCATGTTGCTATGTTCTTCAGCACACTCTTCTGCCCAAAGGGACCAGGTTAAGAGCAAGAATCATTTTCCACAAAACATCTTTTATTGAGGATTACTACTTTTATCCTCAGAGATCATGTCTCTTTTCATTCTGATGAACTTGTCGAAATCTTTGACCCATGTAATAAATAATGCCTCATTCATTCATTCCTATGACTTTTTAAGCCCCTATTATGTTCTAGGTTCTCATTATATATTGGCAGTATGAAGACCAATAAGACATAATCCCTACTTTTTAATTTTGTTTTTTTCTGGGGGGCTTTTGTTGTTGTTGTTGTTGTCTACAATCTCTGCTCTTACTGAGTTCTTGGTTGGGTAAGAGATCTGGACAAGGAGTCAAAAGTCACAGTATGGTGTGTTAAGTGGCACAGCATAAGTATTGTGGCAGCAAGAAGAATCCAGAGGAGGAATCTAACTAGGCTAGGAATAGAGGTAAAAATAAGATAGAAGCCAACAAGGAGTAGATAGGAAGAGTCCTAAACTCTCTGGACAAGATCTCTGCTCTTGTGAAGATAGTAAGGAATGAATCTAGAGAGAAGGGACCCTTGAGCTGAAACCTGAATGAAAGGCCAGCTGTGCAGATATCTGGAGGAGGGTGTTCCAGGGGGAGGAGGGAATAAGAAGGGTCCCAGACAGTGACCTTGAATGCTTCAGAAACAGACAGGTCATCCAGAGGTGAGGTCAGTGAGAAAGGCCAGGTAATTCATGCCAGACCTTCCAGGCCAGATAATACAATTTGTTCCCAATGTTAGGGAAGCCACTGAAAGGTACCACACAGGAAGTCATATGTTTTGGCTTATGCTTTTTAAGTTCTCTCTGAAAGCTGTGACAAGGCTGAATTTGGGGGCAGGAGGTGAGTGGAGACCATACCAGTCAGATGGGGGGCTTCTGCATGGATGCCAGTGACAGGGCCAGGGTATACTAATGGGGGATATGGGGTATGTTAGGGAGGGTGAACTAAGACATGCTGATGAATTTGGTTTGGGGTATGAGAAAAGAAAGAGAAGTCAAGGATAACCCTAGATGGTAAGCTTTAACAATTGAGTAGGTGATGATTTATCATATAGAAATAAGAACTCATGCTTTATAGTTTTTATTACGTACCAGTCATGGCTCTAACATTACATACATTACCTCATTTAATCCTCACAAACAACACTAAAAATAGATTCTAAATCCATCGTCACTACTGTACAGATGAGAGAAGGGAGGGTTAGAGAGACGAAGCTCACTCTGTCTTTAAATTCCAGCCAATATTTGAATGCAGGTTTCACTGACTGAGGAGTCTGTGTGCCTAACCATGATGTTATTTTACCTGGTATTTCTTTCTTTTTTTTTTTTTTTAAAGATTTTATTTATTTGACAGAGAGAGAGAGATCACAAGTAGGCAGAGAGGCAGGCAGAGAGAGAGAGGGAAGCAGGCTCCCGGCTGAGCAGAGAGCCTGATGTGGGGCTCGATCCCAGGACCCGGAGATCATGACCTGAGCCAAAGGCAGAGGCTTTAACCCACTGAGCCACCCAGGTGCCCCTTACCTGGTATTTCTAAGTTGCAGAAGACTAAAGGATGAACTGATTTTAGAAGAGGAAATAAAATTTTCGCTTTTGACATTTTGATGCGATGCCTTATATGGAAATGTCAAGTATACTCCTGGATGTGTGAGTATGGAATTCAGGGGAAAGGTCAGTCTGGAGTCATCAATGGAGTCAAGTGCACACAGTATTTCAAGCCTTGGGGTGGAATTGGCGTATCTCGTAGCAATCTCTCACAGGGATTAGCACAGTCCCAAAGCCAAGCCCTGGGGTCCTCTAATTTGTGATTTTCACATAGCAACTAACTTAAGGGCTTGAGAAGCAGTATCCAAGTAAGGTAGAAAGAACCCCAAGGGGTTGTGGATTTCCAAAATCTAGGTAATTAAAGTGTTAGCTTGATTCTCAGCCAGGCTCTGTCCTCATGGTGGCAACATGGCTACAGTAGTTCAGCCCATATCTTTTCAAGCTTAAGGCTCATAGAGAAGAGAGAGACTCTCCCTCCATTCCCGCACTGCTCCCCCATGTCCGGGTAGAGAATCCTAGAATTTACTCTGACTGGACCTTCTTGGATCATGGGCTCATTCCAGAATTCTGTATCAATCACTATAACTAGGGAGCCCTAATATAGGAATGAAAAGCTGGGACTCCACCATCCACTATAGCTTGTACTTGACATTCTCACCAGAGTTTCCAAATCACCGTGGCTAGAAGGTTCTTCAGGGACCTGATTTCTACAAAGAGAATGCCTTCTCATCAGTAGAAAAGAGTCGAAAGATTATCTTACTCTGCCAAGGCTGTTGGCAGTCATGGCTGTCCATATCTAAGCCCCAAATCTGCCTTCTCAGTCTAAGCTACTCTAAGCTTGATCTGAATGGGGCAGGACTCGATCACACATGATACGGGTAAATGGAAAATCAAAAATCACCAGAGCCTCATTTCAGATTAACTGTTTTGGAAAGAGTTCTGTTTAAAAGAAATGCAACCACATGGTTGGGAAGCCATTTCACCCACTCTCTTGCTGAAGTTCCTATCTTGTCATAGAGGGTAAGGTTAGGAATCAGCCACGGTTAGGATTTCCATAATTCTTGACAACAGGGCTCCTTTGGCTCTTTGCCCTTATCTTTGAATACACCATTCACTCACTCATTGATTCATTCAACAGCAATTTATTGAGTGCCTACTTGGGTACGGCACTGGTTAGGTACAGGAGACACAATAGTAAAAAAATCATACAAAATTCCCTCCAACTTGAAACTTAAATTCTAGTAGAAGGAGACAGGCAACACTAAATAGAAATAATATGGTAGTCATTTGTATAGTATGTTAAAGGTGATACAAGCTATGGAGAGGGAGGAAAAAGAATGTGGAGTGCCATGGTAGGAGGTATGCAATTTTAAAGAGGATGGCCACTTCTCTTAGACACTTTTTTCTTTGCCAGCTACCTTTATTTGTGAAGAATTTTTCCAACCAGTGATGCATGAAGGCATTTGATGCAAGGGGAGAAGTGGGGTTTCAAAGGACATCAATGTACCATCCCTGGTCTTCAAAGGTTGCTAAATTATATAGATCAGAGTTCATTCTTGAGAAAGTGGAACAAACATGATTCATCCTAAATCACCTGGGATATGGGTGGTCTAGTTTTGAAGGGTGGGGAGCAGAAGGAGTTGGAGGAAGCTTTGGATAAGAGCTGAATAGGCAAGTGGGTTCTCCTTCCCCCTAGAGGATGCTCAGTCCCCATCTCTACTTCCCACAGCATATGCAAACATCTGAGTTTAGAGCAGGGTTTCTCCCTCTCCCTGGAACACTCAGAGCAGCAGGCAGCTGTGGTGTAGCAACCCCCCGCCCATCTCACCTGGGGGCATGGGGAGAAGCCACTGCTCAGCAATGTCTTGCTGAGCAGAAGTGGACTTTGGATGGGTAAAGAGAAAGCACAATGTATTTTCCAGGGCATGCTTCTCTCTATTAACTATTTGAAATGTTAAAACCAATTACAATGTACTGTTTTAGTTAGACCTGGATAAGATTTCAGACTTATTATTAAATAAATGGCGCACAGGATGTTTTCGGGTATGTATCTCAGAAAAAGTGCAAGTGGAGTATACATATGAAAAGATGATCAATCTGACAAGTTGTCATGGAAAGGAAAGCTATAAAAATGTGATGCTGTTTCAACCATCAGTCGGGCAAGAATGGAAAAATACTGATAATAGCCAGTGCTAGCAAGAATTTGGGGGAAATTAACAATATAAGAATTATAAGAAATAATTTGGTCATATTTATCATACCTTGTGACCCTGCAATCCTGCTTCTAGAAAGCATTCCTATAAAAATAAAAACAGGATATACATACAAGAATTCTCATTACAGCCTTCTATGTATGGATAAAACCCAAAACAGCAAACTGGAATGGTTGAATAAATTATCCTGTACTCATTCTATGGAATATTTTATAACTATTAAAATGAATATCTTTCCGAATTTTGTATTTATTTATCTGTCCCCCTGAGTGGCTGAGTGGAAAAAAGTTGAAGGGTACAAATAAATAATGGGATACTATTTCTGATTCTAAAAAAAGGAAAGATATGTACATAAGTGTATAGATATTTTTCATTGTTGTTATTGACGAAAATAGAAAAATATGGCAAAAGCTAGCAAACCACCATCATTGGCTCACTGGGAAGGTGGAGGTAGAGAGGCAGAGAGAGATGATGATTTTCTTTATATGCCTTGTTAGATATTATTTCAATTCTACAACAACATACAGTATTTTTATAATTTTTAAAAACGTTATAAAGTATAAAAAAGAAAAGTGAGGGAATGAGTGCGAGAAAACATGGCCCAAGAACCCAACAGGGATTCATTTAGAACAGTTGGGATTACATTTGGAAGAGAATTAGTCTCAAGTATTGAAAGCATCCAAAACCATGCCACTGGAAAACAGGTGGGGAAATATGAAGCCATGTTGCCCAGAAAAGAGATTACCTGGGAAGAGATGATGAAGCTGAAGTGAAAACAAGAGGAAATGATTGCTGTTTGCAAGTGTTTTGTATGTGGGTGTGTCACTAATGTCCATTTCCTCCCCCTCTCTCACAGGACAGGACCCTTGATTTTTAGGTAGCTGCATTTTCCACTTCCCTTAGAGCTGGGTGTGACTATGTAACTAAATTGTGGCCCTCATCTGTGCACACAGATGGTGCATGTTAACATCCAGGCTGAACCTTTAAAAGGAACGGGCAGAGCCTCCTCTTCCCCAACATACCTCCTAACTAGGGCTCCTGGGTAGCTCAGTTGGGTAAGTGTCTGCCTTCGGCTCAGGTCATGATCTCAGAGTCCTTGGATCAAGTCCCACATCAGGCTCTCTGCTCAGCAGAGAGCCTGCTTCTCCCTCTCCATCTGTGCTCTTCCACTCTCCCTCTGTGGATGTACGCTCTCTCTCTCAAATAAATAAATAAAATATCTAAAATAAACCTTCCTAATTAATCCACCTGTCCCATGAAAGATGGGACAGAAGTACTTGAAACCTCACATCTGGGGACTAGGAAAATAGAAGGAAATTTTCAAGAGGATTTCAGACCAATCTAAACACATTTCTAAAAGGCAGGATTATTTCAAGATAGGGCAGAAGTAATTTGTCTCTCTTAAGTGCAAGTGCTCAAGCACATGCTAGATGAGAACAGTGTATAAAGAAGGTTCTTGTATAAGATGCAAGACTGGACAATGTGGTCTGATTGATCCTTTCAAATAATGAGATTCTATATGAAGTCCAAATTTCAAAGCATTTCTGTGTTCGGCCAAAAAGCAATGAACTTCTGTTCATTACAATGCATTTTTCTGAGTCCTCATTTACTACAAATCAGTAAAAAATGTAAAATCCAGAGTCATCCTAGACTACTTCATCAGTGCCGATCCCCCCTCAACCAATGATCTCCAGGTTCTATACATTTTACCTGCTAAATATCTGCCAAATCCATTCCCTCTCTTCAGCCTCGCTGTCATTGTTTTTTTTTTCCTCCAGTATTTCATTCCAAAAATATTTCCAGAATGACTGTTCCATGACAAGCAGCATGTTAAACACTGAGGACACCACACTGAATAAGACTCAGTCTGTGCCTTCAGAAAAAGAAATAAGCAAGCAAACAAAAAATTATGATCCGATGTGCTAAATGCTATTCTGAAAGGGAATGGGGGCTTGGAGAAGGGAATCAAGCAAGGAAGGCTTGCTGGAAGAGGTGACACCTGAGTTGAGTCTCAAAGGATAAATCACCTCAGATTTCACCTCAGTGCAGCGTGTCCTGCCCTCTACCCCACTGCACTTCATATACTCCTCTGTTTTGCTTGTATTTCATCATGTGATTATCCTCCTACCTATCTCCTTTCCTAGGTCCTAACTTGCCAGAGAAACTGAGTTTCATTTGTCCTTATTACCTCAGCCATGACCGTGTGGCAAGCAGTTAGTTTACAATCAGCAGTCATAGAATTGACTGGTTTTCATTGTAAATGAAACTCACAGCCCCGGTGAAGGACTCCATTCTTACGAGTTCTTCTGATGTTAGTAATTCACAGCACATTCCACGTCTGCTTTTGAGATGTTCTGCTCAGCCTGACTGAGCTTTCGCTTTTTGTTGCTACCACGTGTATAACACATCTGAGCGCTCCAGAAGCCTCCCTGTGAGGAAGGACAGTGGCATTCCTCCCTGGGAAGCTGCATCCCCCGGGGCATCCACCAAAGCTCCCCGGGCTGACGCCGCTCTCCCAGACGCTGCAGAAGGAAGGACCGGCGCCATACTGCTATCCCGGCACCCTCTGCGGAGAGCCCCAGTCGGAAGCCCAGCGGAATCACTGACTGGGTGAGTGTGCTTTCATGCCTCTATGTCTGGAAACAATGACAGGAACTCTGAAACCAGTTTGAAACCTGAACGTCGTGGCTTGACTTTTTCTACACTGGTATCTGTGGGTAGGTTAAAATGACCAGGTTCTAATTTCTAAGTTGGACCAGAATGAGGCAGTGGAAATTCATTATAATGCAGCGTTTCCCTATGTGTAAGACACATTCCGCCTGGGGTTTGCAAGATGATTCTACATGGTATGCAAATGAACACATATTAGTTAAGAATGTATCTGTTTAAGGGGTGCCTGGGTGGCTCAGTCGGTTAACTGTCTGGCTTCTCCCTCTGTCTCTCCCCACCCCCACCCTGCTTATACTCACTCTCTCAAATAAATAAATAAATAAATAATTTTTAAAAAATGTATCTGTTCAAGTTAAAAGTCATATATTTATTTGAAGTTAACTTTTTTATTGGGGGCAAGTAAAAAAGTAAGTTGATTTAAATCCATTGTTATGCAAATAATAATATAGGCACTCTTAGAGGACTCAGGTCGAGAAGCACTGTTACATTACATTCCTCAAGATTCATACCAACCAGTAAAGATTATAGCAGGAGATATGCCAGAGCCAGTAGAAATCTTGGAGACTATCTAATTCAATTCAATATTTTATTCACTGAATATCATTCAACAAATATTTGTTGGGCACTTACTATGTGTTAGGGTCTGACTAGAGCTGCAGTGAATCAGAGGAAGAGAATCTAGTGAGAGAAACAGATATACAGAGGATTTATAATTACGATAGGTTCTGTGGAGAAGTAAAGCATGTATGAAACCATTAACTGCTGAATAATGTTTGAATGAAATCTTAAAGGATCAGAAGAAATTAACCAGGCCAGCTGGGGTTTGGGAATGGTACTGGAGGCAGGAGGTGGGAAGAGACCCAAGAAGGTGTGTGAGACCCAGAGGAGGGAGTGGAACTGGAGTAAAGGACAATCTTAATCCCTCATTATGCAGTCACCAGTACAGATCACCTGTGGTAGTTAATTTCAATCAGGACCGATCCAGAAATGGAGGTCCAAGAGGCAAAGTGACCTGACATTGGCCATACATCCTAACAGCAGTGGGACCGAGGCCTCAATCTGTTCTCTCCTGGGTCCATACATTTACCACATGTTTAGTGAGAGTCCTGTATTTGGGCCCTGTTCTGGGCACTGGGAATCCTCCAGGGAACAAAACAGACAACAGCCTGCCCCACAGAACCTATATTCTCATATGGTGGAGATAGCCAATAAACAAGTCAATAGAAGCATGTTAGTGGGAGAGAAGTGGTTTAGATCAGTGATGAGGGGAGAGGGGATGGCTAGGGAGGGGGTTGATACTTCGTATGGGTGACCATCTGGTGCTGTGGGCAGAGGTCTGCAAGAAGTTGGGACTAGTTGGGTCTCCTAACCTCACTGAGGGCTCTACCCACCACTCCATGCTGCTCACTGGTATTCCAGGCTTCTTCTGTTCTACCCCGTGCTAAGAGCAGATGCAACTCCTTTAGTTCTAATCATATGCTGGCATACACATTTTCAAAGGAAATGTAGTCTCCCAGGCATGATCCAGGAAGCATCTATTGGAAGAAATCTCCACCTATAAATGTTAAATGGTTTTAGGGTTCACAGAGCATCATGTGGGAGTTTGGGGGTATATGGCCATTTCCCAAAATGTAACCATCTCTGGTTCTGACAGAGTCCAGAGTGAGACCTGTAAACTCAAGAGAAGTCTTCATCTAGAGCCCAGTGACCCCACCAAACACTTTTTTCTCACTATGCAGAAGAACACCAGCTTCTCTGTTCTTAGCTGCCTTTTCAGAATGCCAGTCTTAGTCAAACACACTAAAACCACATTTTTTCCCTTGGTATTTAAAAAGTCTGGGACGCCTGGGTGGCTCAGTTGGTTGGACGACTGCCTTCGGCTCGGGTCGTGGTCCCGGGGTCCCGGGATCGAGTTCCGCATCGGGCTCCCAGCTCCATGGGGAGTCTGCTTCTCCCTCTGACCTTCTCCTCCCTCATGCTCTCTCTCACTGTCTTGCTCTCAAATAAGTAAATAAATAAAATCTTAAAAAATAAATAAATAAAAATAAAAATAAAAAGTCTGGGAATAGGCACTAACATGGATACTGGTTTCTTACTGGATAATGACCTTCACATTCCTAGAGTGCTTCTGACTGAGTTTAGCAGGCTTTTGACTATTTCGGCCAAACCAAAGATTCTGGGAAGTAGACTAACTAAAACATTGAATTCATTCACCAGAAATATTTGGGGGAACAAGTGAATTTTAATTTTTTTTCCTAAGGACCTAAAGTTTGCTGACCATCAAATGAATATTTCACAACCCCTCTCATGTCTGAAGTCCCTAAGTATGGCGTCAGTATAGGAAAGGTGTGTAACCAAGACTTGAGACCCAGGCTCTGTGAAAGTGCCGCACAGTTAGACTGAACCATGAAGGTACCTCTAGAAGACAAGGTGCCCTAAAAGGGGGACAATGGGTACACCACATCCTCTCAAGTCCATGGCAAAGCCAGGGTATATATTCCTGTCCCCAGGGTCCCAGCTCTTCCAAGTGTTCCCCGAGAAATTAAGGTGTTCAGGGTGCTTGGGTAACTCAGTTGATTAAGCATCTGACTCTGGATTTTGGCTCAGGTCATGATCTCAGTGTTGTGAGATCAAGCCCCGCATTGGGCTCTACTGTCTGTCCCTCCTCCTCCTCACACATGTGTGCATGTGTGCTCTCTCTCTCTCTCAAATAAATAAAAAATCTTTAGAAAAAAAAAAAAGGAAGTAAGCTGCCCAAAACAGAACTATAACTAAATACAGAGAACAAACTGATGGTTGCCAGAGGAGAGGTGTTGAGGATTGGGAAAATGGGTGAAGGGGAGTGGGTTATGAAATGAATAGGTCCTGGAAATGAAAGGCACAGCAAAGGGAATATGGTCAAATGTATTGTAATTGCATTGTGTGGTGACACAGATGGTAGCTACACTTGTGATGAGCATAGCACAATGTATAAGCTTCTCAAAACACCTGAAACTAACATAACGTTGTGTGTCAAGTATACTTTAATATAAATAAATAAACAAACAAAGTCAGCCTCCCATTACTGTTGGCCTAAGGCTGAACTGGGAAGCCCTAGGTCAATAGCATGAGATGCAGACAGGGTCCTCCAGTCTCCCCCTCACCATTCCCCTCAGCTCTCCACACCTTTCCCTCCCTGTAGATTGGTCTGATAAGGGAGTCCCCAGTAGAGATAAAACATGGGACCACAGGGTGTTGATGGGGAAGCTGGAGAGAACAAGGAGCAGGGAACAAAGAAGTAATTTTGGAATATGAGATAATCCAAGAGAGCAGAGTCCCTAGTGAATAGAATAATCACCTTATGATTGAAAAGAAGAACTGGTTGGTGGGAAAGCAATAAAGAAGAGGAGCCAGTGGTGCCTGGGTGGCTCAGTCAGTTATGCGTCTGCCTTCAGCTCAGGTCATGATCCCAGAGTCCTGGGATCACATCCTGAATCCGGCTCCCTGCTCAGCAGGGAGTCTGCTTCTCCCTCTACCCTCCCCTCAACTTGTGATCTCTCTCTCTCTCAATGCTCTCTCTCAAATAAATAAATCTTCTAAATTTTTTTTTAATTAAAAACATTTTAATTTAGTTTAAAAAAAAAGAAGAGGTGCCAAAATCCACACAGGCCTGGAGGAAGTGTGCCTAATGTTATCACAAAACACCAAATCAACACAAGACAATTGTGTTGTCAGCATGCTGCAGGGGCACGAGGAATGCTTTGTGGAAGCCAACTGGCCATCCCATGGCCATACATCCCATACACTGGCCATCCCATACACTGCTGTCTGCAACAGCCCTTGCCAAGCACACCATCGCTGAGAGGCCAAGTCCACGTAACGCAAAAACAAAGGTCAGGCCATGTTGTTCATTTAACTGAAGAGCTAGCTGAGCAAAGAAGGCTTTTAAGCACCAATAGGTTTCCTGTGGAGGAATCTGAACTGCACTGAGGCTTTTAGTCGGCCCCTATCGACTTTCCTAATAGCACAGCACCTGGAAAGAGCCTTATCAAGCTCCAGCATCATCTCAGCTTGGTAACTTGTGGTCTTTGAGGCTTGCATCATCTGTCAAAGCCCTCCCTGTTGAACGTTTCCAGGCAGTTTGTTTACATGTCTGTCCTACGTGATCTGATCTGGTTGTTACCCGTTGTACTCCATGAAATTCCAGCATGCTCTCATAGAAAGGACATCCAGGAGAAAAAAACACAGTGTATTTAATTAAAATAAAAATCTGTCAGGAGCTAAGTTCATACCAGGCATAATTGATAATCATCAAACCCTTCAGTAGGTAATAATCATATACATAGCATCTATGTAAGTCACAATAACATTAGATTGTATCCCAGAAAGCTGTCATTTTTCCTCCACAAATATTACATGAATTAATTCTGATGATACAGCTTTAAATTAAGTTTATACAATGTATTTGGGAATAACAAAACATGTTCAAGGTGAAAGCATTCTTTGAAAATAAAGAAAACATACATATTAGTGACAATTTACTCATCTCCAGAACTTTATTATGTTAAATTCCTATAGTCTATTCTGCATCATTTAACTTGCACAAAAACTTTTTTAAAGAAATAGACTCTTACAAATGTATTTCCAGGGGTTCACATTATATTCCAAATTAGCAATCCAATCCACGCATTTGACTCCTTGCGTTACTTAACGCTTTCCAAGAATTGTTTAATCCAGGAAAGAAGAATATCCAGTTCATTGATGGCTTTGTAGATTCCTTTGTTTCCAATCTGCAGATAAAGTGAAGATATAAAAGCAGAAATTTTTCACATTTTAAAAATCAGAGTACTCAAAAACAATGACTTGAAATACTTACCCCATAAAATGTTCTTTTCATTCTGGTAATTGTTTTCATCTCTCTAGCTGAGGAAGCACAGGAAATCTAATAAATCAACAGAAAACACAGATTAGATTACTGAAGAGGCTCTAATAATACTTTTCCATCCATTCAATAAACATGTAGTGAGCAGGTATAATGTCCTGGGCATAGGTATGCACTGGCAGGTAAATAATAGTTGGTTTCTGTCATCATCAAGGTTAGTTACAGTTTCATGGGAGAAGCAGGTATATAAGCAGGTAATCGATTTAAAAACAGTAAGTAACAAACTAAAATGAAATCTGTGTATTGCCTAGGGCTCTATGAAAAGAATTTACAGGAATGACCTACTTTCAATGGGGTGATCTGAGAAGGCATTTCTGAAAAATGACATTTAAATTGAGATCTGAAAAATAAGAAGGATCCAATTTTATGAGGAAGTGAAAAAAAGAAAGAGGGTGTTGGGGAGGATGCACAGGAGAGAATAACTCAGGGAGAGGGGGAGGTGTGCAAAGGCGTTGAGCGGAAAGGCTTAGTGCTTCCCAGAAACTAAAAGAACAACAACTTGGCTAGGCCAATCCAAGAAGGGAGATGTAGGAAACATGGAAGATGTGGGAACCAATAAGAAAAAATTCCCTTTTTTGAAAAATCACTCTGTCTGCTATGTGCATTGCAGAGTACAATACTCAGGTGTTGATTGCCAGGAGAAAGGACCAGGAAATATTAGTTTATTCAAAAGGAGAAGGAGCAGGTTGGCATTTTAAAGAAGATGGCTAGTAGCCAGGCAGGAGAAATGGCCTATCTCCTTTGTGGAGGTGAATTTCCAGTCCCTATCTGAGCACAGAAATCGCTTAGAAATCAAGTAGGAGGACATTAACTTTGTCCTTTATGTGCCCACACATTTCCACAGGCTTCATTAAAGACAATGGAAGAAAAAGGTGAAAATGTCTAATTTATCTCTTTAGTTTTTACCCATAGAAGCTTAGTGCTGGAATAGACCAAAGAGATTGTATAAGCCAGTTCTTCTCAATTTACAGAAAAGGAAGCCAAGGCCCAGTGGTTAAGTCACTTGCTGAAGGTGTCACAGGAGATCCTTTCCTAGTGATAAAATAGGGCCAGGGACATCAACAAAGATAACGATTAAAACTCACAAAATGGAAGCAGATAAATGACAACATTTGTTGAAAAAAATCAAAACATGGCCAGTGTCAACCAATACATCCCTCTAGCCCAGAACACAATCAGGAGGAGAGCGGGGAGAATGGGCAGCATGTAGTCTCTTCCTTATCAAGAGGAGACAACTAAAATGATTGACAGCTATAGCCCAGATGCTATTACAGGGCATAAAGGTGGTGATGATGTCACAGCTGCCCAAATGGGGACTCTGCTTTCAGGTCAGACCCTGCATAGTAAGGAAGAGATCCTTCTTGTCAGGTGGCTTCCCTGATTAAGCACAGAAGAGCTGCAGACACAGAACATTCTGGTAAAGGTCTGGTTTGCAGGATTCACAATCATGGCATTAGACTGCCCTGTGATAAGAGACCTGAATTAACAAGAGGACATTTCAACCCAGACCAGATCCAGGGAGGTCGAAACAGTGCATGACAGATCCAGGCAGTGGTAACCAATGTCAGAGAGTACAGTCAGAAAGTATCCATTCATTCATTAAGCAAACATTGATGAAGGGCCTATTGTGTGTCAACCTATAAGGCTAGACACTAAAGACATGATGACGAACAAAAAGTTACTAAATAGAAGTTGTGGATAGGAAAATCAATGAAATACCGATCACTATAAGAAGATAAAAATTAAGCAGGTCCAGGAGCTTTCTTCTTTATCCCAATTCCCCTTCAAGTGAAGACAAAAATACTGAGAAGATTATTAGGGGAAAATAATAACGGTCAACAGGTGTCAGGCACTAATCTGAAGGCTCCAACCATATTCATGTCCTCTGACCTCCCCACAATCCTGTAAAATAGGTGTTATTGCTATCCTCATTTTACAGATTAGGAAACTAAAGCACAGAACTTAATATTCTGCCTATGTTCACACAGTAAGTAGAAGAGCTGAGACAGGAACCCAAATATTCAGGGTCCAGAGTCTGTACTTAAAACCACTCAATTATACCAAGACAAAACAACAACAACAACAACAAAAACCAGTGAAACTTAGAAAATATATTCCAACTAAGCCAGTCTCTTGTTGAAAAAATTGAAAATCCAGTTCCAAAGACAGATTAGCTCGAAGATCTCTGCTCTGCATTACAGAAGAGAAATGCTGGAGATGGCTTTAAAGGGTTAAGCCGATTGGCAGAGACAGAGACAGAGATTTCAACTCAAAAATGGATGATGTGATAATAAACAGAAGAAATCCCACGGTTGTTGTGTGTGTGTGTGTGTGTGTGTGTGTGTGTGTGTACACTTTTTTTTAAATTTCTTTTCAGTGTAACAGAATTCATTGTTTATGCACCACACCCAGTGCTCCATGCAATACGCGCCCTCCATAATACCCACCACCAGCCTCCCCCGACCTCCCACCCACTGCCCCTTCAAAATCATTTGTTTTTCAGACTGGAACTACAAAAGAAAATTCTAGAAATAACCAAGTCTAGGTTCAGCCAAGATCGTAGCTATGGAAAAAATTTAGAGAAATCTTCCCATTTATAAATAGAGAGTTTGATTAGATGCTCATTCCTTCTAACCTGAAATTGTCTAATATAAAAGTAGTTGGTCCAAATCTTGCAAGTGGATGAAAGAGAACTTCATCAAGAGAATCAAAACTTGCCTAACTCCAAGGCACTGTATCCAAGTTCTCAGAGGCAAAGAATCAACTACCAAGCCCAGAAGCAAGTCACATGGCCCAGGGTCAAGCATGCAGGAGCTGGGAATTAAAGATTGAACACCGAAAGTGGGAAGCCAAAGAAACTAACCAAAGTCTGGACATTACAGAAGTTAAATATCATTAAGGCATTCCTGCTGACTACGGCTCTGCCCAGAGAACTCCAACCTGCAGTTCATCCTACACCAGAGTGGGAAGGACAAGAAAGACATCACTCCGTCAAGGAAGAACAAGAAGAGTAGGAAAGGAGAAAACAAGGTTTGTCAAAACAACAACTATCCCAACAGTAACAGCACAAAGCACTTACAGCTGCTGGCGTTGCCACTAAGGCTGTGTTGGTTTATGGGATGTTTTCTGGTGCCAAGAGTTCCATTTACTGTAAATGACCTCCTACTAGAGATTCTACCCAAGTTTCCTTTTCTTCACTGTTGTTAACATGTCTACAGACCCAGGAGAACAGTCAGGTTTTACAGTCACAATTCAGATGACATTCCTTGGAAAGAGAAATTTCTGAAGGAACGATTTCCTTTACCTTCTATTTCAGTGTGTAGTTGTTTTACTGTAGGAATGGCTGTATGATTTGACACACTTGACCAAAGCAGATATGATCTAGACTCCAGGCCATTTGTCATAGGACTAGAATAACTAGAGCTCAAAGAAAAGTGTGAGATAGTCGTGAAACAACTAACACCAGACAATTCTTCAAGTTTATTTGAGAGAGGGAGACAGAGAAAGAGCGTGAGCAAGGGGCAGATGGAGACAGAAGGAGAGAGAATCTCCAGCAGACTCCCTGCTAAGCAATGAGCCCCACTGAATTTCATGGGGCTCGATCTCATGACCTTGAGACCATGACCTGAGCTGAAACCAAAAATCAGACACTTAACTAAGTGAGCCTCCCAGGTATCCCAATTGATTTAATCTTTAAAGGTAGCCTGCAAGATAAAAATGGCCTTGGGGCACAAGTGATGGCTCACAACATGAGACAGACAATGATGCAAATACTATGTGATATATACTGTGATTAAAAAAAAAAAAAATACAATTGCTCTAAGACAGCAGAGACAGCCTGACTGTGGGATCCAGAAGGCTTCCAGAAGAAAACCAATTAGTTGCACCTTGAAGGGTGAGTAAGATAAAGTGGCAGGAGCAGATAGATAGAAGGGACGAGTAGGCAGAGGAAGGTCAGTGCTCCAGACTGAAGGGAGCAGAGATGATTTGGACACCATTCTGGTCTCAGCTAAAATGGCTGGAGTCCAGGTCTTGCATTCAGGCCTCTAGCCTCCAGCCCTGCCCCAGCTCCTCCTGCATCTGCTTCCTACACAGGCCCCAGCAGAAGTGGAGACTGGAAGCATTTTCAAGGAGTTCTAAAAGGACAGAGACGTCGTTACCTGGCAGTTTTTGTTGTTCCAGCATCTGGAGTAGGGCTCAGCAGTAGCTTTGCACAGGGGCCTTGTGGTAGCCAATGAGGTTTATCTGAGGTGCGATTGTTGCTAATTGAAATAGTGTTTAGCAAATACTAGATGCTCAATAAATGTTCATTGAACGAATGAATCAGTGAATACAATGCAAGCACCAGCTTATGGCTTCAGGCTTCCCAAAGCCTACAGTTTAATAACAGAATGAATCATGGCCTGGGCATTGGTGAGCATTTTGGTTTGTTAAAGGCAATTGGGTGGACAGATACAATCCGTAGTATTGTGACCCCAATCTCCTCATGTTTTGAATAATCATACAAATGTGTACTGTGTATGACCGCTAAAGCACAAATGGAAAATCTGTCTCTACTGATCATTCTGAGGAAATGAAAAATGGGGGTCAAGGACTAGACAGCTATACGCAGTACAGTCCTGCAGAGAACTAACTGTTCCTAGTGTTTTCTCAAAAGAACAACCTCAAATTCTTTCTCTGAAGAGTTCTATTATGTTACATCTATCATAAACACATACAGCATTTTCACAACTTCTGGGAGAATACAAAATCATACGTAAAGTCTTATATTGACTTCAGTACATGACTTCAGACTTGATTGTACCATTTTTTTTGTTTTTTAATTTGTCCTTTTTTTTTTTTCCAGACCAAGTGGTCTACCATGATAATTATCATGGTGTTGTCTCTTAGGAGTGACTCAATAAAATGAATCCATAAAGGCAGGAAGCTTGCAGAAATCAGAAAGACTCCTCAAAAATGAAAAATAATATAAGTCCATGAGTTAATAATAACACTGGGACAAAATAACAACTCACTGATCACCCTGAAAGAATGTCAGAAAAGCAATTCCTTATATTGAAAACAGGTAAATAAAGAAAAATAATTAACTACTTGTGATGCTTTTTTTATATGATAAGTCTCTCAAGACAGCCAACTAGTAAGAGGTAAGTGATATTCACAGAATTACCCCCACTTATAAATAAAGAAGGTATAATAGGATTTGTAAAGTATCATAAAATAATTGTAATTATATCATTTATAAATATATATAATTATATATAATAACTAATAAATATATAAATATATTTATAAAATAAAAATTATATATTAAATTATAATATAATACAATATACTTATATTAATATATTATATATTATATTTATTTAATTTTATTTATATATTTATAGATATTGTATTTTTATTTATTTTTATATATATTTATATATTATATATTTATATGTTATATATTTATTAAACATAATAT